>NC_051847.1:162709046-162727023 GCF_002237135.1 Teleopsis dalmanni | reverse complement strand
TTTTATTTTTTTCGGGCAGTTTGAACTTTAAGAGGTATTATAAAAAAATCAATTAACATTGTGTTGATATAAAATAATCATGTGGTCCACATACCTGAGCCTACCAACACCACCTGATCTGAAATTATGGAGCATTTTAAAATGGTGGCATGTTCTGGAGAGAAGTGTTAATCAAAATTGCAGGAAAAATGAAAACTGAAATTTAGGAATTATTTGACAGCATCTTGAAAGATTATTCATTATTAAAACCCAAAGATTAAATCAAACGATTTTTGCGTTAGCCTACTTTACTATAAAATATTTTGATTTTCGAATTATGAAGACAAATACAGATGTACAGATATGAAGAGAAATATATAATTTTTAGAGACGTCAAGCAATTAATATAATATATATCTATACACAAAATAAATTTTTTTTTATTTATAATCATATTCGTATTTAATCGTGCTTACATAAGGAGGAAGAGCAGGAAGGAGAAAGAGAAAATATACTATTATTGCCGTTACAGCATAACAAAAAACAAGAACCTGAAATCTCTGCAGCATAAAGTCATTATTTAATTATGTATAGATAACTACAAGTGGAATAGAAGAGAGGGCACAAACTGAAAATAAATAGTAAATATATGATAGGTAGCTTTTATTACAAAATAAAAGAAAAATGGAAATGGAAATGGAAATGATAGACAGTGGTTTGTTAAGAACCCAACATATATGGAAGCATAGTCTCTTTATCTGAACTCAAAATCCAAAATTAATTATGAAAAAGGACAATAGAAATTAGTACCGTTCGTAATCGTTAATAAACCAAACATTGCACACATATAATTTTCTGTGTAAAATACAGAAACACATAAAATCGTAAAACAACAACTCTCCCTTCAACTTTTGCTCACGAAGTCTCCAAATAATATCCCTGCGAATAAAAACTGCATATTCGGATATTCTAAGACTCCGGATTTACAAAAAATCCGATTTTTTTTAACCACGGAGAGTTCGTTGTTATCTGATTAATCGAATAATCGAGAAATTTTATTAGGATTCCAACAGAAACCTCAGGTATATGCTCCAGTCCTGTAAAACTAACAGCCTCCAAGTACTTTTGTCAAGTTCTCGAGAGAGCCGGGCAATTACATAGTCGATGCTCCAGAGTTTCCTTTGCATTCGGCTCGTTGCATTTCCTACAAGCATCGCTGTGAGTTAGGTTTAGTTTTCGGCCATGTGATGCAACCAGACAGTGGCCTGTCAACACACCAATTAATGTTGTACAGTTTCTTCAATTAGAAGATAAAACATCCTTAGTGTACTTTTCTTCATATATGTGTCTACACATGATTCTAGCTGTTCTACAGGTGGTTAAGTTCCGCCACCTTAGCTTTGCTCTCTTTGTCATGTACTCATCCAGAAGTTTATGTATTTGTTTCAGAGGTCTGCGTACTTCACTCATTTGTTCCTCTGAAAGTTTTGCGCCAATAGCATCAACTGTCTCATTTCCCTCTATGCCTTTATGACCTTTATGAATGTGTAAATATAAATAGTTTATAAAATTTACATTTTTTGATGAACATTAAGATAATATTAATTTATTTTACTGCTTATAGCGACTATCGGTTATAACAATCGGATTGAGACTCGGTCTCTTCAATATCTTTATAACTATTTTTGACTCTAATATATTTATAAGACACCGAGTACCAAAAAATATAGATGATTTTATAAATAACATGTTTCTGCATAAAGCTTAACTTTATAAAGAAAATAAACTTTTTTTCCAACCACATATATTATCCTCTTTATATCATGCAAGGACTAAGAAGATGTAATTATTAAAAATTATTGTAAATTATTACAATTAGATTAAAATTTAGACTAAAAATCAATTATTGACTTTCTATCACTAAAACTTAACTACGACAAAAACAAATAATAAAATCGGTTCAATGTAAGAACTGTGTGAAGGCGTAAATTTTAGAAAATATTAAAAAGTTTAACGTAATTTTTCATTAAAAGTGAATCTGACACTTACATTTTCTACGAAAGCGAATTGAATGGAAATCGTGAAATAATTTTGCTCGCTTCGGGAACGACACATCAGTAATTTAATAACGAAATTATGCACTCCGGTAGTTCCAATAATGACGAGCCAAAGACACCGCAAACGCAACCTCACAGAATTACGAAGCCATACAGAAGCGGTACATAAGAGGTACAATACGCACAGCACATTGCGATGTTAATGCGACGTCACACATGCGTGGTTTTGGCATTTTGGCATTTCTCGCAGGAGAGGAGAAGTACGTGACTTCGCTGGTTGATATCTAAACACCCATATAAGTCCATATATATGGACGTACTTGTGTCTACACATTATTATAAAATCCTGCATATTATTAGGTAATTTTGCAATTTGACAATAATTTGCCACAAGTTATTTCATTTATTTTGCCTTTATTTTTTAAGTAATTGGTTTCAACATGAGAGATTATCTATTTTGTGGCTGCCTTCGATGTAATTTGAATGGATTTGGTAGAATGACTTCCTCAAGGCATGGTTGAAACGTAATTTTCGAGTACGTCTTGATGCGTTTTCATTGAGTGTTTAAATATATGAAATGCCTAATGTGTCGGTTCCAAATAGTTGACAATTCATAATTTGTATTAACTGCAACGTTTAAATTAATATCTTTAAGTCTTGTAATAAAAATTTGTAGTTTTGTGTAAGAAGAGAGATAGTTAAAGATAATTGATAGTATATAAAGCGCTTAACTGACTTTAATTTCATCAGTTCAACTTTGGTGTTTAAAAAAAGTGGTGTGTTATTTATAAAAATTGTTCAAAAGGACTGAATAGCAAGGACATAAAACAATAAATAAAGGAAACTTTTAAAATAAAAATCTAACTATGAATACTGTACAATTAAAATATATTATCTACTTAAGCTGTTTAATTTTGTTTAAAAGTGTTCTGGCTGTGCCTAAATACGATGGAACTTCAAAGTGAGTTTATAAGAATTACAATTGTTATTATTTAAACTGCTTGAATACAGCTAAAAGTTGTTTAAACAATATTATCTTTTTAATCCTGATTATAAAAAATTCTTAAAGTTTTTTCGACTTTCATAAGGACAAGTTTAAAGTGAAAAAAAACCATTGGAACTAATAAATTTAAAGCACACATATACTATTTCAAAGATGGAATCTAATAGTCAGTCCGCATAATAAAAATGTAATGAGATGTAATGTAATGTAATTAATTCAGGTATCCTTCCTGGACCTATACTCAATCGAAACTCAAAATTTTCATGTCCGCTAAAAATAGTTGCAATATATAACAAGTACTTAGCTAAATATGTACATGTATATTCAACAATAGCCGTAATTTTTTCTTTCAGAGTAGCAAAAATATACTTACAACTTACGAAAGAAAACATATGAAGCAACAACAAAGTTAGGTTTTACTCGCAAAAATTTATCCACTTAAGTTTTAAGTTTTGGTGCAGCCAAATTCAAAAATCTCTCTATTGTGAATTATATTCACATTTACTAATAAATTCTAATACATAAATATATAAATTAATTTAAATATATAAGATAAAAATACCAACCAATGCCTTTCTAATATTCGTATTGTTTTCTCTTATTTAAATTAATTTTTAAATAATTATAGTGTTTACAATTTTTAATATTTTCTATAAAAATACACAACAAAAAACTTGTGTCAAAAAAAGCATTTAACATATTTGAAAAGTGATGCCAATTAGTTTCAACCAGACTTAATGTTGTGTTTTTACAGCTCTGAAAGAAAATATTACGCCTAATATTGAACATCTGTACAATACAGTAATAACCACATACACAAGTTAAAAAACTTCGATTAATTTTATATAAAATCCACAATATAAAATCAACTTTAAAATATAAAAAGTTACAATACCCTTCACACACACATATGTAGTGTCTAAACTGTATCTGTGTCTAAAGTATCTAGTACACTTTTACTTTTAATGTCTGTGACCACTTGGATGATTCACTGCAATTATGCAGTGGAAATAAGTTATTCAGATGATTTTATGGAAGTCGGCTTGGAAGCGCAGATTATCTTCCTGAAGGAATATATATTGCTTTTGATTTACTAGACTGCAGTTCTGGATGAGTGTACTTAATCACAAAATCGAACAATTTCAGCGATCTATCCTTTATATACTTTTGCCGCCTTTAATTATAATAATTAAATTGCAATTAATATTTGTTTTAAACACGTTTCATTCATTTTTATTTTAATAATTTGATAATAAGATTAGATACTTTTAAAAAATATGATTGAAGAATTCATTCAAATGCTTACAGAGACTTTTCCAATCAACCTCAGTGGCGTCGCTCATATTATAATGAAAATAAAACTGAAAAAATAGAACAGGACACAGCCTCAACAAAGGATAGATTGCAACGTCTTGGTTACACCACCGGCTATGGAACGATTCAGGTATATTTTATAATTAAATTTTAAATTGAAATTTAATTTTAAACACATAAACGCATAAATCAAATAGGGCTACCCAGGAAGTACAGGCCTGTCTGCGTATAATCCAATTAAATTAGATCTTGGTGGCGTTGTACTGGGCACACTGGTTGGGATTGGTGCTATTATAATAATACCCAAACTTTTAAGTGCATTTCATGGTGGTTACGCGGGATACGGCAGAAGTAGGAATTACATCAAGTAATAAAACAATTTCACTTGTAAAAGACACACTTTTTTCGTCTAGGTGAAAACGACAATGATTTGTCTTCTGTTGGCAACATGATCAACAAAATCGATGATATTCTGGGCCAAAATAATATCGATTCGACGAGCTGTATGCAACGCGCTGTCTGCAGTTATGTGCGTACAACAGAACAAAACATGAAGACGGGGGTCTCAGACCAAATGGATGAATTCATTCATATGTTGTCTGAGTAAGTAAATGCATGAGTCAACATTTATTTTAATAACAGGTGATGTTGTTTAGATTTAGCTAATTTAGTTGATTAAGCTAATTTAACAACAATATTAGCACGAACTTTATAAATAAATTTTCGAAGGGAAATGACTTCCAACTTATAAATATCGAAAGGCCAACATAAACTTGAGAAATCTATTTTATCAGAATAAATTCAAATGTTAGCTGAAGTAAATTAGAATATTCAAAAAATTATTTTATTCGCTAAAAAAAATCTTTTTTAACAAATAAAAAAAAATTAAGATTGTAAATATGTGCTTATGCATAATTATAGATCGCACACGTAAACAATTTGTAGAAAAATTCAAAAACAAAAATATTCCCAAACCCACTAAATACCAAAAACTGGCAAAAGAAAGAGAATTTTTGTGGGCGAATGTTTTGTTTATCGTAGTTGGAGGATTCCAAATTTATTTATTAAAAATATTTCAAAAGCGTTACACCTCGATTTCTTTCTATTATATATATGTATATGTCTGTATGTATGTGTAATTGATTCATTCAAAATGTTAATGACGTACACATCCGTTGAATTCTAATCTTTAAATTCGAGCGGTAACACTTTGCTATCACAATTGAACTGAGGTTGTAGCCTTTAGTAATTCATACTACATCTAGTGACTTAGAGTTATATATGTTAGTATAAAAATTAAATAAATTTTCAAAAAATATATATACCAAAGTCAGGATATATACCTTACTCTTAGTTAACTTTTAAAATTTATTTTAATGTTAACTCACAAATAAATAAATAATAAAGTATATATCAAAGTAATATTAATTAAAACCAGGAAATCCCTCCTTATTTTGTTCTAGTGCAATTACAATCTATAGAATAAACCGGTTCGATTTCGGTTCAAGTTTTCGCTCTGGCAAAAATATCGGCTTTTTCCGTTTTAGTTCAGAGTGAATATTTTTTGCCTAGATTACAAGTTTTTTTCTTCATGAAAGATACCGAACTGTATTGAGTCGATATAAAGCGCTACATTTTTCGGAAAGGTTTCGATTATTGCTCCGGTAATGCTACAGTTTTAAGTGAAAATTTTTGTGTTAAACTACAAATCATTTTTTTTTATAAATAAATTGTTTTAAAAAAACATAGTTTAGATTTAATTTAAGTTTAACCAACATGTACCGAACTATAGTTTTGCAGTACCGAAATAAACCGCTGTATGTTTTTAAAATCGCTTAAACTTTTCGATCCGGTAAAAATATTTATTTTTGTGATTTTCGATTTATATTTTACTTACTTAGCCTTAATTCAAACCGCAATTCCTCAATTTTTCTATAAATATTCTATATACTAAAATCGCACAACGTACAATACATAAACGTAATACATTACTTCAGAGGTGATGGGTTTATTTCGTCAGACCACATTTCTCGGACATATATTTATAACAGCAGTTTTTTTTTTAGCAATTTGTGGTCCTTCAATAGATCACAAATTATATTAATTATATTAATTAATAATAGTCACAGTAGTTATTGGTATCATTAGAATTAATATTCCAAATTGCAGTCTGAAAATAACCTAATCTTACCGACTATAATTTATTTACAATTTCTCAATAATTTTTAAAAAAAAATTTGTTATTAAACAAATTTTTTTTAATTTCTATTTATAATAGCAAATATTAAAAATAAACTTCTTCTTCTTCAACACTTAATATTATACCTGTCTATAATTTGTTTAAACCAGAAATTTTAATGAAGCAATTTTCTATTTAATTTCAACATAACAGCTTCTATTAAAAATGTCTGCATCTCTTCTCTATTTCCAAATTAGTCATCCATTTTTTTATATAAAATGGATTTTCTATAAATGGATTTTATTCTAAATAAAATATTTTAAAATGTAAACAGTTTTAGTTTAATTGATTGTTTTTTTAAACTTATTAAAGTTGATTTAATTGGTCATTTTATTTTTCTAGAAATTCTTTAGTTGATTACCTATTGGATGGTACTGCCATCAAAGAAGCATTGGAACATGGAAAACAGGTTAACGGTAAAGTATGCGAAGAAGTCTATCCATCGTGCCCACTTGATAGTAAAACTGCAACGCAAGTCCTCATGAAACTTCTACCGAAGAAAGCAGCAGATAAATCAGCTTCATAATAAAAAGCAATTTCTCCATATAAACTCATTATGGATTTACTAACGAAAGTATTCAGAATAATACAATTTTAATTTTAATGAACTAATAATATTTCTTATATATTGTATTGTATAATTTATTAAGATGAAATAAAAACTAATAAAATAATTTTATTGTTTTGTGCCTTGTACTAATATAATATACATGTCTTCTTCTTCAGATTTGATTGTAGAATATACCTTAAGGTCTCTGCATAAAATACTCAGAAGAAATACTTTTCTTTACTCAGTATTTAAATACCTTCAGTGTTATAATATCTAATAATTTAGACTTAAAATTATATAAAGAACTACGACTATGCTCTGAAGACTCCTCAGACAGACAGTAATAATATAAGTTTAAGTAATTTAATTGTAAGACCTATATAGTGATCGATTCACAAATCTGTTACCATGAATTATTTCATATTTTGATTATTTAATGTATATCAAAAGCATTCAAAAGACATGCATAGCTAACAGCTTTGTTCAAGAATGTGTAACCAAGCTCATAGAATGTGCTCATGGAAATGAAGTAACGGTCATGTGGGTTAAGGGACACATCGGTATTGAGCAAAACGAGAAGGCAGATGAACTTTCAAAGCAAGGATCAAGCCATAACTTCTACGGCCCAGAACTCAGAATACCATTGGGTTACAACATGATGACAGCCTATGTCTATAAATGGATAACCTCACTTTATCTCAATAGATGAAGAGAGTTTAACACTTGTAGGCATACTTGTAGGCATATCATGTTGCCTAAACCGTGAGTCAGGGAAGCGATAAAAGTACTTAGCTATCCGCGGAGCACTCTAAGCTGGCTGACCACACTAATTACTGCACATGCAACTTCAAGTATCGAATCAAAAAGGTAATTCTTGCTGAGGAAGACACTTGCAGACTATGTTTAGAAGAAAAGGAGACAGCGGTGCATATATTGTTATATTGTGCTAATGTCCAACACTGGCAAGTAGGACGAAGACCGTCTTGGGAAACCATTGAGTTGGTAATGACTTGGCAGACAACCTGAAGCTAAATGAGCTGCTTGCATTAACAAGAGATGTACTTATGCGAACGGAAGCCACTCCAGCTTTAACTCAATAACGTCATTCGAGAATAGAAGAACGAAGAAGGATCCAACTTTATTATTAAAGTTTAATATATTAAACTTTATTCATTCTTTTATAAACATTTTCTTATACTCACAAAATCAAGCCTGATATTTTCAAAATTCATTACAATTAAAATAGTATTTTTTCTTGATCGAGACCAAGTGTTATAGCTCAGACATTATTTCTTACAAGATTTTATTTATCGCAAATCGTACTTATATATATGTACATATGTTCTTTTTATTTTAATACCTACGATTTTTTCTACGATTCTTTACTTTAGAGCAAACTATGTCATTATTTCTACTTTGTCGGAAGTTGATTGACAATATTGACAATATTTTTGAGGTAAGATTTAGTAGTTCGACTTTAAAGATCTTCTAGATATAATAATAAATTATTTTCCTGAAAGCCTTATTCCAAATTAAAATTACTGTTCTAATCATTAAGCGCAAGTTGTACAAATTCTAAATTCCTAATGTTCATTAGACGTTTATCACTGAGTACCACGTTTCATTCATAGCTCAGATTGGAATTTTACTATTCGTGAGAAAGGTAAACCAAACAGGATTCTCCAAGAACAAATACACTATACAAGCTACATGCATATGTCCAAGCTAGAAATGTCATTTTTTATAAACCATTCTTATTAGTTTTAAATAAAAAATCTTTCTCCACAACCTTATCTCCGGATGTGTGATGAAAAAGAGCACCACTAACATAGAAATGGAATTTCTATATAAAACCAACCAACCATTCAATCTAACGAAAGAAGTCTTATAAACAAATTTTATGACATTATTTACATAATTGATGTTAGATAGAATTATTGGTCCTTATTCTAGTCCATATATCAATTAAGTTCTTAAAATATTTAAAATTGAAAAAACAGGTGGTAGCACAAAATCACAACGCAAGGCTCTTTGTATTTGTGTAGTAGGATCTATCCACAAAGAACCTTTACTGTTGACCTCCAATCAAAGCTAATTACATTCGCTTTCCAATATCATCAAATATTATATATAATCCAATTTTATTACTTTTCGATACCAATCTCATTCATTTGACTTTCTTTCTTTTATTTAACATTCTACTTCGCTTATATACATAAAAACTTAACATTTTAATTTAGTTTTAATTTTTTTTTTTTTAATTTTTATTGTAATATTACAATTTTTTTCTATTTTAATTGTTCAAATATGAATTAAATGATATAATATTAGTGTTTTATTCAAAAGTTGCAAAATTATTCATTAGCTTATTGTTGGCATTTAACTGCCATCAGATAACATCGTCTTCTGTATATAAATTTCTACGGAATATGTGAAGATGTTCAAAATTAATACCCATTCTCAGTTCTTGTAGTTCTTATAGTTAATAAGATTAAAGAAATCATTTTTTGTCTTTCCCCTTGTTAAATTTGTCTAGTAACTGCTTTAGTTCTTTCTCTTGTTCATCAATAATTGGTAACCAATGAACTGATGGTAGCAGAGGTTTTGATGGCATTGATATTCTTAAATTCTGCACTTCATCATTTTTATCAAAATCTTTATTAATCTTTTTTCTGCTATGACTTTCTAAAATATCTACCAAGCGATTAGATTCTTCCAAAAGTTCATCCACAGCCGAAAGAAATATACCCCAAGAAAATTGTTGTTTTCCATATAAACTTCTGCGTAAGTACAATTCTGCTGGTAAGAAGCTTTTCCAAGGTTTTCTTGATTCAATGGTATATGATTGATATATAGAATTTTTATCATATCCATCGTAATCAAAATCCCAGTAGTCAAATGTTGGTTTATTCAACAAATATCCTGTCATTCTCTTAACTGAACTATCATCTTCTATTACGTTATTTGAGTTTGGATTTCTTATGGATACTTCATCAGCAATAACTGTTTCAGTTGGTGATATGTCATTTGATTCATTGATATTCTCAATTTTCTCTTGATAAGATTTGTGATTAACTGCACGGATTTTTCTTATTTGTTCCAAAAGCTTTTTTTCTACTTCATCAAAATCTTCAGAATCGGTACTGCAGTTGTCAGAGTAATACGCCTTCATGAAATCATCACCGCTCACTTTAGGCAATAAAGTTTGAGTTGAAGCATTTGCAAATATAATCCCATCTGTCATTTGTGCAACTGAATATGTAAGAATAACTGAAATAAAAATATAAATAATTTCCAAACAAATTTTATCATTATGTTATAATTATTACATTGATCTGTATCAGAATCGGAGAAATCCTTTTTAATTGTGTACGAGCCATCAGTTAAAATTCCTACATCCTTATAGAGTATTAAGTCCACCTGTGTACCTAAATTGACTTCTTTCATTAATTTAGTCGGAGTAATGTCAGCTTGAATAGCAACAGTCGTTTTACCAGCCCTTAAACGTCTAAAGCAGAAAGTTATTAACTGAGCATTTTAATTAAATAAATATGGTATACCTTGAAGCATCCAAAAGTTTAGCTCTTAAAATTGCGTTTTTATCAGGTTTGGGTAAAGTAGACATGCTAACTGCACGCCAGGGTGGTCTCTCGGTCTCTTTGTCTGACGTCGAATCTTTTGTGCGTTTCGAACCTTTTGATGTTCTTTAATTCAATATATATAAAAAAAATTAAGCTTTTAATTCTTTATATCTAAAAATACACAAAATTTAAACAAAATGTTGACCGTACCGAGATAACACAGTGCATGTGGACTTGAAGTACGACACTGGGGTTCAAAGCCCACTAAGCGCTAATCTAATAACACGTTTTAAAAGAGATAAAGTGCTTTAAACAATCGTTAAATTTACAAAAATGGCTACCACAAAATCCACAAAGAGGTTCAACTCTAACTGGTATCCTTAGAGATTGTTTGTAATCGATAGGGTAGTGAACTCATATCAGTCATTTCAGTTTTGCAGTTAATCAACTATGGATACAAATGGTCTTAAATCCACTGACTAAATTAAAAACTAATAAAAGATATATATGTTTTTGAAATTGGCGAGCATAGATTAATACATTATCTTCAACATATCTAAACTGATATGTTTGTTAATATATAATTTCTGATGTCTGTTTTATTGCATTAAAAATTTTAAAAGCCAAAAATAACATAATATTTTACTGTAATAGGTGGTTTAGAATTAGAGAAGAGATAACCCAGAGTGAGTCAATAAATCCCAAAAATATAGCGGAAAAAATTAGAGGGAATCCAGAGAACTGGTAAACGATAGAGTCATATGTGATTCAAATCCTCCAAACGAAGAAATTAGACCCAGAAAGGAGAAGCAGAAACTAGGCTAATAAATAATAATATATATTCCAAAAATAGAAAAGATTAGAGCGAACACAGAGAGCTGGCGATCCCAGACAGCTGGCGAACGACAGAGCCATGTGTGATTCAAGTCCTCAAAACGAAACAATTAGACCTAGAAGGAAAACCTGAAACTAAGCTAATAAATAGTGCAGACACCAAGAAAAGTGCGCCGAAAAAGTGAAGTTTTGGAGGCAGATCGAAAATCACGAGAGCATGGCTTGAAATGCCAATATAAAAGAGACCCTCCTCAAAGTAATGCGAAAGCGGTTTCGAGCGAGAACAAGTCTCGCCGAAGAGGGGGTGTTTTAGTCCATATACTACAAATTACTGTTAGGGAGACGTGCACACCATTCCGACGACGTTCGGTCTGATGATGCATAAAGCATTTCATCTCCTTACCAGAAAAAAAATGTATACATGTATAATATTTAAATATTATTAAATTTATTATTTTAAATATTAATATATATATAATATTTAAATTGTATAAATTTAAACATTCATTTTGAGACTGCAAACACAAACGGTTAAGCTCGTGCCCTGCCAAATTTGAAGCTCAGAGTCAGTGTTCATTAGACAACTGACTCAAAGTCGTACTTATTTATTTACGAATAATTAAATATAAGAATTAATTTCAGTATCACCGATGATGGATATTTGGTAATACTCGAAACAGCTATATGATCAGCCAAAAATTCAATTAATTAATTAATTAAATTTTATTGTTATAATTTAATACTGTTCGAAATACCTCTCTATTGAAAACAATAGTTTGTTTCGTCAAAATGAGCGTTAAAAATTAATTTAATATAAATTTTTAAAAGAAACATTTATTTATACGAAAAGCGAATTTACATACGACATCAAATGTATAAAACACATATAGGTTGACATAATACAGATTCACAAAACTTTCAAGTTTCTCAGATATACATTATATATCTATTATTATTATATATAAAATATATTTATATAGTTTATTTTAAGCTTTTTCTATGCTGTTTAAAGTAAATATTTTCAAGATATATGCAGCTTAAAACCTATTATATTTTTTACTTTTTATTAAATAACCCACAACGGGGTAGAAATTAAGAAAACTTCAGAACTTTGGGTACATTGACTTAATTAAATATAATACATTAAAAAATTATAACATATTTTAATTTTTATATATGTTTTAATAGTTTACACTAGACACTATTAACGTATTTAATATAATAATATAAATATCTAACATAAATTTATTAAAAATTGTATGTACATGTATTCTCGGAGTTAAAATAATTTTTATTTTACTAAACACAAATTAAAAAATAAACATTTTTTAACTGTTCATAAACGAAGTTTTATTTTAAAAAAATTTAATTATTAAAATCTACATATCTTTTTTTTAACTTCAAAATTAAAACTTTTTATATAGTATATATCTTCTTTACACATTAGTTATTATTTGGATGCAGTTCGCACTGTATATTATTTTAGTTAAAATAATTAGAAAAGTTTAAAAAATCACTATAAAAATAAAATAATTATAAAATGATTATATAATACAATAAATTACCGATTGCTTAATTTTGTTGCAGTTGTACTTATTGCATCAGTTGTGACACCAGCACTTGCATTAGCATCCTCAACACTTTGTGATTCACTGGTTTCGGAAGAAGCTCCACTATTATTGGAGCTTGGTGAATTGAATTTATTCATTTTTCAATATTCCATTTTAAATTTATGTATTCTTTATGCAAATCGATAAAATGAATTAACTTTTACAATTAAATTACAATAAAAATAACAATCAAAATTGTTGCTATGGATGCACAAAAGCTATAAAGATGACAAAAGGACTATACAACATCGACGCAATTTTAGGTAAAAATAAAACAATAAAATAAGAAAAAAACAAACTAATTAACAAAAATTTAAGTTTAAAATCCTAAGTCCGTTTAAATTCAGCAGGATTCTCAAGAAATGCATTCAAAAAATCCAATCCGCAAGGTAATGATTGAATTTCTTCATGAAACATGTGTAGTGGCGGATATACAATATCTCTAAAACACAGTTTTCTTAGATTAGTAATTTCTATAAGAAATTTAGACTTTTGTACTTTGTACGCTTCTACTCTTCTTAATATTTTCTCTACACAAATTTTATTATCATCTCTGAAAGGAAAAAACCAATTTTAAAAATTAATTACAGAAAACTTACATAACTTATTGCAGAAGGATTACCTGATAAGATTAGCATTTTGGGTAAAAAGAATATACCACAATTTCCGAATCATTTTTGAAATATCTTGACACACATCATCGACTTTTACCAACATATTTAATATGATCATTTCCTCATGACTCTTGCACCAATTGCGTAAATCATATGGTAGTTCCAGCTTTAGTTGAAAGTTGATGACATAGTCTATAGGTAACCAATTTTCTGACATAAAAAAAGATATACATATTTATGTTACTACATTATTAAGGATTAACTTTATTACTTTTTGGCCAAAAATTATTGTCTTTAACTTTAATTGATTCAATCTCAATGCCACGACTCAAATTGGTTTCATTATATGCTACCTCCAAGCAAAAAATTGTTACTTTTTTGTGATTAAATTGATATAAATTAAGATTTTGATAATTAAATATCCAATCTTTTGCAATTTCGCTGCAAAAAAAAAAAATTTTAATTCAATATATTTTAGATATTTCAAAATTTACTTTAGTTTATCATCCAAACGTTCAACAAACGACCGACGATCTTTCATTAATCTTTCAGCTTTAAGTTGAAGATACTCCTGTCTGGCACTAAAAAGTTAAAACTTTCAAATTACAAGCAACTAATAAATAAATATTAAAAAATAAATAAAAATAAATATAATAAGCATAAGTAAAAGCAATTTACTTAAATTGTGTAGATCGAATTATGAATTACCTTTCCATCTTGTTCTCGTATGCTTTGATTATTTCATCTGCTTCATCCACATAGTTGGCCTCCTCTTCCTCATCCACATCAACATCAATTGCCGATAAATGTTCAATATCAAAAGAGTCATTAAGTGACATTCTACGATTATATTCTACCATATCATCAATTGTTGGACGCTTGGTGGACCTTAGTTTTTTTAAACGTTCCATTGTTGGCAGGGGAAGAAATTCGGGTAACTCAAATGATACCGCCAACGTGGTTGTATCGCTGACCATAGTCTCATGACAATTTCTACATTTTCGACAAACAGATCTTCTCTTTATTGAAACATGATTATTTCTGCTTTCTAAATCACAATTCTTGTCATCAATATTTTTTAATTTTACGTCTTCAGTGTTTACGCTCTTATTCTCTTTATTATTTGTTATGTCATCGAGATATGTATCTACAAGACTCAAATGTATTTTATCTACAATTTCTGAATCACAAACTGTTATATTATCAATATTGGTACGCCTTAATGGGTATTGAGATACATCAGTGATTGTGATAGCATTCTCTTCCAATATTAAATTATCTTCTGGCATTTTAGTGTCTTCAAGCAATATAGTATCATTTTCTAATAACTCAAATATACTGTCTTTTCTTTGAATGTTTGTTTTTCGTGCAATTTCAATAGGAGCAAGAGAAGAGTTTGTGTAAGTTTTTTCACAATTTGTAGTCAGCGAAGTTAACCCAATGGAATTATTTTTCACTTCACTATTAACAGGAATCGGAATACGTGACTTTAATTTTGCTGTTGGTGTGAAGTTTGATTCATTTGCAATAACGTTTTCCATAGTGACGTCTAAAGATTTACAACCCATTGTCTCATCTTCAAATGTTAAGCTTTTTTCTGGTATTTCTTCCACCAATTCATCATTTACTAAACTCTCATTCGATGCATTTGCATCAGTTGTATTTGATATACACAACCTAGTTAAATTAAAATTATTATAGTAATTTGTCATTAATCAGTCGTAAATTGATTTTACTTACCAACTAGGAGAAGACAGCACAATACACTCTTGTTGATTACAGTCATTCTGCAATGGAGTTTCCACGCTTTTCTTGCTTACAGAACCTAATTTGTCAGATTCACTCTTTAATTCAAATGAAGTTATGTTTAAACTAAAAAAATAAACTGTTTTAATTTAAAAAAAGGTATATATATGTAAAATTTTTATTACCCTTCAATTGCAGTCTTTGTATTCTTATTTTCATCACTTTTATTATGAACATCATCATTCATAGAAATATCCTTATTGAAAACAACAGTATTTCTTCTAGTAGAATTTGGAATCGTATTACTTTCAGTTGTTGTATCACCGTCAATATCCATATTGTCATGAAATAACATGGTTTGACGTTTTTTAGGATTTGGAAAATTGGGTGTTATACATTCAGTAAAGCGTTTCTTAAGTACAACCGGACTGGTAGCAGGTAAAGAAGTAACTTCAAAATTATTAATTAGTTGTAAACCTGAAACTTCTAGTTCTGTATTTTCATAAGTTGTTTGTCGTTTGGTCATAATTTTATTACATTGCACCATTTTACTGGATTCCTCTTGTTGCATGCATACGTATGATATATCTTCAGCACATTCCTTTTCTATATCTTCAAATTCAATAAGTGACTTATGTGGTGTTTCAATCGAAAAAACCTTTGGCATCTTTAATTTTATAGAGTTTTTTGGTAATATATAATCATCCCTTTTATTTAAAATATTTTTAGTATTCTCAATAGCTTCATCTGCAAAAATAATAGTCTTACGTTTGACTTTGTTTTTGGATAAGCTTAATACTTCTATGGGAGGGGTTGCGGTTTGAGCCTCATCTATACTATCTTCTAAAATTTGTGTTTTATGGGGAAGAAAGGCTACAGCTTTAGATGACCGACATTTTTTATTATCACTTATAACATCTTCCATATCTAAACTGGAATTTTCCAAAAAAAACATTGTTTGCCTTTTAGGGGTATTCTTCAAATTATTTTTAAATTTATCTTTCATATTATTTACTAATATTTCTTTGGATTCAGTGGGAGACTGAATATTCATTATAAATGATTCTTCTTTTATATCTGAAGAATGATGTTTCACGACTGAATCTTTATCATTTCCAATTTCTATATTCGACTCTTTTGTAAAACAAATAGTTTTCTCTTCCAATGCTTTGGTGACTTTGTTTGGTTTACAGTTAATTGGAGAAAATTCTGTATCTATATCATTTATATCTTCAAGTAAGTATTGTGTTTCACTTAGCATTGGCATTACTTCTGCTCTTTTCGAATTATTTTTCTCATTATTTCTTTGATTTGATTCAAACTCTAAATTCAGTCCATCTTTAAAAAAAATTGTGTGCCGCTGTTGGAGTTGATTCGGAGAATGCAATTTTTCACAAAAGTTTCCTAATAAATATTGCGTCTCACTAAATGGCTCAATCTGATCATCCAAGCTGATTTGATCTGAAAAATGTATGGTTTTTCTTTGTTTAGTTTCAGTCTCCTCTTTTGTTTTCAATAATTGTTGCTTATAACTGTTATTATTTTTAAAATCTTTTTTAGTATCATCTTCAGGTGTAAACTTTTGTTTATTTAGCAGTTTCATGGAGTTATCTATTTGTAAGGAATCAAAACTTTGTGACAAATCATCTTTTTTTTCAGTAACAAACATATGTTTCAGTGCATTGGCAGATTCCTTATTAATCTCACGCTGAGTAGTTGGACTCCTAACATAACATATATCCATCTCATCTTCACAATTATCTTCACAACTTATATTTTCCATTACACGTTCTTCTTTATTTACTGTTAACTGTAGATGACCTTGGTTCTCATTTAAAGTCTTCATAGCAACGTCCGCGTCGTCAACATCAAACATGCTAAGCTCGCAGAAATTCTCTTCTTGCTTTGTTTTTTCATTTAAATCTAATAAAGAATTTTTCACTTTTTGACATTTTTGAGCTGGTACACTGCGATCATTAGTATTTTGTTTTATGGGTGATATCATTTCATTTTCAGTGATTTTCATTGAATCAGACTCTTGTTTGAGAGGAGAAAAGAGTTTTCTTCCAACTTGTTTCAACGAGTTTTGTTCTACAGGATTTCTACATTTTAAAGTTATTTTGCCGCTCTCGAAATTACTATTTAACTGCTTTAAATTCATTTTTCTGTAACACATTAATTCCGGTGGTAAAATTGGTGACGAAAGACTTAAGTTAGATGTAAAACTTTCAAGAGGATTTCCTTCATCAAATGCAGTTTTTATGTCTGCAGGCCTAATATTTTCATTTTCATCATCTTGTATTTCCTCCTGCTTTTTCTGATATCGCTGTTTTTTATTACTGGCTGGAGTTCCTCCTCGTAAATTACTTTTAAATGTCTTGCGTGTTATTAAACTTCCGCTTTTAAGTGCTATTTTACTAACTATTGGTTCATCTATAATATCGATAGCA
>NC_051847.1:162692293-162708946 GCF_002237135.1 Teleopsis dalmanni | reverse complement strand
TGCACATTCATACCACTACGCACACCGACATATTGTTTTGTTTGCATTGCTCAGCGGGTAAATCTTTCTCCTCATCATAATACTGTGTGTGTATTCTTTCACATTTATTTTTATTGTTTATTTTACACACAGAAATACTAAAATATTTTACTGTTTTGTTTTGGTCGTATACGCGTATAAAATAATTCCATCTTTTCTTCTGCTATTCGTTAATAAAATATTGAAAACAATAACAGAACAAAAAGAAAATGAAAAAGGTACAAAGTAGATCTGAAACGAAATAAATGTGGAACATTGAGCAGCTCTTCTAATAAATGATACCTCTGAAAGAGAAATAAGTGGAACTTAAAATTATTTTTAGACCATTTCGCATGCTTTTTTAATAGATAAATTCACAACTGAAATTTTGAATACCAGAGAGATATTTAAAATACATACTCGTGATTATTCCTGAGCTTAGAAAAGGAATTTCCATATTTTTAAATTTTAAATATTTGCTTTTTAATATATTATACATTTTTTTTAAATGTTTTTATTCATTTGTTTTTATTATATTAATTTAAAAATGTATATGAAGTAAAGTAAAAAACTCGGCGTGTATGAGTTTGAGTAAATTGATGGTAAATTGTGGGAAATAGTAAATTATGTCGGTATGGCAGCGAATGTTGGTATTTACCAGAATTTCAAATAGGGTAAATTAGATAAAAATTAGGTGTTACCATTGTGAAAATTTTATAAGATGTTTAATAAATAAATAAATAAATTTGAAAACATTTAACCAAAAATAATAAATAAGTGCAATAAATAAATAAATAAATATTTACATAAGGGCAGTGCAAAAAATCCCTAGGAAATTTGTGTTGTACCAAAAAGGAACCAAAATATAAGAAATATATAAAAATATATGTATTTCAAAAAATAATATATATACAACTTGGGTTTGACTCAGTGAGGAGGCATATATTGTCTCGGCTCTCATGACTGAATTTAAATCATTTGTTTTTTTCTCTTACTCTCAGTTTCTTGATTTGCATTAAAAGCAACAACAATTTTGATTTTGACGTGCCCGTGACAGTCCACATAACTGTCACGGACCTTAAGGAACCGCAGTGGTCAGCATATAGAAATCGCTATAAGCCACAACTCCCCCATTGAAGTGAAATAATTACATAATTAAAAAACAAAATAAATAAATACTAAAGAAAATAAGTTCTAGTTTTACCAAATTTAGGATTAAAAATTAAAATAAAAATTTTTAAGAATGATTTTTAATTTAATTTTAATTTATTTTTAAAGTATTTTTCTATAAATTTTTAAGTGTGTAAAAATATTTCAAAAAATTATTAAATTTTGTAGAACTTTTTGAAAAACCATATAAAATACTTAAAAAGATGTGATCATTTTAACCAGTCTATATCTCTGGAACCTTTTAATATAGCTAAAAATGATTAAGAAATTTAATTTTTTCGTTGCAAAATTTCACATTATCGATATATATTTCAATAAAAAAATAATTAAAAAATTACGATGTATGCTGTTAAAAGATGGAATCAGTACTTTAAAGTCGTACCTCAATAATTTCAGCTTTTTTTTTAAATTCTTTCCATATCTTTATCCTTTACACTAAGTTGCTTGAAAATTATATAACCAATCTGATTCGAAAAAACTTTTCCAATACAATTAAGGGCCACTCTAATATATATTATCCCCCCTATATATTATTGATTTAATTCTATATTTACATTATTTTACTAATGTTTTAGTGTTTGTATTTTTGTCTTATAAAAAAACTTCTGGTACGCATACATTTCTATTAATAGGTTCCTCACAATTCTCGGATAAATTTTATATTTATTTTTATTTTTTTTTCTTATATTAATCTATATCCGCCTCATTTAATACTAATATGTTTTGATCTGCAAAGTCTATTTGGGTATTGTTTAGGTAAAGTTCTACAAAATTTAAATTAGTTAAAAGTAAAGAATTTAATGTGTCATTATCTACAGTTGATTCTAACTTAGGTAAAATTGTAGATAACGCTTTAAAAGCCTTCTCAATGGACACATGTGTAATTGGAACTGCCAGTGCTATGGAAGCAACTTTTTTAATATCATTGTCAAGTCGTGTAGTTACCCAAAAATTCAATATATCAGCATCGAGGGGAACCTTCTTCTGATTTGAGAGTGATGTAATTTTCTGCTTGAAGGTAAGATGTGTATTTGCTTTGTTAATGGACATCATTGACTGCATCATACGTTGTTCTAGTTTCGAATAAGTTGAACCGAAAGAGGTGGACGCCAAATCACATGAAACAAATGATGAAGTATTTGAAGAATTTGATTTCATTTTACAGTCTTCTGGTTGTGAAGCCTCCAACTTTTTAAGATTTGTAAAAGTTTTTAACAAATTTTCCTAAAACGATAATTGTTGTATATATTTTATAAGTATGTATATTCAATGAAATTTTTTGTAAAAATCAGAACTCACTATAGCTGTAGATTTTTGTTCTTCTGATAGCACAATTGAGTTTTCAAAATTGAAACGAGGATCAAGATACAGTGCTGCAAGGAAAGTGACATCGTCTAGAAACACCTTTTCTTTTCTTTTTTGCATGGATTCATGTAATATTGAGGCATATGGAGTAACTGAGAATAAATCTTCTAATTCTATTTCACAGCATAACCAATCTCTGTAGAAATCTCCTATAATATATTGTTCCGATTGCATTTTTTTTCTACATGTTACCAATGGATTGAAGGCAACTACAAAGTCTGTTATGAAATCCCAATTGATATCAATTATAATATCTTTCTGTATATGCCAAGTTTCTATTGTTTGTCTCGATTGTATGAAAGAAAATAACATTTCGTAAGTGGAATACCAATTTTGCAAATTATCTAGATTTGGAATTTGCACTTGAGAGTCACTTTCTTCAAATGTTTTTCTAAGCTGAATAACAATGTTCCTACATTTCTGGATTTCAATTTCTAGATTTTTAAGTACATCGTTAACCGCAAGTTGTATTGTATGGGCTATACTCTCACCAACAGATAAAACTGTGGAGAGTATTGAATGTATGTCCTCGTCAATATTTTCAACATAATTGCATTTTTCTTCAATAAATTCATCACAAATTTTTTCTTCTTTCACAGTGTGAATCATAGTACTTATTTGCGGCAAACATCCACAATTAGATTTACTGGCATAAATTTGGTTTATGTCTATTTGATAACTTTGCAGGCATTTGATAATCTCCTCTTTCAGATATATTGTCTGATCCTGTTGTTTACGATCTAACATAATGACACCTACAATATTTTCAATTATTTATTATAAATGTATAATTAATTATATATAAATAAATTATTTTACCTATCGTATTAATGCAGATTTGAAAGTCCTGTATGTAGTGAACATCAATTACAAGCATTTTGTAGTCCATTATTTTCACAACGTCGAAGTCTAGACATATCATTTTATTTTTAATACGTTCTCTTATTATTTGTTGTATTTTTACGGAGGAATTTTCAATCAATGAAACGATATTCTTTGAGTTAAGATTCGTGTTGAATTTCTTTTCATATGGTGCTATCAAGATTTTAAAAAACTCTTCATCATCGTATATACCAAAAGGTAGATTTTTGGCAGCTACTAATCCCACACAACATCTTAAGAATTTACTTTTATCGATATCAATACATATTCCTTCCTGGGTTTTACGCTCTTTCACTGGAGTCTCTACACATTCTTCTTTAGTCTTGCTTTGTGTTTCTTTCTTTCTCGGAATTTCGATGCTATGCACAATTTTATAGTGCCTTCTAATATTGGATGTAGTTGTACCACTTAAGGTTTTTTGACAATATAAACAAATAGTCCTATTGACATGTCTTAAAAATTTGTAGTATTTATCGGTGTCTGTTTTCATATTTTAATTTATTTTTATTAAACTCAACAAAACACAAAAAATTAATTCGCAAAAACGCCGGCTGACACTCATAAGTTCAAGTATATACTGACTTCTCTACACACGTAGACTCGTGAGTATGCACCAGAAGTGGTTTTTCATTTACTTGTCGTGTTCGTGTTCACTTCGTTTTGTTGGTTTGGTTTTCGGGTCGAGTGAATCATGAGTGGTTCATTTGTTCACAACTGTACAGTACTGTACGTCATACGCTGAGTTTACATACATACGCACACATAGATTACAAGCAAAACACAAACAGTTTGGAATGAAGGGAGAATAACTAGAAGGAAAAGAATTATGCAGGTAGCAAATATGTTCACTATATACAAAAAATGTTCAAAATTGCAGACCTTTAGGCCTGCATGTTTAAATTCAAAAAGTATTTAAAAATTCTCCTTTGCTTTGCACTTTCGGTCACAAACATTCATAATTCAATTGTATTCATCAACATTTTTGCTCTTTCTTTTGTGTTTATATACATATGTATGTATGTATGTATGTATACCTTATTTGTCTTAACAGATATATTAAGTTGCTCCTCCACGTGCAGTATTCTTTATTATTATTTTTATTGTTTTGTTTTGGTCATAATCGTATAATACCGTTCCATCTCCTTCTCTTGTTCGTGAGTTAAATGTTATTAAAAAAGACAACAAAACAAAAAGGAACTAAAAAAGGAACGCCGTGGATATGAAATTGAAGGCATGTGGAACATAAAACAGCTGTTCAAGTAAAACAAAAAAAAAACAATTCAAAAGAGAAATTAGTGGAGTTTAATTATATTTTAGACCATTTTTGCACGCTTCTATGGACAAAAGTTTGTGGGGAATTTTAGAGTCCCGATAGATCTCTGCCTAATAATCAAGATAAGATACATGAACGTGATTATCAATGGCTTCACTAAAAAGGATATTATTTTTGTCTTTACTAAAAATAAAATATATAAATTCCTGTTAAAAATGAAAAAACAAATTAATAAACTTAAAGATTTTAATGAAATAAATTTGAATGACAGAATTACCAAAATCTATTATAGCCTACATATAAAATTATTGGCAAAATATTGTGATAAATTAAGTACAATATTTTTACATTATATATAGCTAGACTTGTTATTGTATTCCGCAGAGATTTATCGAACAAATGAAATCAAGTAATTATGAAAGCGTACACATAGATTATGATGTGGGTAAGTAACGATAGCAGAAGAGAGGGGGCAGGAATATTTAGGACTAAGAATATATTGGGGCTGCATGTGGGATTTAAATTGAAGTTAACTAGGGTCCAAGCGGAAAACCCGAGCCACTCTAATGATTGTTGATTGGACTCAAATTTTTTGTGCATAGGTGCAGGAAAACAGATCGACAACATCATGGGTTTGAAGTTAGTGTAGACATTGAAAGTTGATGCATATAAGTGTGATAAGTTACTTGGGTATATACTGAGCTTAATTGAGCTAGGACAGTTGCTGCAAAGGTAAGGCGTTGTACTTCCTGGGAGATTTTAAGCTGGAGTCTAACGAAAGCTTTGTTGCCGTGCAACCGTGGTTTCGAAATGAATACTGTATCTGTATCTGTGTGCAGGACTGTTCCCGTTTATATTCGATCTCACTAATGTTGGTTCCATTACAAGAGATATTGATGTATTCGTAAAGTGAAGAGAGGGATCGACCAATGCATACAGTATGGATTTTCAACATGATGCCATTATTATTAGAAGTATTGACTTATTAGATATTAAATTTTATGAGGTACATATCTGTAAGTCCAAATAATACACCGCGGTCAACAATATTTAACTTTATTAGATACATATACCGAATAATCAACACCAGAATTTCAAGAATATATTTTGATTATGTATATTTACTGTCTTATACGAATATCATTTTTTATTAAGCCTTTATAATTTTTTTTCAAAAAACATCCAAATTTCTTATAAAGTTTATCACTTGCGAAGACTATTGATTATTAGTATTTGCTGTATGCTGTTTCTGCCGAAACAGCTATATGGTCAAATTAAAGGTCAATAAATTTTTAGGTAAAAATTCTACCTCGTCATGTTTCATTTTAAGTAAATTTTATTAATTCACTTCTTCAACGACAATTTTCTCTTTTACAAAATCTAAATGTACATTATTTACGTAAAGCTCTATAAAATTTAATTTAGTTAAAAGCAAAGTATTTAATGTGTTATTATCAAGTTTTGACTCGAAACTGTTTAAAATTGTAAATAATGCATTAAAAGCTTTCTCCATAGGCGTTTGCGTTATTGGAACTGACAGCACTACTGATGCTATCTTTTTAATATCATTATCATAGCCCGTAGTTTTCCAAAAATTCAATATGTCAGTATCGAGGGGAACCTTCTTTTGATTTGAGAGTAATGTTATCTTCTGTTTGCAGGTAAGGTGTCTATTAGCGTTGCTTATAGATGTCATTGACTGCATCATGCGTTGTTCCAGTTTTGAATAAGTTGATTCGGAAGAAGTTGAAGGTAGCACAAACAAAGATGATGACATATTTGGAGTATCTACTTCCATTTTTAGACTTTCTGGTTGTGAGTCTTCTAAATTTTTTAAAATTTCAAATGTTTTTAACAAATTTGCCTAAAAGTGAAATGGTATATACTTATACAAATGAGCATTATATTATGAATGGAAACTTACAATAGCTGTATATTTTTGTTCCTCAGATAGTACGATTGAATTTTCGAAATTAAAACGAGGATCAAGATATAGTGCTGCAAGAAAAGCGTCATCATCTAGAAATACCTTTTTACTTTTTTGCATTGATTCATGTAATAGTGAGGCATATGGTGTAATTGTGTTTAAATCTTCCAAATCTATCTCACAACATAACCAATCTCTGTAGAAATCGCCTATTACATATTGCTCTGTTTGCATTTTCTTTGTACAAGTAACAAATGGATTAAAAGCAACTACGAAGCTTGTGATAAAGTTCCAGTTGATATCAACAACGACATTTCTTTTAATATACCAATTTTCTATTACTTGTCTCGATTGTAATAAAGAAAACAACATTTCATATGTTGAGTACCAACGTCGAGAATCATCCAATTTTGGAAATTGTACTTGAGTATCATTTACTGGAAAAAAATTTTCTTGAAGTTGCTTCACAATATCTCTACACTCGTTTATATCAGCTTCCAGAACTTTTAATACACCATATGCTGCAAGCTGTATTGTATGAGCTATACTCTTACCCACTGATAATGCCATTGAGAGTATGGAGTGAATACTCTCGTCAGTCTTTTCAATATGACCACATTTTTCTTCCATAAATTCATTATAAATTTGTTTATATTTTAAATTGTGAGGTTGTGATAAGTTGTTTATTTGCAGTATGTTTCCACAATTATTGGATGTGCTGGAATAAATTTGGTCAACGCTTATTTGATAAATTTCAAGACATTTACTAATCTCTTCTTTCAGATATGCTGTCTGTTGACGTTGTTTAAGTTCCAACACAATAACACCTATAATAAAAATTCAGTAATTGATAAGTAGTTAATATGATATATTATATATAATATATGATATTTACCTATTGTATTAATGCAGATTTTAAAGTTCTCGATATAATGAACATTAATTACTATTATACCATCCCGATTTATTGCGGTTGCAATGTCGAATTCTAAACATATCATTTTATTTTTAATACGTTCTGTTATTATTTGTTGAATTTTTAGAGAGGAGAATTCAATCAATGAAACGATATTCTTTGAGTTTAGATTCGTGTTGAATTTCTTTTCATATGGTGCTATCAAGATTTTAAAAAACTCTTCATCATCGTATATACCAAAAGATAGATTTTTGGCAGCTACTAATCCCACACAACATCTTAAGAATTTATTTTTATCGATATCAATGTATATACCTTCCTGATTATGCTCTTTGGCTAGAGGTTCTACACGTTTTTCCGTGCCATTAATTTTTATATCATATTTTCTCGGAATTTCAATGCTATGTACGTCTTTATAATGTCTTTTGATATTGGATGTATTAATACCGTTTAACGTTTTTTGACAATGTAAGCAAATAATTTTATTGACATGCTTTAAAATTTTATAATATTTATCGGTATCTGTTTTCATCGTTAGAACTGTTCTTAATTTTTTTAATTTGGAGAAATAATAAAATAAATAACTGCAAAAATATACACAAACTTACACTGCAAAGCACAACAAAACACTGAGTTCTTGAAATACACGTTCGCGAGTATACACGAGAGATTTTTAGCTTTCGAGCTAATAAAAAATTACTTATTTATTATTTGTTCATGTTTAGTTCATTCCCTTCTAGCCATTTCCTTCGCGACTGGTTGCTACTCATATTCGGCACGAGTATTCATCGAATCATAAGCGGTTCATTTGCTTACAACAAAATTGCTTAAACAATACCTCAATGTACTCAATATATATGTATGTGTTTGTGTGTTGTATGATATATTAAATAGAAGAAGAGTCAAAGAAAAAAAAATTGTTTTGAATTTTTCAGCTGTTTGTTAAATTTTGTTGGGAAATTATTTGCTTTTCAGTTCGCAACTTCTAACTACTCGCAATGTATGAAAGCACTGACTGACGAGTTCTCTGCTTTGCGCACTCATTCTACACCACACTGATAGACATATGTGCATTTGTATTGTGCAGTGTTTTTGCTCTTTCTCATATTTGTGTTGATGTGCGTATGTGACGTTTATTTTGATAGAAAAATAGTTTTTATTTGTTGTGTTGTGTGTTAATTATATCGGAAATTGTTTATGAAAGATTTTATTTCAAACAATTTTCTTTTTAATATTTTTGTGAATATTTCAACGGTACTTAAACTTATTTGTGTTTTTATTTGTACTATTATTTTTTGACTGCAACAAATTGTTGCTTTTCAAATGCAATTTTGTTTAAAATCTATAATAAACATTGATTCGTACTGTAGTTGTTTACAGCTGCTTTGCTAGCCGAGTCGGTCTTTTGTGGGTACATTTATTTCAATTGATAATTAGAAATAATTTAGTGTTTCTTTTACAATGAATATTTGATTTTAGATTCTTTATTAATATAAAAATAAAATAAAATTGTGACTCCTAAAATGGAAAAATAAAGATTTGTAATTCATGTCTAAATATGCTATTTTTTAGCTCATAGTGTGTGTATAAGCAATAAGGGTAAGGGTAAAAAGTAAAAAAAAACCAAAAAAAGTTATAGTTTATAATGAAAATATCAATCAATGTGTGACTTAATATTTAGAATAATTTGTTGTTATTGTTTTTTCATGTGTATGTGCTTGTTTAGATTTTCCACCTTCCCTTGTTTGTTAATATAATTTTATTGAATAGAATAACATAACAAAACGAAATGAAAGAAGATAGCAAGCGAGGAGACCCAAATAGCAACTAATGAAAATACAACATATAGAACATATGCCATGTGGAACTTATTTAAGTAAACAAAAATTGAAAGAGAAACTAAAAAGAGAATATTGTGGAATTTAATTTTTAGACCATTTGATTTTTGTACAAACGTACTATAGATAAAATCGTCGCATGAATTTTATCTATAGGGGCGATCTAGACTTATATTTAGACCTTGTGCGAGTTCGAGTAAATTGATGGCAAATTGAGGGAAATAGTAAATTACGTCGGTATGGCAGCGAATATTGGTATATACGAGAATTTCGATTAGGGAAAATAAGATAAAAATTAGGTAAATTAGGTGTTACCATTGTGAACATTTTATAAGATATTGAATAAATAAATTTTAAAACTTTTAATCAAAAATAATAAATAACTGTAATAAATAAATAAATAAATAAATATTTGCATTACTGCAGTGCAAAAAATCCCTAGGAAATTTTAATTTACTTTACCTCAATTTACTTGAACTCGCATACGACCTTAAATGAGAATGCAAATATGAGTGCTATTTTTTCGCAAGTCTATTCCTAAGAAAAATAATTTTTACAAATATAAATTCTATATAAAATCATTATATTTTTTTAATAGATCTAAAAAAACAGTTTTGTTGAGGTATTTGGGACATCATTTTTTTTTTTCGTAAAATATCCTTTGCTTTGAAAGAGAAACGTAGTTAAATGTGTAGCAATTGCTTCAAAGGCTCAAGAATCAATGATCTTTATTTAAGACAGTGATTTACAAACATTTCCAGACTGTTAAATAAATATTGTAAATAAGCGTTTGAAAGGTTAGAAGTCGATCCATTTTTTGCTACAAATGTTTGCTCAACGCCCAAGCAAAATCGTTACATTTTGGATAGACAAGTTCAATGGTAATTCGAAGTTTAGTGCGGTTTATGGAATATATTTCATCAATTTATTATTATTTATGGATTAGGTTGCTTTACGAGACCATATTTTTTCAAAGACGAAAAAATTTTGTAACTATCAATTCGTTCCGATATTAAGGCATGTTGAACAATTTCTTGTTTGCCAAAGGTCGTGAAAATGGTCTGGAAGGTGTATGGTACCAACAAGATGGTACCACATGCTATAGTTCTGAAACAATTATGGACTTATAAATAATTATAGATTTATTATATTTAATAATATCAATTTATATAGATTATACAAATATATTTTTATCTTATTAAAAAGCTATAGACAAAGGGGTCGAGAAAGAGAAAACTGAAGATTTTTGAAGCAACTGGAGAAGTGTTAATCTCGCTTATGAAAGAAAGTAAAAAATAATGGAACACATAGATATAACATTATTAATAAAAAAAATAAAAGCCAAACCCGTACTCTGGGATAAATTTACGGAGACTTACATGGACAGGATTGCTACGAGAGATGCCTGGCGTGAGGTATGTGAAGCGCTTCACACAAACTTTAAAAGTCTTAGTATAAATGAACAAGCTACATTTCGTAAGTAAATTAACATATAAAACATAATTATTATTATATTATAATTTATGTATTAAATAAAATGTATGCTTTTGAATTCTGCCAATGTTCACTGTAGAAGCATTTTGTTAGTATTTGGTGTCGGTCCGATTCTTACGGTTTCATCTCTATTCAAATCTTTCAAACTTACCATAGACATTATATTTACGCGGTTTTAAACATTTCTGCTTAGAAAATATTACAGAACAGTATTTACATTTATAATGGCGATTGTATAGTCTATTTAAAAATGATTTTGACGACGAAAGAATACCCATTGATTGGTTTGAATTCAAAAAGCGCATTCGACATATCTGCTGTACGTGCCCCCTAATTAAAAATATCTTTTTATTTTTATTTTCGTTTTATATTAGGTGTAGAAGTATTCAAGAGGTGGAAAAATCTTCGAGACTGTTATTTAAAGCATAAGAATAAAAGAATTCAAGCGACAAAAAGAAACGGATCTGCACCAATAAGAATGAGAAAATATATATATGCTGATCAGTTGTCATTCCTGAACAAAATTTATGAAAAACGTAAAACGGTTGATTGCATGGATGAGAAGGAAGAAGATTCAAGTGAATCGTCATCAAGTGCTAAAACACCTACAAAGCATAAAAAAATGAATGAAGTTAGTACGCAAATTATAAAAACTGTAGAGGAAGAGAAACTTTGTTACAAAGCGACTTTCTTGAAAAGCCTTATGCTTCATCTAGAAAAATTTAATAATGCGGAATTTCTGCAGTTTCAAAGGGGAGCCTTAAATCTTATACAAAACATCAATGATATAAAGGAAAACTCATCTAATAGTCTTCATGTAACATCAACACGTTTTCAATTAAATCAACCTCTTTTGGACCCGTTAATTACTCCTGATCAAATTGAATCACCATCAATGAAATAGTTAGCTGTTTTATGATATTCCAACCAGTTCAATATTACAAAGGATAAGGAAAGCATCTATCCATTTACAGACAGACTGATAAAATGTTAAAATTTTTTATAATTTGTAACTTTTGTATAATATTTATAAATATATTTTTAAAAACATATATTTTAAGAAATCTGTTTATTATTCAGACAGCCTACTCAAGGCGTTTTTTTTTTTTAGATCCTTCTCAGATTACAAGACTCACCTGATACAAATTCACACAAGCCAGCTGCTCAAAATTAAGGATTAGTGCTGGTAGACTTCAGCATATTAGGAAGGCATGCAGTAGGTCTTCCCTTTAACCACTTTTATTAGTTTTGTGGCTTGGTGGATGAGAAAACTATTTTCCACTTCGGTGTCTATTATTAGCTATGAGAAGATTTAAAATCTGGATATCGGAGTTACAGGTCATTGCGTACTAGGAAGATATGCTATGAGACTTGGTCTACAGTATAAAGATATTTGTGACTCTGGAGAGAAGGAATTATCCGTGTTTTATCTTCATGGTAAATAGTGTCCACCTAACATCTTTTTTTACCAACCGGAAAAAGCCGTAATTTTGCAAAGTTAGCAACTTAGTTCAAGTTTCTGACTCTTTCGTGTGAATTGGGGAGTCTGTGTCTGCTTATGAACACCAATAATTCGAGAGCTGTTACTACAACTTAAACTCAACATGACTTTTTTGCTAATAAACTCTAAAAAGTTTCTTAAATTTTACCGATTATTTAATAGAATTCAGAGATATTTTAGTGTAATTAGTATTTCTTCTTGATCCATGATGTATTTATAAGATAGGTGAGTCGCGTTTTCTTATGTGAATGGCTACTACTGGTTTCTAGCTCTTACCTAATATATTCAATATGCTACAGAACAGCAGAAATATAAAATATGGTTTATCTAATTAAGTAACTTTTAAGGTATTACAGATTTTGTTATCGACTTAAATAAATTATATATAACGCTAACAGCTATGGCAATGTAATGATTTTCCGGAGGCTTGGATAATTTTGTTAGTACTTGTGATACAATATAGTATGATGTAATAATGCAAGGTTAGGTGTTTGAAGTGTTACCAACGGTGGACTAACTACATTTCATCCACACAATGGCTTTCGAATTTGTTAAATGCAAATCCGATGGACTATTCCATCTGGGCCAGTTCGGAGAGCAAGGTTAGGCCTACAAAATATTAAAAAATATGTCAGTATGGATTCGCTCAAGAAAGCCATTGATCAAGATCACATTCGTGAAGCATGTAACTAATTTTTATATCCTTTGAAAGACTTAGTCAAGGCAAAAGGTGTCCATAACGAGGTAGACTGAATGGATTTTAAAATTTTGATTATTTCCACAAATTTTTGTAATTTGAATCAATAAAAAATAATTTCACGCAAAAAAGATATTTCCGCTTGAGTATGTAACACTTCAATCGTCTAACCCTGTATATGTATCTAATATATAATATGTTTAAAATTTTAATCATACCATGTTTATATACTATGTTGATACGCAACTTAATTTCGTAAAAATTTAAATTTCATCTTCGTTTCAGCGAAGATTTCAAGTCGTTTTTTCCATACAAAGCCAATCAGTTTTAAGGTTAGAACGAAATTGAATGGTCTTTATTTCGTTGAAACAAGGGCTGAAATTAAAGGACAGTTCAAATGCAACTATGCGTAAGATAAATTTAAGCAAAAGATAAAGTTGAGATAACGAAAAAGTTAAAAACTTTTAATAGTGCAAATTTTTAAATTTAAATGTAAAGAAAACTGTAACTGTTATTAATTTAAAATAGAGTGAAACACAGTTATCCACATATCTGAAATCCACTAAAGTTAATAAAACTACTTAATGTAATCCTTTATAGTTATAATAACCAACTTTTAAAATTTCCCAGGTATAAATAGTGTTTGGAGCATGTAATTTTTAACATTCGATTTGTAAACAAAAAACATATGATTTCCTTAATTTGGGACAGTATGAACACTTTTGAAATGAACTTAATTTCATTTTACGAAATTAAGGAAATTTTGGGTGTCTGAACATAGTATAACATTTGATTTGTAAACAAAAAACATATGATTTCCTTAGTTTTGGGGCAGTATGAACACGCACATACATACACTTTCCAAATTAACTTAATTTCATTTTCACGAAATTAAGGAAATTTTGTCTGTCTGAATATAGTATAACATTTGATTTGTAAACAAAAAACATATGATTTCCTTAGTTTTGGGGCAGTATGAATACACACATACATACACTTTCCAAATTAACTTAATTTCATTTTTACGAAATTAAGGAAATTTTGTCTGTCTGAATATAGTATAACATTTGATTTGTTAACAAAAAACATAAGATTTCCTTAATTTGGGGCAATATCAATACTTTCAAAATTAACTTAATTTCATTTTTATGAAATTGAGGAAATTTGAATGTCTGAATATAGTATTAGTTCCCAAACGTCAACTGTTTACGTCAACCCTTTGGGGTTTCATTTTGACAGTTGTTACTTTTGCAATCTTTTTATTTGTTTACTTTTTTACAATAATTCTCAAATCATTTTCCTTTATATTATTTTTCTTTTAGTTTAACGTATTATGGCCGTGTGCGAGTTCGAGTAAATTGATGGTAAATTAAGGGAAATAGTAAATTATGTCTGTATGGCAGCGAATGTTGTATTTTCCAGAATTTCGATTAGGTTTAAATTAGATAAAATAGTAAACTAAGTGTACCTTTGTGGAAAATTTTATAAGTTGTTGAATAATAAGTAATAATAATAAATAATTTAAAAATTATAAGTAGTACTTGTTTTTAAATGAAGTTACTATGTCTTTATTAAGAAGTTTATTATTAATTATTTGTGTTTTAGTGGGAGTAGCTTTTTTAACATTATTGGAACGAAAAGTTTTAGGTTATATCCAGATTCGTAAAGGACCAAATAAAGTTGGTTTTATTGGAGTAGTTCAACCTTTTAGTGATGCAATTAAATTATTTACTAAAGAACAAACTTATCCTTTAATATCAAATTATATTTGTTATTATTATTCTCCTATTTTTTCATTATTTTTATCTTTATTGGTGTGAATATGTATACCTGTTTTAAGAAGATTATATTGTTTTAATTAATTTAAAACTTTTAACCAAAAATAATAAATAAATAAATAAATATTTACATAAGCGTAGTGCGAAAAATTCCTAGGAAATTCCTAGGCCTTAAACTATTATTATAGTACTATTAAACTATACTACTTAAACTATTATTTTATTATAACTATTATTAGTACTATCTGTTATATGTGTGTATGTATTTGGTCATTTTGGTTATATGTTTATTTATATTAAAGTATATTTGTTCTAGTTAAAATGTGACCCATCTCATCTTTTGGCGAGTTTACTAACATTTTAGTTTAAGTGTAAGCAGTAATAAACTGACAAAAAACAAAACAAAAATAAATGTTGTAAGGCGTAAAAAAGTATAGCTCTCAAATTCATACATAAGTTGAGTGCTCGAGAAAGATTTTATTTAATTGGCAACCTGTTGGCTGTGGCAGGCGCAACATAATTTTGAAATTGCATTCATTCACCGCAACAAATGTGTCAGAATAAATAATTTGTATGTGCACATTCTTATTCTAATCATTTATTTAAGACTCTTGTGGCATGCCGTAAGTATGTATGTATTTATGTACGTGTGTATGCATTTACACTCGTGGTGAAGTGAAGTTAATATAATAATATGAAAAAAATATATTTAATAAGTTTTTATTAGTGAACAAAATTAAATCATAATAAGTGTTAAATACTTAATTATTATTTATATTATTCTAGTATATTTTATTTTATTTTAGTTTAGTTTAATTATGCATCACTCACCTACCTGGTAAAAGCAATGACAATTTCTGCAGTGTAGTTTTTGCGCAAACGCGGAAATGTGTGCTGCCGCAATTTATGAAATTGTGCAGCAGCGCTGGGCTGCCTTTGGAGATTTTCTGTTTTGATGGCAATTGCAGTATGAGTTCGAAACGCCAACGTATGCGCTGACATACGACGTACGACATACGACGGTGCAAAGTGCATAATTTCGAATATTTAAATATATAGCATGTAGTGCGATAATAAATATGTGAACGCATACATAAACAGTGAAATTATATCAAATATGAGATTTTAAAAAATTTTCATTGTAATTAAAAAAAAAAAAATTACCATAAGAAAAATAGCCAAATAAATATACAAAAAAAAAATTATAAAAAAATAGTTAAATTTTATGTTGTTTTTGCTGATGATTTTTGAGTGAATTCCGCACGAATGAAGTTGTAAAAAGAAATAAATCAATTAAATCAAAATCATTAATTATTAACCATATATGTATGTATGTATGTTTGTATGCATATCATATACAAAATAAAAAAAATATTAGTAAGTAAATTGCTGGAAAAAAGAAAATTATGAATAAATATGTGCATTTTTATTTGAATGAAAATAAATATTCAAATAATTTTTATTTGAAATAAAACAAATAATTTTTTTTTAAAATAATTTTTTCATGGCATTGTTAATATAATGTTGAATTAATTGTTAATTGTTTTTTTTATATTTAAACTTTTAAATGAATTTATTCAGAAAAGTGCATTATCGATTTTTCCCAAGGTTATTTTCTGTATAATGTGGGGGCGGTCAGTGCTCGTATACGAATTGTACAAAATGTTTATTTGGGCAAAAAGATTTTCCGTTCCTCTATTCTTACTTTTGTATTCCTCTTTATTGTTGTTATTGCGTACACTATACGCAAAAATTCGGTTAACTCAAGAGTTTAGCAACACACACACACACACA
>NC_051847.1:162687789-162692193 GCF_002237135.1 Teleopsis dalmanni | reverse complement strand
GGTCCTTACAAGAATAATATAGATCGCGTATAAGTCTTAACCTATGCATTGGAAAACAGTCACGCTGACGAATTTTACAACGTACCTTAGGAATTTCTGCAGTACCACCATAGAGACGTAACTCTTCTGGATTGTTGCCATTATTTATCAACGTTTCTTTTATAATTTCCAAAGAATCTGTTCGCAAGCTTAAATTTGATTCACTCTTTTCAGCCATATTGTACACCAGATTATTGCACACTTTGATTAAATCTTCTTTCGAACTATATTTTAATTGCTCAATACAGGGACAACGCTTTGCAATACTTCGTTTCGATGCATTACGATTTTTTTGCAGCATTTTTTTCAAAATTTTGTGCCAACGTCTTTGAGAAATTAAATACGATCGATTCGTTTGAGTGCTACAACTGAACATATCCCCAGATTTGGTAGGATAGCTGTTGTGGACGGCAGTAATATTATTTGTAGGTGCGTCCATATTTTACATATAATTTTATGTATTTTGTTGTAATTCTATTGCCGAAAAAAAAGTTCACTTGAATTTCGCATTATTTTACTAAGAAAAGACTGTTCAATTCAGGAAATAATAATCGGGTTAATTTTGAATGGAAAAAAATACATATGAAAAAAATATTTTCAAATAATTTAACTGTATATTTCAAAATAAAAAAATTTATGAAAACATCTGCTTACTTTAATTCAAAATAAAAATATTTAAAAAAAAAATTGTGACTATTGAACAATTTGTATAATTTTAAATATAATAATAAATGGTTAAAGGATTCTAGCCATTACAAAGTAAGTATGAGAGTTACCTAATTTTTTTTATATACTAATATATCGCACTGCTGTTATATATATACTACTAAATATGAAAATATAGAACAGTTCACATCACAAAAAGTTAGTGGAAACTTAATACCGCAGGCACTGTTGTTAATAACGTTCTATTCCAATATTATTGAGTTAAGAACCTTCAAGTGTGCGAACCACTAATGCAAAAAAAAAAAAATACAAAAAAGTATTTGTAATATATAAGTACATATAAGACTTTTTATTTTTATTTAGAAGCTGATATATATATATTTTTTTCATATGTAAAATTTTACAAAAAATTTCTGCATGAGTATATATTATTAGATTCTTAAATATGATATATATATATCACAACTAAACAAAAAAAACCATTTAAATATTTTGACAATTTATTCTAAAACTAATTGATTAAAATTTATTAATGTTACGAATATTCACATAAATAAATCCGTATATCTCGATATTAAATATATAAGGTGTTTAAATACACTGCTCCAGAAATACGACTACCAGAATTTCAAATATTTGGATATTGAACTATCTAGAAAGTCATATTTATTTTTTATATATCACCACTTTAGCTATAGTTAAAATATATGTCAAGTGTCAAAATTATTTTGTATATAACATATATTATAATAGTGCGTCACAATATAACATATATCTTCAGTTTAACTACAATAAAATCACATGTTAAGTAATATAATGTTTATATATGTAATATATTATTATCTATAAACTACTAATTCAACTATATATATGCAATCGCACCCATATCTATTGCTGTATAAATTTTTCTATAACATTATTTATTTATTAAGCCGTATTTCATCAGGAACATAGACTATTTACATAGAATCGCCAGGTATTTCTCAAGACTTCTGTGGTCTCAAAATCACCACAAGTCTTGTGCCCTAAGCTGCAAAAATGGAATAATAGTTCTGTATAGTTTGTGGTTTGGCTAAGTTTATTTAAAATTTTATGGGAAGTGGTTCCACACATTTTAGAAAATAGTTTTTAATATGTTTTTGAGCACTATGTAAAAAGTAATATGATTGGATGTCTCTAATCTTTACTGACTTGTTATTAACCAATTTAATTTTTTTGTATTTGGAGTTGCTCACGGGTCCAAATCCGAATTACTCACTTATCTCAGTTGAGTTTTGTACTGCTTGACTGACTTTGATTGTTTATTTCTAAAGAACGAATCGAGTATTGCAGTTGTGCAGTCCAAGAAGATAACAAGTTGTTGGTTTATATTATCATATTTAAATATACTGCAGTTCATCATAATAGACAGATTGGTTATTGCAATTTTATGATGAAGATAATTATTCAACTTTACTACAGTTCATCTTAACAAACAGATTAATTACTACAATTTAAAGACGGAGAAAATAAAGTAAAATATATCATCAGAAACAGATGAGTTGTCACAATTTTCAGATGGAACTAATGTATTATTCAAATATTGCTTTTCATTATAATAGATAGATTAATCACTACAATTGTTAGATAGGAAAATAAAAATTTTATTCAGTTTGGAGAATATGAATAAAAAAAAAACGGAAAGTGATGATGATAAATAGTTAGAAGTAGTATATTAACTATATATTTTCTCCGACAGTAAATCAGCACTCCTAGCACTACGCTCACCTCGAGTGACCTTTGAGGTCACTCTAGCGTGGGAATGCCTTCTACTTTTCAAAGACCTTGCTTAAAGTAACAGGGTTCACTTAATATGAATCTCAGGGCACAGTGGATTTGAGGGGAACAAAAAAGTAGACGAACTAGAAAGAAAAGAGGCGGCTTCATATTATATTGGGCCACAACCATTCTGTGGTCCTTCATGGAGCTTTTTCAAGCTTAAAATTAATGAGTGACTGGAACGAGCAGCTCAGACTGATAAAATACAATTACCTGCAGACAAGCTAAAGAATCTATGTCGTGTCGATCAAAAGTCAGAACTAGGAAGCTACTTATGCTAAACAGCAGTGGCACCCGACTTTTCTTAGGATTTCTCACTGGGCATTGCGGAATTAAAAAGTATCTATCGAATATTAACAATTTTATCAAATCGAGTTGGAGATGTTGCTTTATTATTAGCTATTGCTTGAATATTATATTATGGATCGTGAAATTATATTTTATTACTAGAGCTATTGCAGCTATTGTCTGCAAACTTTGTTGCGAAGAAGAGAAAACAACAGAACGCATTCTGTGTCGCTGTGATAGTCTCGCCAGACTCAGACTTTGGTACTTATGCACTGCCTATCCACTTATAATGGAATTAGGCAATATTCTAAAGGACATAATAGCGTTCTTAAATGCTACTCGGCTGTTGAACTGAAGTGGGTGTGTCACAATAATTCTTAAAAGAGGCAGTGACGTGGTGTCAAGTTCCTAACCCGTTTTAAAATCTGATCAAAGAAATATTGTTAAGAAAAAGTTGTTAAGAAAAATAGTTCTAATCCAAAAAAATTAAAATTAATTTTAATAAAAAAAATAAAAAAAAAATTTTAAATAAATGAAATAAATTGTGATTGTTACTTTTAAAAACTGGCTGTTCAACTAATTAAAACTACGTACATTAATATTAAAAATTAAACTCAAAAATATATTTGTTAACATAGTATCTTAATATTATGGTATCTTAAGAGTACATTACACAAAAGTGATTTTAATTTTAACATAACTTTTGTTTTTTTAACTAATTTTAAAGAACTGAAGGTCAACGCCTTATAAGGTGAATCTAAGAACGACTACCGTCTGTCTACCTTAGAAAAGTGAATATTTATGTGTAAGAAACAAATTATCTTTGTGGCAGGTAATAACCTCCATAAGACTCCAAATCTCCACTGAACACACGACAACAAATCGACGGTCTCATTTACATGTTTGAGAAGTGATTATCTCTGATTTGACTGGCTGTGAACTTCAATTTGACCACATTCAAATTATGAATTCCGACTCAACGAAAAAGAAACTTAAAGTATAGTAAACTATACAGCAAAGCTAAGAAACGCTATCAACATTTTTGAATAATTAAACTTAAAATTAGTATAATAAACATAGAAAATGTTAATAACAAAATCAAATAAAATACAAACTGAAAAACTTAAGCAAATTTCGCTCTATTAAGCGATAATTACATATTGGCGTGCAATTTAATATGAAAGTCAGACAAAAGTTGAAATTATGACATTTTGCTATATTTATACGCTATATGATATACTATATAGCCTACGTTTAAGATACTAGAAAGGACAATTATCAATTTAAAACTTATAAAAATTAGATGAATACGCAGTATCTGATTATCTGGTTGGCAATTATATTTTATAACTTCCACCTACCGTTCAAAATGATGAAGTATATGAATATAATAATAATTTTTCTTTCAACCAAAACTCTATTTTCATCTTCTTCCGTATTGGAACCGCATCCTGTAAATTGTACGCTACCCCATCGCGAATGGTATATTTCTGTAAAGAAAGTAGTCCAATTTGGCACACGTCGAAATTTCTTTATTTAATATTGCATTTATAATTATATAGCATAAAATTTTATACATTTTTGTGGCTAGAA
>NC_051847.1:162668988-162687689 GCF_002237135.1 Teleopsis dalmanni | reverse complement strand
ATACGTATGACAGAAGTGGACTTGCCAATTATTATATATATTCGTTTGTTTCTTTAAAAAAATATTTCTTGTTGTTATACAGCCTATGTTATATCAAGTAAAATATCTTTAGTCTTAAAAAACAGTTTTTTTGTTACTCAGCCTTAAAAGACTGCAAGTTTTTGCGAAACTGTTATGTTACACCTTATATACATGCCTATATAAATGGTAACTGATTATTTCCTTTTTAACTGACCAAGTACTTGAAAGAAAAAAAGGTAAAATTGAAAGTTCTTAACGTAAATACTTTAAAGACTTATTAATCTGAACCGTTTCACTTAGACTTTCTGAATTTCGTAAAGTGATTGAGTGTTGAGCACTACAAAAAAGTGACTCTAAAACAACACGTGTACTATTTCAGAATATCAGAGAATGATATTAATCGTTTATAATAAAAAATAAAATGTAAATAGCAACCTAATGCGCTAAACCAATTTGCTACGCAGATAATTATCTCGTCTCAGGAAAAATGAGCACCCATAATGACTATTAAGAGTCACATTCCGAAAGCCACCTATTATTACAGTAAATGGAAGAGAAAGTTCAACTCCTCAAAAATATTGGTCTTATTGACCAACATCACAATCGAGCAAGAATCCTCACAGTTAATAAGCTCTAGTATCTTTAAGTTGTATTTACTACTAAGTATGACATTATCTTTTTATTCAATATGCTATTCATAATATTACAACATAAGATATTGACGTCACTAATTCGCTCAATAGCAACGTAAGTAGTATCAAATTTTAAATTCAACCCAACTGCTCAAGATTTAGTCTCACTAAAAAAATAGAATTGATTAAAGCGAAATCTATTCCAACATTCTTCGGTTTTTCTTTTTCTTTCCCTAATGAAGCGCGAGTTACTGTCTAAAACACTTTTATCCAATTGTGACGATTTGAATAATCCACTGTAAACAGATCTCCGTAGAATTTTGATGAGTTTGAAGCTCAGCATATTTATCTAACGGATATGATATGATATGATTAATTATTTTTAACATTATCGATATTTTTCGTGACATCTTGAATATAACTATTGAAACGAAGACATCTCCGGAGGAAAGGATATTAAAATAAAATCCAGTAGGTACTTCCTGACACTGTTTGATGTATATATGATAGTGTATATATATTATTTACGTGTAAATCTGACATAACAGTGTTGAAGAATGTTGAAGAAAAACTACTAAAGGTTAGCCCTTTTAATGGGAGTATATTTGTGGTTACATTTAAAGCTCAAAATTATTTGAGCAAAATGATTATATTAGTTTCGTTCGATGTGAAGCTGCATTTCTGGATCGGGTGCTGCACCCTAAAGAATAACAAAGGCATTCTTTTCTATGAAAGAGAAAATTATTTCTAAATGTAGAGCTTCAATTGTTACCTCCGGAATTCCTTGGAATCACAATCGGCACATTATGTTATACTTATAAGTGTGTTAAAAGCACGATGATGTTAAGACTTAAAGATAGGTAATCACGTTAAAAACTTTGATCTCTCTCTGTAACAGGCATTATTAGTGAATTCGGGTATCAATACAATCAAGAGACTATATTCAGTCAGTACACATGGCTTCAGCTATAATCTATATGATTAGATGACTTTTATGTGCAGCAAGCCTGTGCTTGTCCAAATCGTTTCAGAATGTATCTTTACTCACTTGTCATGCATACATACATCTGTACCCAATATGTATCCCTACTGCAGCTTTACTTCTCCCGACATCGCTTATCTGTTTTACCTCTAATATTGCGCACACATATTTACCTATGTGCCTTTTAATTATCACGCTTTCCTCATTCAGATGATAAAATTCATTTAACTTAACACCAATTCTCCTACACTCCCAATCATTATTCTCCTCGCTGTGTTTCTTAGGGCCAATATATTTTAACAACAAAATTTCATCATGGGTGTGTGGGTACCCATTCCATCAAATCTCGCGTATTTGTATTGTAATCCATTCATGTTGCTTCTTTATACGATTTCTCTGTGGGTTTTTACAACACTAATAAAAAATAATGTTGGTATACAGGATGTAAACCAGAACCTCTGATTTTGTAGTATAATTAAAGCGAATTCGGATGTGAACAAATGGTTAAGTGTACTCTACAACAGATGTATCGAACCACTTTTTATATATACAGTAATCCCCCCTATAATGAGGTACCCTTATGAAGCGTTTTCATATTACGCGATTTCAGTCCCCCGTATAATACGGGGATTTGTACAGTTCATTATTAGCTTCGCGTAGCTTTGCACGGGTGTATACGGGAATAGCCTTATAATGCGGAACTCATCTACCGTATAAGGTTCACTGGATTACTGGATTACTGTATAAGGTTCACTGTCCTGCAACTACGACCACCGGTTTGTAATTCCAAAAAAAATAGAACAGCAAAATATATATTGGCACATTTTGAAATTAAAATTATTAAACATTATTTTGATTTTGATTCATTTATTGATTATATGACCACTCATATTTTTTATGTATCTACTACAATTTATTATAAATATTTATTTATTTTAAATCTACACATTAAAATTATAGTTACGAGTATGTTTTGTTTTTAATCTTAAGTTATACTGCTAAAAAAATAGTGTCGTATTTTTTAAATTCAATCAATAATAAATAATTATTATTGATAATAATTATGAACTAAATCTTAAATAAATTAAATTTATTATCAACATTTAAAAAAGTTTGCCAAATTAACAATGTGAATTGCAGTAATGAGAAGAAGCTGAGCTTAGTCATGACTTGCACGACTCAATTCAATCACTTAATACTTAATACTTATTTTTTTTGGAAATTTTATTTTATAAATTTATTTTTTAGTAATTTTATAAACTACTTACATACTCGTATATATGTATTTGTTCACGCCTTTTATGCTCTCTATATATATAAATAAATAATATGTGTGTTTTTGCATTTTATACAAATATATTCACCATATAAAGTACAATACTTCAATTAATCATTAATCATTAATATTTTACACCTTTGATATTTTTTAATTATTATTATTTTTCAAGCTGGAATATAATTTAGTCTGGATATGTTAGTTCACTTATTGCTAATTTTATAAATTTATATATATATATAATTTATATATATTTAAATATATATCTAAATATTTAAATTATAAAATTTAAAAAATTTTAATTAAAATTACAAAGATTGATTTTATTTTTTTTTTTTTACATTTAAAAGCATTTAATGCAAAACTACATTTTAGCAAAACTTTAATATTAATTTTCTTAAATTATCAATTTCGTTTTTTAATATTGAATTTATTATTATTTTTTTTTAACTATTTTCATTTTTATTTAATATTATATTTTATTTACATAGATTTTTCAAAACAATCATTGAGATCAGTTATAATTTATTTTATCTAAAACTAAGAACCTTCCACGTTAACTGAAAATCACGGTCTATGTTTAGTATTCAAATTTATTCAATATTTGTATTGCAATGGCCCTAGCTTATCAATTTAGAATCACTCTTAATCTAAGTCTTAAAATACTATCAATTCAGCCAACTTTTAAAACAATATTCTATTAAAATTATAAAAAAAATTTGTCCCGGTATAGCAGTGTTTCTTCAACTTTTTTGCGATACATCCCACTTTAACTTTGGGGTTCAAAACTATTCCAATACCCCAACTATTTACCACAAGGAGTTTTGAATTTCTCCTAAACATTGAATATTTATACTTTTGTAAGAAATGAACATACAAGGTAAAGTGTCTGTTTGCATTTAACATGGTAAATGCCAGCGCGATCCTTACAACTGTTCTCTCTAATTTAACACACACCTTCTACGTGACCCCCTTTGAATAGCTATAATCATCCGTGCGTAGTGAACAAATGAGTGCAGCGAAATCCTTCTCATGAATATATAAGGTTATCCGTTAGGCTTGAAATCCACCATTTAAACACACCTTTCAATGAAAACGAAGAGGCAGCCTCGGATAAGGAAACGATTTACTGATTTACCAGTAATTGACGACATCAAGCAACTAATCGGAATGGCTGGCGGAGGCTACTCGAGGTGACTAAGGACGTCTCATGTCTGTAGTGGCTAACTAAGTAAGTAAGTTATTAGTATTAATAATACAAATTTTATGATTTTGATTTCGTTTTATTTTTGATAATTAGTTTAATCGTTCCATTCGTGATATTTAGGTTTTTGAAACGTTCTCTTAAGAATCAATAGGCTTTATTAACCCTATTTTATTAATTAAAATATTATTGTTTTATTTAAGTTACTTCTTGGTCAAATAGCAATTTGTGCCTGGTGAGATTACCATCCCCTTTTAAGCGACGAAAGACGAACTACATCCTTTTCCTTTCCCATAAACAATCTTTTTTTTTTTTATTTGCTACACTGCTATATTAATTCGAGAAATTCTTAAACGTCAAGATCTCTTGTTCAACGTCGTTCTAAAGTTAACAATATCAACTTATATATAGTTTGAAATCGGCTTTCTTAAAATTGCTCCACTTTGAGAAACACTCTACTATTGTACCATCTAATAATGTTAAATTAAAAAAAAAATTTATTAATAGGAATTTCGAAATATCGTAATTATAAATTAAAATAAATTAAATTGTACTTCGATTGTCCGTATTTCTATAAAACAGCTACATCCATTAATTGGAGTATTTAATTAATTCTTTTTAAACTTTTATATGAATTATACTAACACATAACTGAATTTTGAATATCTATTAAGTACCATTATAAATAATATAAATTGAAGCGAAAATTTCAGCTCAGACCTTTCTTGAAATTAACAAATGACTATCTTAGAGAAGATACAAAGAATTGATAAGAGATAATTTTTAAAATTATTTATTAAAAATATTTCTCAGTCAAACAGAATCGTTTTTTTAAACCCCACAATTCTAAGAACTATTTCTCCAGTTTAATTAAAAAAAAGTTTTTAACTATTGATCAAAAATATTTCTGGATTAAACTAAAGGTTTTATTAAACCCTGCAATTCTGAAAAATGCTTTTTCAATTTAATTATAAAACTTCCCCTATATAACAAGTCCATATAACAAGCTTTGTATATAACTTCCCATATACAAAGCCATATTCATAGCTATAGTCTATGTCACATAGCCATATACAAATATACGTTTGTCATTCAACGCCTATCCCACTTATTTCGGACCATTTCACATTAAATATAATGGATTTCTTTCAATTAAATATTTTTAAAAAGTTTTCAAAAACCTTTCCTGCAAACAAAAAAATAGATCTAAGCATTTTTAAAACTGCAAGAACCATTAATAATGACTGCTAAGAGAAGTTACTGTCGCTTAGCTAGAAATTTCCTTTGTCAGCAAACGCTATCAAGTTACACTTGTATAATTTATAGTGAGCACAGTCTACTAGATTATGGATATACTACACGAAGTTGGTTATATACCACATATACCATATATAAACTGGTTATCCAAGGCAATCTTCTGGTTACCCAAAACAGTTTGAAATTGTGATATTTTTATAAGATTTTGACTTCTCATCTGATATCAACTTGTGCAGCATAACTGAATTCATCTGAGTATAAATTATATTGACACCTACAAAAACTGTGACTAGACTATACACATCGCTGTTCAGCAAATATTACTGAACAAAATTCTATGCCAATTCACAGAAGAGTTCTTAAGAAGACCTCAAGTTAGTGATTTTTCTTGCGCTATATAGGATAACGAATGGTTGAGAGGTTATGTGTGACGGTATTGTTTTTTTTTACTTATAAATACTAGTCTCCATTTTTTATGCACTGGCAAAAATATCTTCTCTAAAATAGTAAATTGTTATTAATTTATCAATTTATTTTATTAACTTCAAGCTGGTTTTCACGAATAATGTAAGCTCAACAATTTAATATTGCCAATTTAAATTTTTAAAAATGATTGAAATCCATTTATATTATTTTGAAGAACATGACTACTGACATTTCCTATACCTTTTAACACCATATCATATACATATCTTGAAAATTATTGATGGCTTTACTTCGATTTAATTTAGCATTGCCAACTTTAAATTATAATTTTATAACAATTTTACTTTTAATAAATTTCACAATTATATGGTTGTGGTTAACTTCATTTAAATGCCCCCGAGTTTTACAATTCTTGAATTAAAGGTGCTTTAAAATGTATTAAAATCAATTTTACTATTAACATATCTCAAATCATATCGACTGAATGCAATTGCAACAGATGCATTGCACTAAACTAAACTGTACACTGCCAGAAGCATTGGGAGTTAGTTAAGTTACTTAACAAAAAAAAAAATATAATCCTACAGATATTTTAGAAACATATAATTTTCAAATTTTGGAATAAAAATTATATACTATCAAAACTATCAAAATTATAGCAAATCATATCAACTTACTCCATTTAAAATAGTTGGCCTCAACCAATCCCTACACCGTGATTCCGACTACATGTACACCCACCAATCTCAACGCTAAGGTTCCCATTAAACTACTTAAATTACCTTAACAATTTTCAATTTCAATTTTGTATGAAATTTAATTTTCCAGTCACTTAACACCTTCGCTTATAGCTATAATCGGTTATGAGCATGACGATCACCTCGTAGTCAATCGAGATCGAGATGGCGATGTCGATGGCGATGCCGATGGCGATCATTGTCACACTTCAGTTTGGATTTTCCGCTTCGGTTTGCATTTGCAGTGGCGACATCAGAATGAAGTTGGCTTTGCCCTGCTTGTCAATTGTGGTGGTCAATTGTCCACGAAAGTGTAGCAATTCCGGTTTCTCGGTGAGGTTTGGTTCAATGACGCCGCCGCTCCGAGTTATTACGCAATATTGATTGCCGTTATAGGTAACAATCGGTATGGCATTGGCAGCTGCCGCATTGTCCGCCGCTTCAATGTTGAGACCGTTCAATTGAGCTTGGACGTATGTTGCTGCAGTGGGGGAGTTGGCAATAAAATGTGAAATCTGGTGAAGATGAATGAATTAGTGTAGTTAGTGAAAGTGCAATATGTTTAACAAAAAGGGGTTAAAAGGGACATAAGTGTCGGTGGCTTTTGTATGCTTTGTTTGTGTTGAACGGTTTACGGTTTACGATTTCCGTTGTTTAAGGAATTAAATAAAAATATTTAACAATATTTTTTTATGCTTTTTTTTTGTTTTTTTGTTTAAGTTTTCTTTAAAAATTAGTTACTTCTTGATTGTTGAAGTTGCTGATGCTGTTATTATTATTATTGTTGATACTGTTATTGACATTGCTGCTGTCCATGTTGTTGTTATTATTGCCATTATTGATATTATTGGTGGAGCTGTTAGGCATGTTGTTGATGTTGTTGTTACCATTCGTGCAATTGGAATTTGTTGCTGTTGATGTTGCAAAAATACTGGGCGGTTGTGTTAGTTTTTTTCCATGTGATCTTTTAATAATTTGTTGGTGTTGTTGCTGCTGCTGTTGTTGTTGCTGTTGTTGCAATTGCTGTTGTAGTTGTTGTTGTTGCTGTTGTTGTTGATGTTGTTGCTGCAATTGTATATTAATAATCGTTTGATTTTGTATAATAATTTTCTCCTTGCGTGCACTATTCACATCAACCTGATTGCTCTCGTGTTGTTGCTGGGCATTTTGGTTCATAATATCCGACGACTTAGTAGCTATTGTGGATTTTGTTGTTTCTGTTACTGCTCGTTCCTGATGTCAATACTATAAAATACAAAAAGAAAGAAAATTAATTTACAAAAATCATTAACTGCATAATATACAACTTTAGTAATAAACTTCCCTATTATCACTTCCTTTTTCCATCAACTTATGTAAGTTATTAAAAATATTTGTACCAATTACTAGTTTATTAATGCGTATTGTGTGAGATATTTCCAATATTAATAGTAATGTAATTCTACACTTGTAGTCCTTCCTGTCAGAAGCAGGAAAAGTTGGAAAGGAATGAAAGTTATTAAATCCTAACATAACTACCGCAGCATCAAATATGTGGAAATAAAATTTCACTCCCTAATAAACAGCATTTTAATATATATTGTTTTGAATATTAAGTATATTTTTTATATTTAGCATATATAAATATTAAGCAATAATATATTATATATATAAATATACATATTAATATATGTTTCCTCCGTTAAGTTTATAAACATATTTACTGACAGCCAGGCAGCTATAAAATCTTTAAACTCTTCGACCATTACTCGAGGTTAGTACTGAATATTTTGAATATTTTTGGATACGAATTATTTGTGTCCCTGGACATATAGTTGCCTTGGGACATCCAAGACAACTCTATAGTAGATGAACTAGCCAGACATGGTATGACAGCACAAATTCTAGGTATACCACTTGCTTCTTGTCGGCGTTGTATAAAATTATGGACATACCAAATATTTAAGAGAAGATGGTCAACAGGGACCATCTGCATAAAAACCAAGGAATTTTGGTCAGAAATTAGTAAGAAAAGATCGGGTGAATTAATCAACCTGAGCAAATACATCCAAGATATTGGGAATAATTACAGGACACTGCCCGTTGGGAGGACATGCCGTGAGGCTCAATATCAGGACCTCCTTACATTGTAGACATTGCATGTCTACAGTGTCCTGCTTTCGCAAGATATAGACTCTTCTACTTAGAGTCACACTTTTCCAATTCACTAAGAGAGCTAGATTCAATTTCCACAGCTCGTGTCAATGACTTTGTGGCCAGTACCAAATAGGGACAGGGACAGGTGTCAAATTCTTTAGGGTATCACAATGGACCTCATAGTCTAAGTGAGTCTTCGGGCAGCCCAAGTAACCTAACCTAGAGAACATTTAACACATATTGATTTAATGTATATATACAGTAATATCCCCTATAACGCGGTAGATTGGTTCCGCGTTATAGGAAAACGCATTATAGGGGTATACCCTGTACCACGTATACACACGTGCAAAAATACGCGAAGCTAATTATGAACTGTACAAATCCCCGCGTTATATGGGGGAATGCCCGTGTTATACGATGGATTGAAATCGCGTAATATGAAAACGTGTTATAAGGGTACCGCGTTATAAGGGAGAATACTGTATATATATAGGCTTTCTATTATATGCTCTCACTGACTACCTGTCGGGCTCAATAACACCTTAATTAAAATATCTGCAGTGGATGATAGTGATCGGAAATACTCATACAATCACAAATGAGTTATACTTATCGATGGAAAGGATTATTCATTTCAGAAAGTCGAAATTATAACAGCACAAAACTATTTATTTATTTATTAACAAAATTATAACGTAAATTTAAATTATATCTTACTAAAATTTATGGAAGCTATACCCAAATGCCAATAACCAATTAATGTATATATAACATTAAAGAAATTAGTCAAGAAAATATAATGTAGAAACCTAAGTTCTACAATCATAAAGTGGTAGTTCGATATTAATAATTAAAAATAATCAACCCAGTGTACTATATTCTATATAGCTTATAGGAATGTACAATCTCTCTTAATATAAGATTCAGACATGTCTGAACTTGAAAAAATAAAGTAAAAATTACAACAAGAATTGTATGCTATGAAGCGTTCTAATACGAAATTGTAGAAAGAACCACCACCTAAATAAAATGGGTACAGGTTCTGATGAAAATTAAAGAAGCTTTCTTTATAATAATAAGAACTCTCTTTCTAATAATAATAACTCTATAATAATAACTCTCTTCATAATAATAACTCTCTTTATAATAATAATTACACTCTTTATAACTATAATAATTCTGTTTATAATAATAATAACTCCTTTTCTAATAATAAAACTATAATATAACAAAAATAGTATGTTAAGAATTCTAACATAATAGGCTCTGATGAAAATTACAAGTGCTTTCTTTATAATAATAAGAACTCTCTTTCTAATAATAATAACACTATAATAATAACTCTCTTCATAATAATAACTCTCTTTATAATAATAATTACACTCTTTATAACTATAATAATTCTGTTTATAATAATAATAACTCTCATTACAATAATAATAACTCCTTTTATAATAATAATAATAATAACTTTCTTTATAATAATAATAGTAACTCCCTTTATAATAATCATAATAATAACTCTATAATAAGAATAATAACTCTCTTTATAATAATAATAAAATCTCTATAATTATAATAATAACTTTCTTAATATTTCCTATATAATAACAATAACTCTTTAATAATAATTACTCTAATTATAATAAAAATAGCTATATATATATATCGATATATGTTAGGTGCTGACGTACCAAAGCTTCCCCTATATGTTTCTGTTTAATTAAATTCTCATATAGGTATAGTATATCGTAGACAAATCGCGTATGCGTATCTGTTAATTTTCTCTATTTACACTGATCTATCTGATCTACTCTCAAATGAACTATTTTACTTAACTTGTCTTGTCTTTCTAGTATTTCACATGTATTTACTTATTTAAAGAAAAATTTATCCTTAGTACAGCATTATAGCTTACAGTAGCAGTATTTGTAAAATTACTGCCAATCAACTGACATTTTCTCACCTCCAGATGGCTCTTGGCATGCAGTGTCCATTCGTCTCTATTATTAAACATACGTCCACATAGTTCACATGTCCACGACAGCTGCTGTTGGTGGTGATGCGGTATTATTATACCGGGTATAGCAGTCGCTTGTGCCGCATGCTGTCCTGCCGCTGTTTGTACAATAATATTTTGGGTCGCCACTTGTACGGCCTGTTGTTGCAATTGTAACTCCATACTTTGTTTATTATCTTCAGTGTCGGGGTCTTTTTTCTTAATTATATTATTTAAGCGCTTTCCCAACGGTGCTATATTAGTCGGTGTAACATGTTTAAATTTATTCATATGAATCACAAGTTTATCGCGCCTGGCAAACGCCTTATTGCACACCTGGACATATAAAGAAAGCAAAACAGAAGCCAGTATTAATTTTTCTGTTATTGTAGAAATTAAAAGGGTATGGGGTAAATTTTATACTTCACAAATATAGGGCTTCTCGCCGGTATGTATGCGCATGTGTATTGTCAGTTTATCCTTTCGTGCAAGTCCTTTGCCGCATACGGTACATTCAAAAGCTTTGCTAGTCGCTGAAATAGTCAACAATTTTAGTTTTAAATTTGAGAAAAACGAGATGAAACTTTATTTTTTATTTGATCATACTCACTTTTTGATGGATTCGTTTTGCGCACACCTGATGAAGCTTGTTGCACCTGTTGCAATGCCTTCAGGCGACTGGCCGGATGCATTGAACCACCCTCCACGTATGGTTCGGTAAAAGGTATCAAATTTGGTTTCGGTATATTGTATGTTATATTATCCGGTGACCAACTGCCTAAACTCTGTAGCACACGCACGCCACCCTCATAACCCATGCCCACATCGTCGGGTACTGTGAATGTACTCTCTGCGCCACCGGAACTAGAGGAACTTATTTGTGGTACTTTTATCGTGCTTGCATAATGTTGCTGCTGTTGTTGTAGTTGTTGCTGATTTGTATTATTATTATTGTTACCATTGTTATTAGACGGAGAATTTTGTTGTTGTGAATTTTGCTGAGAGTTTGTGGACGTTTGTTGTTGCTGCTGCTGCTGCTGTTGTTTGAATTGTATTGCCGCTTGTGCCATTTGCTGCTGTACTGCCATATGCGCCTCGAGATATGCATTCTTTTGCGCTACCGTCATCTTGTCCATGTTAACGGTACCGTCCTATAAATTTATTACACACACACAATTAATTGTGAATTATTTTGTTATATTGTTTTTCAACATAAATTATAATATGAAAACTTTCACTCAATATCAAACAAAATAAACTAAAAACAAAAATAAGCAAGCAGTCACATCTGCAAGCCCCCAATAAATGCAACCCCAAACGGCGTACGATTTCTTATCGTTTCTTTTCCATTTCGTTTCTGCTTGTAAATGCCAGTGTAGCTCCGCAACTTTGCTCTCTTGCTTTTTCTCACTTATTTTTAAGGCATTTATCTTTTTAAATCATTAATGTAAAGGGGGTTCATTAGCTATATTAGTTTATAATATATATTTTCACTTTTTAAAGATAAAATATGGATAATTTTATGTATTTCAATCATTTTGCTATCAACGCTACATAATGTTCTTTCTAGTAAATTTGTAGAATTACAGCAGTTGACAAAACAACTTACATATGCCGGTGGAATGCATTGGTATGAGATAATGTGTATTGCAAATGTTCATGACATGCACAGTGGAGCAAATAGTATACTTTTGAAAGTAAAAATAATAATTAGAGTTTTTAACTTTACAATCTATGGACGTGTGCGAGTTAGGCTAAGTTGATGCTAAACCAAATGGGAGATTTTTTGCACTGCACACATTTAGCCATTTAGCAACAGGTATCGACACATCACTACATTATCGGCACAACTTAGAATTTCATTCATTTAGAACGCAACTTAGCCTAACTCGCACACGTCCTATATAGTTATATTATATTACATAGATTTATATAATCTATAATATTTGTTGAAGTTAAAATTTTGTGCTATCTATACATCTTTTTTGAATCTTATTATATCTTCAGCGGTCACTGTTCGTATATGTTTATATATAATTTTCAATTATTCGTTTATAATATCTTCTCTACCGACTAAAATAAATTTTATACACTCGAGTAAACTCCTATACATCGTTGTTGTTATAATTTTTTAATAGGGAAAATGTGTATACATTTTTTTATAATTAAAAAAAAAATGTAGCTGTGCACATTCGACAGATAAATAAATGCTTGATAGACGGGATGAACAACTCAGCTGTGCTAAAACTATCCAAAAAAATAACTTTATTTAAGTTAAAGAATAAGTTGCTGGACTGATTAAAGAATTTTCGAGTAATTGTATTAAAAGATTTTAGTAAAATATTGAGATTGAGGCTTATTATAAATATATAATTTAAATTTTATTCGATTTTACTGTTTTTTCATACATCGATATTTGATCGAAAACTGCTTCAATTGTTTCAACAATTTAATTTTTTAAATTATTATATATAGTTTAGTCAAATTTACTTTTATTCACATAAATTAAATTTGTTAATAATTATAACTAAATGAAATTTATTTCTAAATTTTTAATAATAGATTTTGATCAATTCTTTTATCGCAAACCATATCTTTATTTTTGATGATTTTTTTTTCAAGTTAATTTAAATTTTTATTTTTATAATTTGTTTTTATTAAATAAATTGTATATATTTTAAATAATTATAATTTCACAATTAAGTATTTTGTTGTGATTTTAATTTTAATATAAATTTTCCATTAAACGCACTTGTTATTATTTTTGAAATGTATTAAGTGCTTAAGACTTTAAAGCATTAGAGTCAAAATTTTTTTTATCATACATTTTTAATACACTATTATATTATTTTATGTAATTAATTATTTTAAATATATGTAAAATAATTTTTATTAGTTTTGTTTAAGATTTTATTCTACATTTTTACAATTGTTTATGTTTTCATGATTTATTTTTTTCTTTATATTTTTAAAAATATTTGTTTAGACCTTAATTGTTGTATGTTTTTGTTTTTTACCGGGTTTCAAGTCGTTTTATATTCTGAACTTTAAATAACCGACATATTTATTTGACATTATATTTCCGAAAATTGTGGTTTTATTTTAATTTTATCAAAATAACTTTTTTTAATAACTTCTAGTGATGGTTAAATACAAAACACCATTGTATAAAATTTTAAAACGTCATTGGTTAAACTTGTCCCACCGTGACAAGCATATAGAAATTCACTTTTCATTAAATCTCTGCACATTTTACGTTGATTATCTCAAATTCACTTTTATATATACCTACTCATTATTTTCCTTATAAACACTATATTGTTAAGTAACTTTTATTACATCCGGAAGGAATTTAAATATATTTCATTATTTCCTTTCAAATTCTATAAAAAATCAATTTTTTATCTAAATTCTTAAAAGCCAATTAAATACAAAAACAAAACACAATCAATATTATTATAACACATATATAAATTAATCACATTAAATATATAACATATATATAAAAAAAACATTTTCTTTTTAAAATTCATTAGATTCGATTAATTTAATATTTTTTAAATAAATAAATTATTAACAAAATTAAATTCTTAAATTTCGCCTAAAAGTATGCTTACAAAAATTTCCAACACCTTTTGTTTGTGTATGTATTGCGAAACTGATTTGCTGTTCATATTGTCGTTTTCCCTTTTCGTACTTTTTCCTGCATTCGAATTTTATATTCGAGTAATTTTTTTATTTTTTATTTTTTATTTTTAGCGACTGACTGCGATTCAAATCGAATTCAATGGTATAAAATAGAATTGAATTGAAGCAAAGAAACTAAGTAGCGAAAAAAGCAGATATCCAAAGATTCAAAATAAGCACGAGAGTCAATGTGGGACCAACACGACGACGGCACAAGTAGAATTGTCTCACAAACTGCGAATACAAATGTTATCGTTAATTTCTTTTTGTATGAAAATAGAAATCGGAAGTGAAATGTTAGTAAATGTGACGTTTCATGTTGTGAATATTGTTGTTGTAGCAAAAGCAGTGGTGTTATGGGGCTGTGGGGGAGCCGCCGCTTTTGTGTATAGAAAAGAAAAAATTATTGTTGTATTTGTTTTTAATATCAAATACATTCAGCACACCGCACTCGGCTTTCTATTTTCTGCTCTTGTACGTTAGTCGTTGTTATTGTAGCCAGTAGCAGAGCACTTGGGAAAAAATAAAACAAAAACAACAACAACAAAATGTGGGGGTAACTTTTTGATATTATTTTTGGGGGATACAAACGAATATGAAACATTAAATAAGCATACAAATTTTTAATGACTGAAGTTTGGGGAGCTTTGAAAGCTTTAACATTTAGCAGAGTTACCAACATTTTTACCAATGAAGATACAATATATATAATATAATATATATATATATATATTAATTCACTTTAAAAAAATATATATTAAATATAATGTAAATAATATATACATAAAATATATAAATAAAATATATAGTATATAAAATACATATTAAATATATATATATATATATATATATATATATATATATATATAATTCATGATTATAATATATTGAATATGTTTTATTATATTTAATATGTAATTTGGATAGTTGATATAGTCTTTATTTGATGACTATTTTAAATATACACTATTTATATTATATTTAATATATATTTTTTTAAACTGAATTTAGAGCAGTCTTAACATATATAATTTGAAGGTGTTTATAGATATATGGAAGTGTTTACATTCGTTGTAGTTCATTTGTGCTCATTTCAAACATCTGACTTATTTTTAGCTTCGATTAATTTATTTTTAGCAAGTAGAAGTTCCAAAAAGAAGTGCATCGTTTTCTAGGAAATGTAACCACCAAACATTTGTTTACCTTTTTATGTAAATATGTCAAAAACAGCTTTCTCAAACTGTCAAAATGCCATGAAAAGCTTTTATTTAGGGTTCAATGTATTCATTTGCATTTGGAACCCATTCCAACCTCGTTGTAACTCATTTATACAGAATTATATCCGATGGATCTCATTTGCGCTTGAGAATGAGTCATTTGCTTCTCATTTTTGATTTTGGACCAAAATAAGTCATTTGAGGTCAGTGTAAATGCCATATAATTCTAACAGAAAAAGCTATTTGCTTTCATCTTAAAATTATTCAGTAAGTCTTTATCTTATGTTTATTCACATTCGGCAGTATATTTATTCCTCTAATGAATAGTGCACAACGAGACGGTATATAAGGTCTGTTGCCCACTTGTAGTGGTATGTGAAAGATATGTTGATATCAGATAGCACTGAGTATAACAATGAATGCAAGACTATATATCTACAACTATAAAAAATCGTTTATCGTACCAAACGTAGAGTATGTAAACGGCAGAATACATTAGTTGTAATGGAGTATATAGTCATTAGTTGTAAAGTCATTAGTTGTAATGGAGTATATACAAAGCAAAACAGCATAAAAACACAAACACAAGTTCAATCCGATCACTAAATATTTGGCACACAAAGAAATACAATGCAATTGCTGAATGTTTGTATCAGCTGATATAAGATTTCTTTTATGTTTACATCAAGAAGCCAAAATTCAAATGGTTTCCCCTTATTATTTATTCGTCAACACAAATAAATAAAGGTATTATTTTTCTTACATTGGAACCTGTCAGCTGATTTCTTACAGCACAATTATGTTAATTCAGCCTAAATACTTTCAAGGACCATACAAACGATTACATCGATTGCAATATATATTGGATAGAATTTTAAGAATTTATAAAATTTTAGTTCCTAATAATATATATAGTTTTACAACATGTGTTTTGTTGTTAGCACGTTACAGTGTTACCATATTACTCAACAGCAGTAAGTAAGTAAGTTAAGTTAGTCGACTAATAAAACTCCTTTCTTGAGATCGTGAATACCCCATATATACTGGAAAATATTGAAATTACTTGTAATGTGTAATCCAATAGTTATCGATAGATCTTATAGTCGTTTGGAGGATTGAACGATTAATTAATCAGGTTTTTTATATTTTTTATGCCCAAAACCATAGAAGCAAAACTTAAATGCTTATTAAATAAAAAATAGGGTATTCACGATCTCGCATAACGAACTCGATAGCTGAGTAACATACGAACGGTGCAAAACGGCAACAACATAATACGTTTCGAGTGTATATATATCGTTGTGGGCACCTTAAAACGTCACCATATTACTTTTTTATTCACAATTGTGATTTCCTCTAAAAGGAACGTGTATTTTTCATTTATTTTATTCGACGTTTATATTACATATTTTTGAGCTTTTTTATTTTAATATATATTAGTTTTAATATTATATTATTTAATTTATATTTAACCACTGACTAACATTCGTCATTTGAGAAGTGAAAGATGAGGAGGAGAAGCGTGTTATGAATTAAATTTCATATATTTTCAATGTAGGACCGACCTTTTTATTGTAAAATTGGTTATCAACATGGTTATATATAAGCTTCGATGTGTATATACCATATATATACATATATAAATACAATTTTATAATATAATCATTATGTCATTTTATAAGTACCTGAAAGTTTATGGTAGCCGTAACTGCTCGCATCGAGTCCGCATAATTTCTGAGAATATTCTCTGTATGTAAACAGGACTGACGAAACTCGAATAAATGTTCCACCTTTAATACGCAACCTTCACAAATATTTTTCGGCAAAAAGTCGTCCTTGGAAATCTAAAAGAAAAAAAAAACAAAAAACAAATAATAATAAAAACAAAATCTTAGTAAATCCAAAAATAAACGCAATAAAGTTTTTGTCTTTGACTCCAATGTCAATGGCAGTAACAGTAAAAGAGCAAGAAAATCCCATTCACCACTCTAAGCGCAACCCACCACCCACTGTACCCACCACTCAAGGCAGGCACTTGAATGTGCGCTGAAAGTGCAAATGCAGACATAGACGACGCGAAATTTACTTACATTCGCCGGCAATAGCGTGCGTAGCTTGTAAATCAGATTCCTTTGCTCTGCTTCTTTCTCAAAAAGGTTGATTTTGGCGGGACCATTACGTATCGAACAGAGGCGGCACAGTTCGGCGAATGTTGTGAAATTTAAATCGCCATCGTAGAGCGTGACAGTGTGTGATTGTGTTTGTTGATTTTGTGAGTTTTGTTGTTGTGTGTGATGAAGATGTTGCTGCTGTTGTTGTTGTTGTTGTTGTTGCTGATGTTGTGTGTGATGCTGTTGCTGTGAATTGCCCGAACTCAACATTACTAGGAATTTTGTTCTATTTTCAACACGCTCACACTGCGGCTTGATTTTTTTTTTTTATTCAATACATTCAACTACATTTTATAGGTTATGCTGTAAAAAAAGTAAAAATTTTTTATTAACAGTTACAAAAAAATTATTTTAAAAAAACATTGCAATAGTACAATGTGATAAAATATCTTAGCGGTTAATACAAAATCCGGTAACCAGAAATTTGCTTTATTGGCACCATCAAAAGCATTTTTTGATTTTATCTTCGTATCCAGAAATTTTTACCACAAGTCCTGTAGCCAGAAATTTATTTTGAATGCTTCATCAAAAAAAAATCGACCTGAGAACAAAAGTAAAAATTCGTTTAGAAAGCATAGAAGAGATAATACCCGTAAACTAGACCTAAAGAATCTTAAAGTGAAAAGTCCGAAGACATAAACACACGAGAAACGTTCCTTTGAGAAGGCAGGACTTCCCCATTCAAGTAAAATGCAGCCTACAACTTGACAAGTCCATAAATTTGGTTATACCTCTTAAGTTAGAGCGTGACAACTATTTGATCAGTAAGCAAAGGTGCGCTAACTTTACACATTTCAAATCTTCTCCTAGCGTATGATAGCTAACGCATGAGATAGTGTTAGGTAATTTCTTCATTCGCATAGCCATAGTCCCGACAAAATTCCTTAAACAGTGGAACAAGTCAAATTGTTTTCAATAAGACTTATAATGAAGAACTTATCAGCACTGACCCT
>NC_051847.1:162665730-162668888 GCF_002237135.1 Teleopsis dalmanni | reverse complement strand
ATATTTATATATATTATATTTTTAATTATATTTAATATGTATTTTATATATTATATATTTTATTTATATATTTTAAATATACATTATTTGTATTATATTTAATATATATTTTTTTAAACTGAATTTAGAGCAGTCTTAACATATATAATTTGAATATATTCATTTGCATTTGGAACCCATTCTAACCTCGTTGGAACTCATTTATACAGAATTAGATCCAATGGATCTCATTTGCGCTTGAGAATGAGTCATTTGCTTCTCATTTTTGATTTTGGACCAAAATAAGTCATTTGAGGTCAGTGTAAATGCCATATAATTCTAACAGAAAAAGCTATTTGCTTTCATCTTAAAATTATTCAGTAAGTCTTTATCTTATGTTTATTCACATTCGGCAGTATATTTATTCCTCTAATGAATAGTGCACAACGAGACGGTATATAAGGTCTGTTGCCCACTTGTAGTGGTATGTGAAAGATATGTTGATATCAGATAGCACTGAGTATAACAATGAATGCAAGACTATATATCTACAACTATAAAAAATCGTTTATCGTACCAAACGTAGAGTATGTAAACGGCAGAATACATTAGTTGTAATGGAGTATATAGTCATTAGTTGTAAAGTCATTAGTTGTAATGGAGTATATACAAAGCAAAACAGCATAAAAACACAAACACAAGTTCAATCCGATCACTAAATATTTGGCACACAAAGAAATACAATGCAATTGCTGAATGTTTGTATCAGCTGATATAAGATTTCTTTTATGTTTACATCAAGAAGCCAAAATTCAAATGGTTTCCCCTTATTATTTATTCGTCAACACAAATAAATAAAGGTATTATTTTTCTTACATTGGAACCTGTCAGCTGATTTCTTACAGCACAATTATGTTAATTCAGCCTAAATACTTTCAAGGACCATACAAACGATTACATCGATTGCAATATATATTGGATAGAATTTTAAGAATTTATAAAATTTTAGTTCCTAATAATATATATAGTTTTACAACATGTGTTTTGTTGTTAGCACGTTACAGTGTTACCATATTACTCAACAGCAGTAAGTAAGTAAGTTAAGTTAGTCGACTAATAAAACTCCTTTCTTGAGATCGTGAATACCCCATATATACTGGAAAATATTGAAATTACTTGTAATGTGTAATCCAATAGTTATCGATAGATCTTATAGTCGTTTGGAGGATTGAACGATTAATTAATCAGGTTTTTTATATTTTTTATGCCCAAAACCATAGAAGCAAAACTTAAATGCTTATTAAATAAAAAATAGGGTATTCACGATCTCGCATAACGAACTCGATAGCTGAGTAACATACGAACGGTGCAAAACGGCAACAACATAATACGTTTCGAGTGTATATATATCGTTGTGGGCACCTTAAAACGTCACCATATTACTTTTTTATTCACAATTGTGATTTCCTCTAAAAGGAACGTGTATTTTTCATTTATTTTATTCGACGTTTATATTACATATTTTTGAGCTTTTTTATTTTAATATATATTAGTTTTAATATTATATTATTTAATTTATATTTAACCACTGACTAACATTCGTCATTTGAGAAGTGAAAGATGAGGAGGAGAAGCGTGTTATGAATTAAATTTCATATATTTTCAATGTAGGACCGACCTTTTTATTGTAAAATTGGTTATCAACATGGTTATATATAAGCTTCGATGTGTATATACCATATATATACATATATAAATACAATTTTATAATATAATCATTATGTCATTTTATAAGTACCTGAAAGTTTATGGTAGCCGTAACTGCTCGCATCGAGTCCGCATAATTTCTGAGAATATTCTCTGTATGTAAACAGGACTGACGAAACTCGAATAAATGTTCCACCTTTAATACGCAACCTTCACAAATATTTTTCGGCAAAAAGTCGTCCTTGGAAATCTAAAAGAAAAAAAAAACAAAAAACAAATAATAATAAAAACAAAATCTTAGTAAATCCAAAAATAAACGCAATAAAGTTTTTGTCTTTGACTCCAATGTCAATGGCAGTAACAGTAAAAGAGCAAGAAAATCCCATTCACCACTCTAAGCGCAACCCACCACCCACTGTACCCACCACTCAAGGCAGGCACTTGAATGTGCGCTGAAAGTGCAAATGCAGACATAGACGACGCGAAATTTACTTACATTCGCCGGCAATAGCGTGCGTAGCTTGTAAATCAGATTCCTTTGCTCTGCTTCTTTCTCGAAAAGGTTGATTTTGGCGGGACCATTACGTATCGAACAGAGGCGGCACAGTTCTGCGAATGTTGTGAAATTTAAATCGCCATCGTAGAGCGTGACAGTGTGTGATTGTGTTTGTTGATTTTGTGAGTTTTGTTGTTGTGTGTGATGAAGATGTTGCTGCTGTTGTTGTTGGAGTTGTTGTTGCTGATGTTGTGTGTGATGCTGTTGCTGTGAATTGCCCGAACTCAACATTACTAGGAATTTTGTTCTATTTTCAACACGCTCACACTGCGGCTTGATTTTTTTTTTTTATTCAATACATTCAACTACATTTTATAGGTTATGCTGTAAAAAAAGTAAAAATTTTTTATTAACAGTTACAAAAAAAATTATTATAAAAAAACATTGCAATAGTACAATGTGATAAAATATCTTAGCGGTTAATACAAAATCCGGTAACCAGAAATTTGCTTTATTGGCACCATCAAAAGCATTTTTTGATTTTATCTTCCGTAGCCAGAAATTTTTACCACAAGTCCTGTAGCCAGAAATTTATTTTGAATGCTTCATCAAAAAAAAATCGACCTGAGAACAAAAGTAAAAATTCGTTTAGAAAGCATAGAAGAGATAATACCCGTAAACTAGACTTAAAGAATCTTAAAGTGAAAAGTCCGAAGACATAAACACACGAGAAACGTTCCTTTGAGAAGGCAGGACTTCCCCATTCAAGTAAAATGCAGCCTACAACTTGACAAGTCCATAAATTTGGTTATACCTCTTAAGTTAGAGCGTGACAACTATTTGATCAGTAAGCAAAGGTGCGCTAACTTTACACATTTCAAATCTTCTCCTAGCGTATGATAGCTAACGCATGAGATAGTGTTAGGTAATTTCTTCATTCGCACAGCCATAGCCTCGACAAAATTCCTTAAACAGT
>NC_051847.1:162663047-162665630 GCF_002237135.1 Teleopsis dalmanni | reverse complement strand
TTATACGGCGTTTACATTGGCCGAAAATGGCTCATTTTGGTCAAAAATCGAAAATGAGTATCGAATGGCTCATTCTTGCATATAAAATTTCAAGCACAAAAATGAGCAATTTTCTCATATTCTGTATGAATGACGTTCGAATGCATTCCACATACGTTCCAAATGCAAAGGAATCCATTGAACATACCCTAAATGAAAGCTCTTCATGGCATTATGACAGTTTGAAAAAGCTGTTTTTAACATATTTGCAAAAAAAGGTAAACAAATGTTTGGTGGTTGCATTTTCTTGAAAACGATGCACTGCTGTTTAGAACTTTTACTTCCCAAAAAGTAATTAATCGAAGTTAAAAATATGTTTTAAGTTTCTAATGTAAGGTTTGAAGGCATATTTAACCTTCATGCAAAATTTTTTTGGCACATGAGCCATTTTCGGCCAGTGTAAACGCCATATTTGAAGTTTAAAAATTATATAGACGAATTTATTCATAAAAACGCAACTGAGTTTTGGCCTCAAATACCCCACACTACTCCAACCCAACCTAACCAACCCAATCTAAACATTTCATATTATATGAAAAAATAAATTTTTAAAAAGAAAAACGTTAATTATTTATTATACTTATTTATTATACATAAATCCTTTAAAATTGAAAGGAATTGTACATCAAGAGTTTTATTCATATTTTTATTCATTTTCTACTAACCAAATCTATTAAAAACATTTCACCAAATTCTACATTTTTCTTCTTTCTTATTCATGTCACTACCCAGAGGACACTCATAAACCTTAGAGAAATCTTCCATATTACTTAGTGTACCCAAAACTCTATATTTGTCCATAGGGTGTTCATCGATTAGTTGTTTCCAATAGTGTTCTTCTTTATACGACGCACAATATAGTTGTGCAAATCCTACAAAGAACAATTGTTCTGGTGATAAATTTAGACCAAGCATGTCTTCATCTTTAAATGTTGTCACCAGGTCACCTTCCTTATTCAATTCCTTCATATATTTGCGGTACGAATTAAGTGCGGCACGAAGTCCACCATTATCTGCTATATTCTCATCTTTGGTTAGATTTCCGTTAATTTTGCGATTTATTTCTGGTATTAAATAGTCATTAAAATGTTGAACATAACAATCTGTGCGATTATCAAATACTTTTTCAGTTTTTTTCGTCCACCAATCGCGTTCATCACCATTGCTATCATAGTGTGCTCCAACTGTATCAAAACCGTGTGTAAACTCATGTCCCACAAGATATCCTAATGTACCGAATTTCAAAGAATTTGGCCAGGATTTATGATAAGCTGGCGGATGCATAACATTTATTGAGTTGTCGATATTATAGTAAAAAGCATTGATTTGCTTGCCTATCATTAATTCTAGAGGCTTTGTTTCATTACGAATGTCTTTATTATGGAGACCAAGATATCGGTTCATAAATGTTCTAAATCTCTTTAAATTTATATTATTCGGCTCATAGTTGTCTGGATCAAAAGTTAGGCTATTTATTTCATGAGACGTTTAGACATAACCGGGTCATCGAAATTACCAATTCGTGCTTCTATTGTGGATTCTTTTAACAAAGCTTCAGTGCGTGTTTTTTCATCTAACCATTCTGCTTGTTCTATTTGTTGGCGTACACTTATCTGTATCTCCTGAACCAATGTGGTAATTTCAGTTTTTATTCCTTCATTAAAATATTTCTAAATATGAATACTCGTAATTTTCATTATCTGTTATAGAATTATTTTATAGCATTTATAAACTCGGTGTCACTTACCTCTAAATAAAGCTTATCGATCAAAAATCGAAAAGTATACTGTACAAGGTGAGATGAAAAAACTGCAACCAACTTCAGACTGCTGTCATTTCTAAACCGCTCGTCCCACAGCTGTCAGATTTATTCTAGTGACGCTCATTTATTGTTTACAAGCGCACAAAAGCATTTTGGTGGGATTTTTCAGAAAACGTTATTTCTGTGATGAATTCAGCTGTAGTGTGATTCTTGCCATTTGCTGGAACAAAGTGGCTATGTTAGAGGCCTCCGCATTTAAAGTGTTATGTTTTGTGTTCGTACCATTCGCTCGTTAGTCTGGTAGCGTAGCCCGAGTCAGAGTGGACGAAAAAACAGCAACATCGGCGGAAATGGTTCGAAGTGAAGACGATTGAACGAATTCCCGTCGCAGTGGAGAAAATGGTCGTGAGCTTGAACATATGCAATTTGCATTCAGGCAAATTTGAAAATGGGCTTGGCTAAGCCATTGAAGTTCCAAAAAGAGCAAGATCTTACTGATGCGCAAAAAAAAGTTAGACTCGAAAAAGCTAAAGAGTTGCTTCGCTTGGCCGAAAGTGGTGAACTGCCGAATTTGGTTTTCTCCGATGAGAAACCATTCGTTATCCAGCAGATTGTAAACAAACAAAATGATCGTGTTTACTTGCCAGAGAGGTCAGCTGAAAATTTGCAACTTCGGTTGGCCACCACAACTCAAAAGCCGGCCATGGTGATGGTGTGGGCCGCCATAACAGCCGATGGTCGCTCGCCGCTTGTATTCATCGACCGTGGGGTCAAAATAAATG
>NC_051847.1:162627727-162662947 GCF_002237135.1 Teleopsis dalmanni | reverse complement strand
AATTATTATTATACATATTATTAAAAACAAAGCGTAGTTTTACGTTTTACGTACGTACAAACATATACACATACGATTATGGACTGAGGCACTTATGTACTCGACATCTAATAAACACACAACACAACAACTCATTTTGATATATTTTGTGCTTTTATAAAAAGTTTTTGTAGTTCGTTATTATGATAAAATGTTATTTCAAGTAGTATAATGATAACATGGTTTTGTTATTAACGAACAAAGCCAATTGAACAAAGTCTGTGGTACATACAATGTAAAAGGGTTTAATTCCAATACATAATGGAAATAGGTGAATTTTGTTTGGAGAAAATTGGTTTTGTGCATAATTTGTGTATTTGAAAATCTCAAGATTATGAAAAATTAGTTCTTAGATTCGTGAAAATAAAAACGGATATAACCTAATATTCAAGAAACTTAAAAACTCACTTAAACTTGTAGGACATTTAAAAACCAATACTCGATAGAGCAGAATTTTACATTAGTTACTCAATTATATATATATACATATATATATATAGATCACAAGTCAAGAAGAAAAGTGGAACTTCACATTAAGACAATAATGTCAAAATTCTGCCTCCTATCGAGTTTGGTTTTAAAACTGTCCTACCAAGTTTAAGTGTTTTTAAGTTTTCTTGAATATTAGGTTATATCCCGTTTTTATTTTCACATCACGAATCTAAGAACTATTTTTATAATCTTGAGCTTTCCAAAATACACCAAATTATGCACAAACACCAATTTTCTCCAAACAAAAACTCACTCATTCTCCATTATGTATTGGAATTAAACCCTACTAATTGTATGTACCACAGACTTTGTTCAATTGGCTTTGTTCGTTAATAACAAAACCATGTTATCATTATACTACTTGAAATAACATTTTATCATAATAACGAACTACAAAAACTTTTTATAAAAGCACAAAATATATCAAAATGAGTTGTTGTGTTGTGTGTTTATTAGATGTCGAGTACATAAGTGCCTCAGTCCATAATCGTATGTGTATATGTTTGTACGTACGTAAAACGTAAAACTACGCTTTGTTTTTAATAATATGTATAATAATAATTATTATTGTTACGACAGAATAACATAAAATTTATATAAAACTTTACACAAACCTTTCTTTTACATAAGCTACGATTTTAGGAGGGAAGCGAAGAAAATCTTCTAAGACTATGGGCGAGATGTGGCACAAATTATTGTCCAGGTACATAACCGTATATGTCCAGCTTTTGTACATTATATACATTTATTTATTTTCATCTTTTTACCAAAATTGTTACTAAATCTAAATACCAAATCCTTAAGTACAGCACCAAGTACAGTACAACAGTGCACCAAATACTGAGTCAGAGACTGAGACTGAGTAGCACAAAGGACCAACATAATTTTATCGAGTGTCCAGTCAGTGAACAACACATGCTGACTTGCGGGTAAAAACTTAAACAAAAATCTAGAGAATCCACTAGCAAAACCCACACATTGCATATAAATAGTACAACGCAGCATAACAGCATAATATATGTAGAGACGAACGCATCTGTGAACATACAAAATACAAATAGAAAGGATATGCACGGGCAAATGCAAATATACGAACGCTTGTAGGTGAACGTAGCCATCATTAAGCTTTATTTCTTGCGTATGTGCAAGAATAGAAACTCACAATCCCACATACACGTTCTATACTATATTTAGGTACAAGAACATAAGTTCGAACGAATGCACTTGTATTCCTTGGTCCGAAATTTACTTGATTATATTGCACAAATTTTCCCTTCTAGTTGCTGAAGGAGCCAGCACCGCCACCAACACAAGTGGCCAGTATTCTCGTGCAGCCGCTTGAATATGGCAGCTAAGACTTTGGTAGTGGCAGCATGTTTATAATTTGGAAAACAAACTTTAGTATTCATAGTCACATCCACCTCAGCTCATCCAACACTCGATGCAGCATCTGCAATACTTCATCTTTGCTTTAATGGAAACGCAGCTAACTTCATCTTGAGCAGGCAAAATATCGGTAGATTTCAGCTAACATTCAACAACTTACAAATGCAAAAATTTGGTACGCCCGGTTAAATATCAACAAAATTTTACTTTAGCAAATGAGTTTGATATGCACTCAGAATGTTCTGATACATTTGATGTCCCCCAAACCTTAACAATTATTCCTTGTATATGCAATATACAATATAAGTAATATCCTAACAACACACATTTCACATTTATCTTTTATAAAATATTCTTCTGTTTTAGTATTACAACGAACGTTTCAGATACACCAGATTCACCAGATACACGTAATGCGGGATAAGAAGTATGCACAATCATTCTTAGCAAATGCACTTTAAAATTATTCCGGAAACTAGCAAATGATTAAATTTAATAATATAAATTTATAAAATATTTTTATTCATTTTGATTTAATATTCAAGAAACAGAAAATTCGCAAGGTAACAAAATCAAAAGTTCACTTTCTTTAAACATATCGAATATATACTTAATTTATAATTTTTCTTTTTTTTTCAAAACTCCAAGAAACTTGTTTTTATTAATGTATAATAAGCTTTTACAAATAAAATATATCTTCAGTACTAATATTATCAATTTAAAGTTTAAGTTCAATAAGAAAGTTAAGTGCTACTAAATGAGGTAGCTCCTCGATAAGCTGGAAGAACTTTTTTCCAATATTCCTGCAATTTTATTGTCTGGATTAGCTATTTTACAGCCAGCCGAACGCATTGATAAATCTAAGTAACATAATATATTCGACTGATTTCTACCTTTCAAATGTTGTATAACGACAAAAACGACACCCATGCCTTAATCAGGATCTAAATGAGCTTAAATCACAACATTTCAAATGTTCTATTGTTACTTTCTCTAACGTCAGAGTATACAATATATAGCAGCGTTAATAATACGAACCCACCCTATAAGCTAGTGTTCCATAAGAACCAATATTAATTGAGATAGTTTTGTCTCAGTCTAGATAAATATTCCAGATTCATGTTCTAAATATGCAGTACGGAGTAGACCATGTCGCCATTGACTTGGAATATGGGTTGATTAGTTTCTGTTGGTTTGTTTTGAATGGTAGTGTTCATGCAGGTCTGAGTAAACAACTGCTCTTTGCATTTAATACTTATTATTGAAATTGTGAAAACTCAAAAGAAGAACGAACAATTCAACATTTGCACAGAGCTGTCTAGTGGAAGCAATACGTTAGATAAATACTTTCCTGACAAACTGTGGGATTACTCATCAGAATGGAAAGATGATTTGTTAAATTACAAAAAGTCAACAGGTTGAATATCGTTTATCTATATTATCAGACCAACTACAAAATCTCACCTTACAGACCCCTGACTGCATTGCTAGGGTTTTCTTGCGAACTGTACCTAAATATATACATAAATTCAATTTTTAGATTTTATATGTTTTGGATCTGACTAATTGGTCAATATTAAACAATACACAACTTTTTTAAATTACTCTTAAAAAATACATTGAATTTTCATAGATATTGCGAATATAGTCTACAAGATACTCTGAAAATTTATATTTTGTTAAGAATAATGTATTACAACAATAATATTTAATACATTCAGTGTACTGAATTTTTCCAAACTTGTGACATAAATACTCAAATAACTACTTAATAGGCTTTAACTGTGTGGTTTATGTTCTCCGTGATTCTACTAAGCTGTATTTTTAATAATGAATCTAATCAGTTCTGATTAAGATACATTAATTGTATAAACTTATTCTGCAAATGTAAGTGCTTGAAAGGTACATATTCATCTTTTATTAGGAAACAAAAATTTAATCTTTATCCAATCATACTTTCAAATCTTTCAGATTTTAAAATCGATGCCTTATAGTAGTTGATGCAGTTGCCATCCACATGTATGAAGATTATAATCTGAAAGGGTTCTTAAGAACATATTTCGATAAGTCTGTAAGAAGCGTACTATTTTTAAATGTTATACTATAGAGAGACTTCGAAAAGTAGTTAACTACAAAAACAAAAACTTTTTTAAGATTATTTCAATGAACTGAGTTTCTGCTGACCACACAGTTGTTTCAAGTACCCATCAAATACCCATCATTACTGGTCTTGGCATTATTTCTTATATTTAATTATTCGTAAATAATTTTTTTGAGACTGCATGTTACACAATATTTTTATTCATTTTTAAAAAGATTATGCAAAAGATATATATTAAGGCAACTACAAATCATTACTGCAGATATTCCATCAGTGACTGAATTTCGCAACTCTCTTTATAAATTTCTTACACACATTTTTTAATTGTTAAACTTCCGAATATTGCAACGCCTAGGGTCCATATCTTACTTTTGTTCCGGATTGACATTTTTCTGACATTTACTTTGCAACAACAAGAGGAATATAGGCAAAATTTTCAAATGAGGTGGCTCGTTTTTTTTTACACAGGGTAAAGTTCAATAAAATTAATATAGATATTTATACTAAATATTAATATTATATATAAAAATACTCGTGAAGCGAAGAGACTTACAATTGAAAAATTTTCAAAAATATTACAAATAATAAATTAAAATTGTTCAAATTTCAAAGAAAACCTTCATCCTAATCCCTTTTTAGTGGACTCCTCTGTACTAGTATTTTTTTGAAAGCAGCATACAATCGTATGTATGTGCTACGCCTCGCAAGTAGGCCTCCACCATCCGCTCCTTTCTATTAGATTATGAAATGTTTCTTGTATCCTCACTTCTTATTCCTGTTCAGTTCTTAAAATTTTATTTTTTGTTTTGACATAAGCGACATGTTGGACGGCGGTTGATGTATTCAATGTAACATTGCGAGTAGAAGTCTGTGCATACGTAGTCCCGTATTGAAGTGTATGTAGGAATATCTATCGCATATGTAATTTAAGCAAACTATATATAAAAGTATATATGAGCTTACGCATAAGCCTGTTCGTGTGGCTGTACTCATATGTTTACTGGTAAGTGGGGAGTTTCTTTCTACGGATGAATTCCAATTTTCCTCACAATCTCTGACATCAGCACTCAAATGTCCAACAGCCGTCAAACAAAGTTTACTACCCATTTTTCAAAATCGCGTTGCTACAACTACGCCACCAATAACTACCCACACTACCTTTTCCTGACCATTGGTATACTCTTGGAATTTTTTTCCTTTTCAATATCCTTTGAAGTAAAGAAAAAACGCGTCCAACTCTAGTCGTTCTTTAATTTTATTTTTTCTTCACATACCTTTTTTCGACATTTTTTCTACTATTAGTCCGTCACAGAAGTTTATCGAGAACAATTTAGCCTCCAGCTTTTCATGGTAACATTTTTGAAAATAAGATTTGTTTTTTTTTTATGTTTATTTGTTATGCCTACAAAAAAGTAAAAGCAAAAATCTACTGAAATTTTATTATTTTCAATTCGTTTAACTCATGGACTTTTGAATTTTCAAAAATTTAAAGTTGATAATAAATTTTGTGTTTAATGTATCTTATCACATGTGGATTCGGCAACTGCTGATAGCTTAGATATTGAATTAGATCCATTCATATATTCAGAGCTTTCCAAAACACATTTTATGTTAAGTCAAGATTTATTTAAAATTAACTAATTTTTTGAAAAGGTAGAATCAATAAACATATAAAATAAAGTTTCATATAATTTTATTATTAAAAAAATGATTTGCTTCTTTAGACTAAATCGTGAAATGACACATAGAACAGAGATACTGCTCAATTAAAAAATTCATATATAGTATATATTATATTATATTTTTATATTACACCTATATTTGAACATTTTTAAATGTTTTAAACTTTACTGACTATATAGAAAGCCTCAACAGCGAAGTAACGGAGTTATTGGATAATTTAAAGAAAAATATCAAGAAGTGATATTTTATCAAGACAATATATTGAATCTTACTCCAATAACTCCTAGCTGTTCGCAGATACTAAAATGATGTGATAAAAAATGATATTTTAGGAATAGAATATATTGAGTCTTACATCGTTAGGCTTCAATAACTCCTAGCTATTCGCAGACTCTAAAAGATTGCTTTAGTTTCGTGAATAGAGAGAAAGACATTCTCTCTATTTTTCTGATCTCTCCTCAATGGGAAAGACATCGTTAGGCTTCAGTAACTCCTAGGTATACGCAGATACTAAAGGAATGCTTTAGTTTCATGAATAGATCCGAAGCAATGTCTTTCTCTCTATTTTTTTGATCTCCCCTCAATGGGAAAGACTTGGAAATGCCAGAAAAGCGTTTTAACGATTATTTTGTCTTTAAGCAATGAATTGTATGTTGATGAATAAATTGTATATTTAAAACTTTGTTTTCTAGCAGACTAACTTAAGACTTTGTGAGTGATATGTCAAAACTTTGAACAAAGTTTTATATATGAAAAAGTTTTGTTAGTCATCATCATTATCATGAATGGCGCAACGATCCTATTTGAGTCTTGGCCTCCCTCTGTAATTGCCTGTATGTATCTCTGTCGCTGATTAGAGTTCTCCAGTTTATTTTTCTAAACAGCTCACCATTTACTCAACGTTGTTTACTCACTAAAATCTTAGTAACATAGTGGAAATTAGATTTTCGCAATTTGCGTAAGGCTAAACTAATGCTAATGTTCTAATAGTGTTAAATTTTTTTTCCATGCTTTCAAACCTTAACTGAACTGAAAACCGAATCCTAAAAGGAACCGATATTTTTATCGGAATGGAAGCAGTAATCGGACAGTCAAATTAATATATAGCAAAACATGTGTTATCTGACAAATATCGTTATGTGATTAGTTATTAAAATTTAAAATTATCATAACCTAATACATTATTGTATTGAAAATATCGAAACCTTATTCCATTTCATTTTTAACACATGTATGACAGCTCAAAGCTAAACAATCTCTACGTGCCATTCATAATAATTAAAGCCAACATATTTTCTAGCTCACAACTTTATTAAAAAAAAATAAAATAAAAATCATCACATTTATCTTAACTTAATAACAAAAATAATTAACAGTGATAAAAAGTTCTAAAAGAGCAGAGAAAAACTGAGACCAGGCAGAGCAAATGCTTAATTGAATGACCTTTATTCTGTTTTCTTAATGGTTACAGCTATGTAGAATTTAAGTGTTTAGGTGTTGAAGCATAGTACTCTGATCCCAAAAATTGATCGTTGGAAAAATTTCCATCAAAACTATTTTTTTATATTTATTTCTATTACATTCTACCTAAAAACTCAAATTATTTTTTTCTAATTTATTTTTTAAATTAACAGTTAATATAAGTATCTAAATATAAATAATTTTAATTATCGATTTTAATTATACATTTTATTATTTACAAAAAGTGCAATTTATTATCTTTACATCGCAGGGCCTAAGACATGGCTATCAAAAAATTGATCTAGAATGCAAATTTTTATTCACCATGGATTCGTATCTATTAGAATAATCCTTTAAAAAAACTTTTTTCGAGCACAGATATTGTTATTTAAAAGAGGAGTTCATAAAAAAAAATGTCAGCCAAATCGGAAGTGATGAGTTCAAAATCTGTTTCATTTATATAAAAATGGTCCATGTGTAGAAATTATTTTTGTTATCGGTATGTATAAAAGCTGAAGGTAATATTTTGTAATAACATTATCAAGTAAATGTTAATAATAAAATAGGAAAACAAAAATATACCAGTGTAGTATTATTTTTACTGTCCTTAGATTATATTGTCTTCCACTGGATATATCACTGCCCGATCTGATACAGATGTGAACTAAACGAATGTTGTACATAAAATGTTATATATGGAAAGTTAAAGGAAATTGTTTTTTGAAAAAACTATAGTATGTTAGCACTATGATCTATGACCTCATAAACAACCTATTGTGGATTGTAAAAGATTAAAAAGAAAAGAATACATTATTCTTTATCTGTTGGATGCTTATCTGCATTTATAGTTATATATGCAACATTATTTATATTTTTTTCCTGGGGTTCACTTCCAATATATGAATTCTTTAATCAATGCAAGTCGCCATTAGTAATTTTAATTTTATTCAATGGATGAACGAGACCAAAATAGTACTCCTGAAGAAAATTCAATTAATATTTATATATTTTGGGAATGCGCACACTAATGGTACTCTCTCAAATCAAATGCAATATATGTATATTCGGTCAAAAAGATATGCTTTGCTGCAAAGTATATTTCCATAAAATCATCTAAATAACTTATCAGAATTTAACGGAGGTGTTATAAGAGTGGATCATCCAAATGGACACAGACACTATTGTGTAAAAGTGCTTTAGACACCAACTCACATTTGATCAGGCAAAGAAGAAGAAAACGATAATATATCTAATAATATACACCTATACTCCTCCAATATTTGATTTCGATAAAAGTCATTCGATTGGCATTTCAAGTCATTTGAGCAGACCTCTAATATCTATTATGTTGTATGAATTTTATCAGAAATATCTACGTAACCCAAATTATAACTCAAATGTGGTTAGAGAAGCATATTAAGATTTTTCGTAATTGATATGAAAAACTTCGATTCAATAAAAGTGATGAGAGAAAAACAATATTTAAGTTATTTTATTCATTGGGTTAAGGGTGCATTAATTTAAAAACTTGTCATCCTTGAACTTGCACTTGACGCCTTGTAATGCGATCTGATTTATAAGTTTATTTTTCTGAATTTTTTGCTAGAATTTTGTGTACATTCATTCATTAAAGTTACGAGCTCTGCTGGATGAGGAAGAAGAAAAGGAAAACTCTTCCAATAGTTAAAAAGTCGTTAGTTTGGTACATTCATATGCGACTACGACTACGAGTACGAGTATTCGAAATCTGTCTGTGCCTGTGCATAAGCGCACATTCAAACGATTCAAACGATACTTTTATGGGACGGAAGCCAGGGACAAAAGGGGGATAGTTTCTTTTTATATTACTCCAAAGTATAGATAAATAACATTTTTCTTGATTTTTTCTTGTTTTCGCTTAGTTTTTTCTCATTTCATATTACACTTTTGTACATAAAACTTTTTATTGCTCATGTATATGTAAAAAGTATATTGAACTTTCCTTTTCAATGGAATTTCTAGGTCAAGGAAACTTTTGGAATAAGACTAGAATATAAAAAAAAAACAATAAAAATACTATTTAACTTATTCAATTACTAATTCCTTTTTTTTATTTCTTGCAACATTTTACTTTAATAATGTCATTTTCATATCCTTTATTCGTACATGTATCGATGTGAATGAGATATTATGTTTGAGGTCTCGATTACTTAGTAATTTCTAATTATTAATTTATTAAGTTGTAAGCTTATTAATAATATATTTAAAATAATTAATCACTTTAAATATTTGTATATCATTTAAAAAACCATTATAATTGACATGTTATATATGTCAACATTATCAGATAAATTAATAGGAAATAAAATATAATATACGTAAAGTACTCCCAAAAATATTCTAATTAATTCAACACATATAACATTTTCTAATTAATTAAAAGTTAGAATGGTTAGAACATAAACTTATTTCAAAAACATACAAAAAAAAATTATTTTTTCTGGTATATTGAAATAATTGTACTCATAAAAACATATAAATTTATTTAATTAAAAATAAATGTGTGTATGAAAAAAAAAAATTAATTATATCAAATAATTATAACATCTTTCCAATTGTGAGTTTTTAAAATTTTATAAAAAAAAGTATTATTTGTACATACATATATGCTACAAAAATGTGAATTAATTCACAGGTCACAAACCTTGCTTTGATATACTTATTTTATATCTTATCCAGTACTCTAAAATATCAAACATAAATTATTTGAGATACCATAGCTCAATTTTATTCACCATTTAAGTTAATGAAAACAACCTCGGATAAATTTTTTACATCAGATAAATAGTTGCTTTTCTATCTGAACTATCACCATTAAAAAATGTGATTAAAAACGTTGATACCTTCAGATTTTTGAAATTTGGCGTAAAGTATTCATCTACAGTAATTATGTAAATGAAAGGATGTTATTTGAATACTACAGATAGTTAAATTCAACAGTTTGTGCAAGAAAATAACTTCATTATAACAATAGTTGATATAATAAGTAAAACAAAATTATTTTTAGTGTTTCCAAAATTATTGATTATTTAAATTAATGTTCAAATACTTACACTTTGTAGACTTTCTCGCTTAATCAGAAATAATAGGTACAATTTCTTAGTCAAAAAGAGAAGAAGAGAATGTTAGAAACCATTCTTATATGTATTGATTCATGATAATCGAAACGAATTGATTGGACGATCCCCAACTGTTGAACTCATCACTATCGTTAGCAACACCGTCAACCATGCCTAAATAACCCTGTTCAAAGTATCCATTCTTCATGATCAACGCCGTCAATCCATCTCAACCGTGAATGATCTTTACTTTAGATTCTCATGCACTGCGTCGTCATTATATGCTTCGGCAAGTACTTTGCATTAATTATTATTATATGATCTGCCTACCGCTAAATACCTGTGTTCTTTAAGATGATCATAAAAATATCAAATTTGTGTGAGTATAAAGCATCTCTAATTCAGTTACATATTGTTACATAGATTTTTTATTAGATCGTAAGAATTAGGCACCCAAATGAGTGATATTGGTTGATCATTTTTACCAGAGCTCAAAAATGGATGGATGGATTTACAATTTATTTAATTCAAAAATAATATATACATGTATTTGTATCATTCTGAATTTAAATAAAATTAAAAATTTTCAATTTATTTGTTTAATGTTTTATGGTTATATAACGTGTTAATATGATGCTTAGTTTATTTAGCTAATTGGTTCCCAATTTCCAGAAAAGACATAGAACCTACCTTCATCGAAGATAAGTATTATTTTCTTCTTTAGTCAATCATAAGTGCAAAAACGTATTTATGAAATTGTCCTATATAATTTTAGCTATGTTAGAGTAATTTATAAATAAATCACTTATTTATATAAAATTAAATAAAATAACGTGTAAAGATGAATGTAGTAAAATCAAGAATATATTCGCATGATATATTCGCCTATATATTGTTTCAGGGAATGTTCGTTTACTAAGGAATGAGTGTACATTTTAATACAATAAAGAAATAATTATAAATAAATAATTGATTAATTGATTAATTATAAATAAATAATTCAACAACTCAATGCTTTTAAAAAAATATTGTTTTAATTTTTTTTATGTTTTTTTCTGCTAAAATCCGAACTTAATGTACATTAAGATATCATATTTCTTTATTTCAAATTTTAAATACTTCAATATGAAAACTTAAAAAATAAATTAATATATTAAAAATTAATTGTTAAGTAATTAATAATACTTAATGACAAGTAAGAAATTAATTAAGTAATTAAATGAAAAAATTTTGAGACATATTTTACTTTCCAAAATAATAATTTTTTAAATTAAAACGTCTTCATTTCCGCGTAAGAATCTTCTTCCAAGAAACCTCAACCCATTTATGTGTGAAAAATTGCAACGTTTTGATTTGCTGACTGAGTTGCATGCAATCCAACAACAAATTGAAGGAACATATACGCACTTTACGCAAATATATACATTACGCACATTCAGATGCATTTTGCAGCCACTACATTCGCTGTTGCATTTCGGGAACTCACTCCGCACTCACCCAGGATACTATGCATCTTGCCACCTACTGAAAGTCGGAGCCATGAGAGCGATTCCTTTGCCAAAATCTGAGTTTGCGCAATTTTATTGTTTTTAAAAATTGTTCTTGCCAAAAATAAAAAAATATCTGCAACTTCTTTGGTTATATTCTCTTAAATGTCATTAAATAAAAAAACATAGAACTCTCTTATGTGCTCATGAAATAAATTAATATTTTTTTATAAGCTCTCTTAACACAAAAATTAAAAAATCTGCAATAATATAGTGTAATAACAATAATATAAGAAAAAAATAAAAATTAGCAAATGTTTATACCCAAATTAATATAATAAATCCAGATAGAAATACGTAAAAATAAATTAGAACATAAAAGTTTTATAAAATCTAGAATAATATATATTATAATATATAATATAATATACAATAATTTGTCTGTTTATGAATCTTATTAACAAATGAACAAAAATTAAGAATCGAATTATAATGATTACTTCTCATTTTTCGAAATATATTAATGTTTATTAATGTTTAAAGTTATTTTAATTATTATTTTTATTTTAATTATTATTATTATGGCCCATTACTTCAGGCCTATATCTTTTTTGCTAGGCTTTCAACAAACGTCTATGCTTTTTGGGTGTCTATGCTCTGTTCTATAGATTATTTGGCTCAATAAGTCTAATCTAAAATATATATATCTTCTTATGTTTAGGTTTGGTATTCCCACAAAATGTTTGCAGTCATTTCCACATTTATTTAATAGAAAGAAAAAATAATAGTCACTGATACTGGTCAAATTTGTTAAGAAATATATGAATAGTGAAGTTATATCAGTTGAAAAACTGAAATATTTACACAAATAAAGTAAACTATTTTAACAACTACAACATCTAATTAATAAGCACAATAATTGTATTTAGTCTCATTAGTCTTTTGAAGCTAGAAAGCCGTAGTGTGTGCATTAAAACATTGAAATTATTTAACATATTTCAAAAGAATTTTAACTCCTAGATTATATTGAATATACTTAAAGTTACTCTTTATATTCTGCTGTGTATCTATTATAAATACTTTTATATATATCACCGCTTACTGCAACTATTTCAAATCAATGGGGATGGACATAAATGGAGCACCTGCTTGTGTACTCTGCCTGTAATTTTAATAGCCATTTATAATATTCTTATCTTCTTTGAGAACCAAACTGCTCCTTTTTTTCTAACAATCAAGAAACAATTAATTTAATTCTCCATAATTCCAAAAGTGAATTACTGTCACAGAATCAGACTTTTTTCTGAAATTATGTGAAGATATATATCTTGGCACGGATGGAAATTACTCTATTTCATTAGGAGAATGAGATTTCATTTGTTTTGTCAATTATATATTTAATAAATATTTTGGACTATAGTTATACTAGATACAAACATGTTAAGTTCTTTCTAGATTCCAAAGTACAACTGTTTCTTCTAGTATTCAAATTAAAAAATATGCTAATCCTCCATTTTTGCAATAATGGGTTATGGGCAGATAATTAATTAGTGTTCTTATATTTTTTTGCTGATTTATGAATCTTTCCTTGAAATAACATAACTTTAATTAGTTTAAGGTCATTATTTCATTGATTCTTAATTGTCTTAAATTTATCTTTTGTAAATATTTGAAATTTTAGCATCTATAACTCTCCTTTCTTATATAAATAAACTAAGAAAATAAAATAATAATAATAAAAATTAAGCCTCCTGCTCTTATATCTCTCCCCTGATAACTGAAATAAAGTCTCCACAATGCCGTGAAAATTCTCTTCATTCATTCTTCTTCTTCGTGGTTTTAGTGGGTTAAAATCGCACACTGTAGGTGTTGATGCTTTTCACATGCAAAAAAAAAAAGTACCTCTAATTTAAAGTTTCTAAACAATTAAGTAATCCAAACTGATTCCCTTTAGATATTAAAAAACTTATTAAGATCAACACTTATTCAATTTATATATTATAATATCCAGATTACTCCATTGCAGCTTTATATAAACCCTATAAAATCACATCTTTTATAATTATCCAAACTTATCAAGTTACGAAATTAGCTCAACTGTTATGGAAAGATCAGTTAAATCGTCAATAATTACAGTTCAAGGTGCTCCTAAATATGGATCATGACATTTGTAAACTCATCATTTAATGATATTAAGTTTTTGAAAGTAATACCACACTTTGCCTTTTTATTTCTTTGTTCAATATGTAGTATTATCTATTTTATTTAATAATTTTAGTCATTCTATTTCTTTATCATCTTCATCAAATGTTCTTTGGAATTCAAATGATCTTCCTTAATGTAAAGATTTTGCTAAAGTTTAATTACTCGTTTTATAGGGATTTTACTCTATCTTAGTTATATGCATTACCTGCTCCATAAGCTTTCTTTTCTTGATTGAGGTCTCAAAAACTAACATCGTACAAAATTAGATTAATAAATAATAATTTTCAAAAAAATTGTGAAATATAATATTATTATTTTCAAAATATTCATTAGTTTTAAAATATTTTAAATTTATATGAATTTCTATAAATTTATTTTACCTTAAGATGATTTTAGACTATCGTCGTAATATCGGTGGAAATGATATACCATATATTTTTTTTAAACTAAATTAAAAAATTCTTTACTATGAACTTATTACCTTCGTCACCAACTTCAAGTAGTCTTAGCTCACAATTGCCATATGCATAATAATCATTTATGGTTTTCAAATAATTAGCTTTTTCATGGATGTATATTTAAATTCATAAATTATTTTTTATTATATAGGATAGGATCCTATAGCACTGAAAATTGCCATGTAGTCATTAACATTAAATTGAACATTAAATTCAATTAAAATCACTTTCAATTTTCGCATTTTAGTTTAAAAATATTGAATAAATGATTAAAATATATTTATAACATAAAACACTGACAATAAAATAAGTTAATACTTCTTAGTAATAATGAACAAATAAATTAGTACGTATATATGGTTAACTTTTAATTACTGCTTACCAAAATTTATTAATTAATAGCATTAAATTAATAAAATTTTTAAGTCAATGTCATCTATTGAAAAGATATAAAATTAAATTTTAAATTACAATTAAAATATTATTATCCTAATAACCTCGCATATAATTTATCAATTATGGAAATTAGGTTACAAAATAAGCATATAATTATGATTTTGTTCAATTATAAACAAAATATGAAATAACTGCTCTAGCCAATGAATTACCTTCAATATTCTACTAACTATAATAAAAAATATTATTATACTATTAAAAAATTAAAATTATTCACTAAAGTTGATACGCTACTTAACCCCGCCATAACAATCCTCAAGTCCACTTCTGGACTCTCAGGAAGATATGCTGATTTAAGGTCCGTCATCAACTAAAAGACAAATAAATGATATGATTTTTTAGCCTAGTTAAAGCCTAGTGTGGGGTAGTGATAAACCCCCCAGCCATTATAGAGTAAAAGTGCGTAATAGCACTAACTCAAGAAGAAGAAGAAGAAGAAAAAAGATTTATGACATTCGTCCATAAAACTTCATTGCACTAAAATTCTCATTTCATTATAAACAATGTCAGCTCTATTTTAAAATGCGCCGAATCATGCTGTTTAAAACTTTAAATACATATATTGTTAATATTCTATTAATAATATATGTAAAAAATATATATATACAGTCAAACTTCCATAACTCGAACTTCTATAACTCGAATTTCTCGAACAAAAATTTTGTTCCATGCAGATAGGAATATGGGAAAGTGCATTCTATAAGTCGAATTTTTGTTATAAGTATAAATGTATTTTGCTGTTAGGGGAAGTCCCTTTTTCCAACCAAATGTTTAGCATGGTTTAAAGTAAATAAAATAACTTCCAATGCTGCCCAAAACGATTATAGTGAGCTTGACAATGAAATTTGTACATTAAGCTTGAGCACTATAGCTTTATATAGTGAGCATATAATGAGCACTATAGCGGAAAGTGATGATGAGGATTCGGTAGATGTAAGTGTTCATCAGCCTTCCAAGAATGAAGTAGGAGACTCATTCAAAATTCGGGCTTTTTATTTGCAAACGAAATGATACTACAACTGATGGCCACTATAAGAGTATAAATAAAGTGGAATCTCTTTTTACCGAAAATAAGAAAAAAATTAAAATCCCAAACCTTAATTTCTGAATATTTTACTTCGCTATAACTTCTGTGCTTTATTTGATTGCAAATAAATAAATATCTTAAAATGTAGAATTTCTTTCAAAAATAAAAAAATATATAAAAAAATTCTGTAACTCGAAATCTCCATAAGTCGAACCTTTTCTTTGCAAAATTGGACTTCGAGTTACGGAAGTTGGACTGTGTATGTAATACTATATGTTATTAGTTATGGGATAATATTGAAATTACACAAGTAGAGGTATTAAAAGAACACCAAATCAATATATTACTCGTATGAAAACAAACATTTTGGTTTATATCGAATTTCGTGAATATAGCAAAGATTGCAAATCACAACTATAAAACCTTTATATATATGGTGAGACGTTGAGACAGCGCACTGTCCAACAAGTGGCCCCACTGAAGTGAAGGATTAGTCGAAGTAGACCACGAAACGACTTGGGTCCTTTTTCGTCCTTCGATTCTCGGATGTTGTTATTGAGTTAAAGCTGGAGTGGCTTCCGTTCGCATAACTACATCTTTTGTTAATGCAAGCAGCTCATTTAGCTTGACGTTTCCTGCCAAGTCGTCACCAACCCAATGGTGTCCCAAGACAGTCTTCCTCCTACTTGCCAGTGCTGGACATTGGCACAATATATGCATCGCTGTCTCCTTTTCTTCTAGACGTAGTCTGCAAGTGTCTTCCTCAGCAAGTGTTATCTCTTTGAGGTGGTACTTGAAGTTCCATGTCCAGTAATTAGTGAGGTCAGCCAGCTTAGGGTGCTCCGCGAATAGCTAAGCATCTTTATCGCTTCTCTGGCCCACGGTTTTGGTAACATGAGTTTGGTCTGTCTACAAGTGCTTAACTCTCTTTATCTATTAAGATGAAGTAAGGTTATCCACTTATAGACATAGGCTGCCGTAATGCTGTACCCCAATGGTATTCTGGGTTTCGGGCCACAAAAATTATGGCTTGATCCTTGCTTTGCAAGTTATCATACAACTTTTACTGCATCTTTTACTTTAATGAAAAACAACTTAACTATGTAAAAACTATATACAATAAACTATTCAACTGTAATCCCTCTTTCTCTTTCCTTAGTCAATTGCGAATTAGTGTCTAAAGTACCTTTACTCAATAGTGTCTGTGACCACTTGGATGATCCATAGTAATAAGGGCTTCATTGAATTCTAATAATAAGTTATTCAGATAATTTTTTAAACTGTAATAAATAAGAGATATGAGATAGAGATCTCCAACTGCTTTTAATATTTTTAGAATAACATTTGGTTATCTATTTTAAGCTATTATATCTTATTATATTTTTTAAATTTAAAGCGTGATTTCCATAAGTCAAAAAAAATTTTACTCACAACAAAACCAATACACGTCTTGTGTAGTTAGTGACACCGTCCTATTGAAACCACATAACTTCCATTTTCATTTTTCCATATCTTCAATATTGAAAACTAGTGGTAAGCAAAGTAAGTACCGATTCTCTAGACCAATAGGCATACATCACAATAATTTTTTATGAATATAATAGCCTTTCAACAGTTACATGTGAGTTTTAACGACACCAAATGCATCAATTTTGTTTTGGTGAAATATCCATCTAACATCAAATATATCTCATTACAGAAGAAAATTCGATACGAAAAATCTTCACCATTTTAGCAATGTTTCCATAATTTTAACACTTTTATAGGTTACTGTAACCCAATAGTGAACTAAACATATAGGACTTCTGTCTGAGACTTCTGTTTGATATGTGTCACTGAAAAAGTACTTTAAAAATAGAGATCATGAAATGGATAAGCCAGTGTTATTATTCAAACGTAATAGAAAATCTGAAGATGTACTCGGAAAGTTGATTTTCTCATAGTTGAATCATTGATATAAAAAAACTCTTAAGGAAATTTTTTATTATTATTAATTATAATATTATTACTATATTTTTAATTTATTATATTATTTTAATCTAATTATGGTATTATTATTATATTATTATAACATATTACATTATCACATCACATTATTAAATGAAATGCTTATTATTATTTCAATATATATATATATATATATTAAGTTATTATTATAATAGTAAAATTATTATATATAGATTATTATAATATAGTATTATATATACGTGAATTTTCATGTGTGCCACACTCATATAGATCCTTCTACAACAAATAAATTTTAAAAATCAAGGCAAATCTAAAGAAATTTAGAAAGATCTCCAATTTAATTGTATAGAACTAAATTGAAGTAGTAAATGTAACTTGCAATAACCAAACCTAGAAGTAAATTAGTGGTAAGTAAGACACTTTTTTGGCTTGAATTTAAAGTATGAATGAAAATTTTTTTTTTCTCAGATAGGAAACACAGAAATAAAGAAGTCTTTAATCGAACTTTAAATGAATAAGGACCAAATTTTTTTTAATATTCAGTTTAGTTTTATATTGAAAAAAAAGTCGGTTCTTATTTATTTAAAGTTCAAAAGAGCACTAAATTAGTTAATTTTACATCATATATGTCAACATATTCATGAAATGTCTCTTTCTGAAATTGTGGACAATACATCCTAATCCTTAACTAATATTTCTGTATAATATCTGTAATTAGCAGAGTTGTTAAAGGCATATGTAAATGTTTTTAGAAATTATTAGTTGTTTTTTATTTTGATATTTTCCATATATTTTTATTATATTATATATATTAATATAATCTTTTATTCGATGTTATCTCATTGGCAGCTCACACTTCTTGACCCATATCATTTAATATATATATGTAAAATTGAATTAATCCTTACAGGTGAAATCCTGAGTGCCTACAATTTTTTCTGGAACATAAACAACCGTTGCATAAAATATCGATTAACCAATTTAATACAATAATTAAATAAACACTTTCAAATATTTTTATTGTCTTTAAAAATTAATTAATACACCATAGAAATGAAAAAGCAAATGAAAGTTTTGGAGAATGTATAGATTTTCTTAATACAAAATACATAATTAATTATTTTTTATTATAAGAATCCTAAAAATTAGAATTTAATTTATTTAACAGCGATTTTAAATATACTCCCTTAAATAATTTACTGTTAAGTATAAATAAATTTATATGCTTATGTGTATATTAAATTCTTTCACCACCTACCATTATTTAGCTCTAAAATTCCTCTTTCGATATTCGAGTATAAACATAAGTTTGTATGTAAAGACGCGTTAATTGAAGCGGATATTAACTGATTTAAAGTATTAGGTTACACCTAACGTGGCCTTCAAGTATTTATAATCGCTTCAGGTGAGGTTCCAGGTTTCGTTTTTTTCCACTTGTGAAATGTGCAGACTTCGAAAAAAATAAATAACAGTAGCCAACCAACTGACACCAACAACTGGATAAATTGCCGCGAAATCTTGACATTACTCTTGACTACCGCTACACAAATTTGGTCTCGAATTTCACGGCGACAATAAGAAAATAATGTGTGTGTTAGGATGTTAAAAGAATTAAAATTAAATTAATAGTAAAAAACGGCTTTGAATTTAAATTAAATAGAAATACGAGTATGACAATCTTATAAAAAACAATTTTAACTGTACATACTATATTTACACAGGTATATCATTCAAATCATGCATAGATACTAGTAACTAAGCGTTTTTAACTTACTTCCTATATAACTTCCTATATATAATATTCTAGATTTTTTATCCAATTAATTTATAGGTTGATATTACACACTCAGAACATCAATAATCAAAGATGCACTAAAGCAAAATAATAGCCAGAAAACCTCGTCTTTGGGCTTGTTTTGTTTTACAAGATACTGGTTTCCTAAGTTTGTGGCCAATCCATTTCCATTTTCTTCTTTTGATTTCAGTGGTAGCTTGTACTTGTTGCTTGCACTCCCATTCGGATCGATATTGAATATGTGCTCCGGCCGCGATATTTTTGGTATTCTTCTTAAGCATTCGTTTATGAATACTTGGAAGTCGTTTTTTCCATGTTTCGCATCCGTAGAACAACATTGACTTGACCTTTGAAGCTTAAATATTGGAAGCATAGTACTTATTATATTTGGTTAGACTTACTCACATTGTTTAACTGTCCGAATACGTACTTGGCTTTACTTAGCCGAACCGAAACATCTGTTTCAGCACCAGTTTTATCCATGATGATGTTTTTGTCTTTTATTTGTTTCTTTGTTTTTTTGTTGTTCACCCTTGATATTAGAGTGTCTAACGCTTAGAACTGTCTAATGATACACATATTTTAAGTAACTCGCAGCATCATTAAATATCTAGATTATCTAAATATATCTAATCTGATATCGCTGGCAGGTTCTCACAACAACTCGTCTATCTTTAAAATTTATTTTTAGAGCTATCAGTTTTAATGGTGAGAACTACATTCCTGATGTCGGAGTAACTATTTCTTAATACTCTCTAATAATACACATATTTTAAGTAATTTGTACCACCATTAACTGTCATTACGCATTCTAAACTGATATTACTATGGATCTATCAAATCATCAAGCTGTGTAGTCTCAGCACCCAACTGTACCTACCATAAACGTTTTTCCTATTGCCATTTCAATATGGTTTGCTCGTCAAGTTATTAAGTTCTCCAGAGAAGGGTAAAATAGTAATAAACTTCAAATGTTAGAATAAATATTCCAAAAGAACAACTCTCCAGAATAAAAACTAAGGGATTAAATTGATTTGGAACTGACAGACTGGTATAATGTTATACAAATATCGGTTTATCAAGTTCTTCATAGTTATGTCTTATGTCTTTTGGATTACAAAGAAAAACATCCTGGACCAGTAAGAAACAGTATGAAAATCAAGTCAAAATATTCAATTATTAACCAAACAAAATTATTTACTGTAGTCAAAGTATCTGTGAATAAGTAAAACTGCCCACATTTTATTCATTCCAATTGCTCTGATATTCAATTCAATAAATGTTAAGATTCTTTAAGTATGTAAGACGCTTAGCCTGCACTTTGTCATAAAAAATTGTTTGTTATTGACTGCATCCTTTCTGCTCATCCAATACGGATGTTTCTTATATTTTTATATATATCAGTCAACTTTTGCGGTTTTGAAAATTCTTGCAAACGAAATACGCGCTGCATATTTTTAACGAACCCGCGGCTATAAGATTACATGTCTTCCTCTATTGTTGCTCTCTCTCTGTCGTTATATCTGAATTTGATATAGTAACGACCGATATAGTTCACTTGCTTCCTAACCGCAAAAATCGCCTCGCAGTGTAAGAAACCTAATATGTGAATCGCTGACACGCTACAGAAGTCACGGTAGAGCATTTTGCGATTGAGTTCAATGTGGAAATTAATGTCTCAAGTTGATGAGGATTTTTTGGTTTGTTGTTTTATTGTTTTTGGTTACTCTTAAATTAGCAGAAGTGCAACAATACGAGCGACAACTGAAGTACTCGTTCGTACTCGAACTAAAAACAGAGTTAACAATAGCAACAGGAATAGCGTGGAGAAAAATCGGCAGCACCACACCGCAAATTGCTTGATGCGAAAAAATTAAATATCGCGTGTTGTTAATTTCCGTTGGACTTCTCGTAGCCATCGGTTGAAGTGAATTATTATGATGATTGCGCGACTGACAATGCTTCCATCGCATCACAACAATCGCATTGAACTGCATTGCGTGGCTAAACATGGCATGGATGGCATGGATGGCATGACATTCTGGCTGAGGATCAAATTGCTTACTTGGCTATTGCTGTTGTTGCTGTTGTGACTGCTGTTGTTGTTGTTGCTTGCTGTTCTTATTAATGCTGCATTTGTGGCTATTTACTTACTGTGAGTCGATATGGTTTGAAGCCACCGAACTTACTGGTGGTATGCAAACGCTTGCGACTTGAGATTCGTGTTCAATTCTTTACGCAAAAATTATTGATAAAAACATGACATAAGAGGACGCTGTACCCTACCACACTCTTTACACCTCTCAAATGAAGAGAAGATACGTATATAACATAATTTTTTGTCAAAATGCAACACTGCTCCTCACATCATATCAGGCAATGTCAGAAATGACAGGAAGAGGTCAAATTTTCTACGATTGCCTCTTTGCGCTCACCGCAAGATACAAAAACTTAGCATAAAGCGATCATTAAAAGACAATCGCGAAATTTCTCATAACTAAGTAACGTGTTACAAATAGGCAGACGTGCAGAAGTCGAACGAAAAATGTCTGATTTAACTAAAAACGAAACATGAGACGGTCCACTTAGTCAGTGTACAGGGAGACGACGGAACATGCAACTGATAGACTGACATTCGAATGATCACAAAAAAAATGAGGAATTAGCCAACTCATGCAGAAAACGCACATCCGCCATGCGGGCTCTTCGTTGATTGACAATTGGGGCAACTGTGCGATCGACAGCTACGTCACTTCAAGGCACTTGCAATTATATTCAAACTTTGTCCAACATGACATGTGCTTAATTGTAGCTTAAAGGTAGCTATAATACCTTTTCGTCTCTTAGCTTGTGTACAGTTTTTCTAAATAAAGTAAAAATACTCAATGTGTTTTTTATCAAATGAAATAATTTTCAAAATATATAATATAATAAACTTATACGCCGATTGGCAACCAAGGCTTTAAATGAGCAAAACGTGTTTTCTTAATTATCCAAAACCCATAAAAACTATTTCAAACAATTTAGGATGATCACGCCGTGATGCGTGTGTGCTGATTTGATCCGTCATATTCCTTTTCAGCACAAATCATAAAAATCCATGCTCAATCGTGTTTTCAGCACAAGTCAAAGTGTTGCATCCGAGGGGATGTTCAACTATGAGTGGAAATAGGCATTGTGTTATGATGTCCCGAAAAATACAAACCGAAAGTTACACAATTCAGATACATTCCACAACAGAAAAATCATCCAGTCATGCATTTGATCAAATTTGAATAAAAGTTGTATCCTCTAACAGGATTGTCTGCTTTTAAAACTTTTTTTCTTATATTGTAAGAGAGGGTTGTTGCAAATTTAGGGCAGAAAATTATTAAATGAATCAGAACAGCAATTGAATTAATATTATAATTCTTTCACAACTACATGGAAACCCATTTAAAAAATTCAACGATATTTATCTATTTTATAAAAACACTCATAAGTAAATCTTAACTTTTGATTTATTTCCATTTTTCTTAAACTATTTTTATGAAATGTAAATTTCAAAGATATATTATGACATAAATACTTAAGTTAAATTTGATTATCACGTCAATATGACAGAAATGACTATTTTTATTTTAACAAAAACTGTATTAATTTAATAGCGAAGTTTCGAACAGTAATGAGCTATAACAACAACAAATATTTTTATATTATTTTAAAATAATTGAATTTTTGGTTGACCATACAGCTGTTTCGAGTATTGCCAAATACCCATCATCAGTGGTCTTGAAAAAAACTGTCGTATTTAATTATTCGTAAATAATTTTTTTGAGACTGCAAGTATCAGGAATCAAACTTATACTCTGCCAAAATTGAAACTCAGAGTCAGTGCCCCTTAACCAACTGACCAAAAGTCGTACTTGACGTTTATGTTCGCAAATTTTTGTGGAGTTTTGTTGATTTGCTACGAAAGTTTTTTATTAACAAATTTACTTGCTGTGTTTATATTAGAATGAGATCATAAACCAGTTGTAGAATAATTGAATTAATTAAATATATTTTTATTTTTAATTGTTAAAATACGAAAAAAGAACAACACTTATACTGAGTTCAGGATCCAAAGCTTGAATATATAACTAGATAACTTTATTCTTCACCACTTAGTACACTGTGCAATTGTATTAGTTTGAAATTTTTGATTTAACGATAATATTATGTTAAAATATAAAAACTTATATCTGATGTATTTATTTACAATATTTATAAAAATAAGAAAGAGATAAACACCAAATTTTACTCTGAATCAATTTTTAACTCTTTTACCAGTAGACTTTTAATGTATGACTTATTAATCACATTCTTATCACTCTTCTTCTTGATTCTTGATTCTTCTTCTTAAGTTAGTGCTATTACGCACTTTTACTCTATAATGGCTGGGGAGCTTATCTCTACCCCACACTAGGCTTAAACTAGGCTAAGAAATCATATCATTTATTTGTCTTTTAGTTGATGACGAGTCCAGAAGTGGACTTGAGGATTGTTAGGGCGGGGTTAAGTAGCGTATCAACTTTAGTGATTAATTTTAGAGCTCTGTCTCTGATATATTTTTTCACTGAGTCAATCACTCTTATAAAAAAGAGTATAAAAACAATTAAGGAACTCAAAGCAATGTTAAATCAAATTTATATATAGCTAAAGCTGTTACACTATGTTTGTTTTTAAACTTATCGAACTTCTTTAGCATATTTTTGTATGGATTAAGTATGATTTTTCTATTAAAAATAGCACATATTGCTGCATATTTGTGAAAGTAAAATAAACACAGCATTATATATGCACTCTTCAAATAAATAAATTTTTTTTTCAAGACCTTTAAACTAAAATATATCTACAAAAACAAATTAAGAGTAAAAAAAATGTGGAATATGATTTTAAATGAGACAATTAATTTCCATGACCCATTAGTTCTAAAGAAGGTAAAGTAAGAGCAAATCAGCACACTTAAGTGACGATTTGATACTGAAGTGACTTTTTTCTTTAAATTTTAAGATATATTTCAAAATATCGAACACTTAACTTGGCTTGAGTTTGCATTGTAAGACTGACACTAATAACAATAAGGTATAGAATAGAGCAGTTTCAGTTTTGAATACATTTTTCAAAACGAAATTTACACAAATTTTATATTATTATTTGAATATGTTTTCTTAAAATAAAATTCCGACAAATTGTTTATTATTTAAAAAAAATTATTGAAATAAAATAACATTTGTTCTGCAAATCTTAACAGTGATGCTAACTGCTCTCGTTTAGTCTAAATACTAAAAATATTTACTAAGATGTAGACATACTTTTTTCACATCTCTTAAATTTAGAAGTTATGACTTATATGAAGTTAATATATACCCATTAGTTTAACATAACTGACATGAATTAGGCAATCAGACGCGCTGTATATATATCGATATATAGGTATATCAATATATTATGTTGAAGCTAGTGCACTTAAGCACTTATACTCTTTTTTAACTCGAGATTTCTTTAAAACTTCTCCCTACACCTTGACTAGATTATTGTTTATCACTTCATCAGACTAAGCAATAATTGACCTCAGATCTGCATACCTCCACGAGGAGCCTGTAACCATTCTGAGATTTGATAACGCGATGTTGGTAAGTCTGTCAGATTTCGCAAATAATTTCAAGGCTCTATCCTTTATGTATTTTTTGATGGGATTAATCTTGATGTCCCTGAGGATGTCATTCGTCCTAATGTACCAGGTATATATATATATACACATATATATGTATATAATATAAAATATATATTTATTTCTCGTCATTACAACAATATATTATATATTATTAGGTATTTTTGCAGACAACTTAATAGTTACTGTCTTAAATAATCTGTAGTTCGTATGTTACACATTATTAAAAGTTAAAATAAACTAAATGTTAAAATTGCTGTTATGTTATAATTTAATAATCGTAAATTAAAGAACTTACTTACTACTACTACATATTAAAAAAAATTATTTTTTGAACGTAATTGCAATATTTTTCTAAAATGCAAGTTAGAATTGTTATGTATATTAGTTTTTATCCGTGATCGGATTTCTCATATCTCATTTAACTAAACAAACTTAGCGCAACCGAAACTTAATTAGTTTCAATAAAAAGGAGAACAATGTAAACAAACTTTGTGGCCTCATAATCAGGCAATTAATCTTCTTATGCATGTCTCGCAACCCTTGAGCAGTGTTTGTTTAGCGCTTCCGACCTCAACTATTCTTAGATTGTGCAACGCCCTTAAACCATTAAAATCTAAAGCGAAGCGCGAACTCTATTGGTGCATTACACAGACGCCTTAACTCAAATAAGGTCAGATATGCAAATTTGTACCTTAACTACACATCCTGCGGAAAGTGAGAATAACTGACACATTTCAAATCATTTTTCTACGTTTGTTAAGAAATGAACGTCCTAAGGACCTTCGTCAATTAGAATTAGAGCAGCTTTAGTTTTGTAATTTTTTTATTATGTAAACAAAATTAAAAGAAAAACACGGAATCAAAAGTAAAGTGCGCATAAAAAAGATCGTGTGATCGTCTTCAAAGCGCCGTACAAATTACTAGGGGTTGTCCAATATCTATTTCACGATCTTGTACTTTATTTTATGCAGTTAAGGAACACATAAATCACATGTCATATCCCATACTACCAGTTAATTAAGTGCATCAATTCCAATATTCTGTTATGTCTAAGTATTCACATTCAATGAGCTCAGTTGATTTGATAAACAGTCTTTAGATGCACATAGTTTAGAATATTTATTCGTAAGATACGCAACTGAGAAATGCAAAAACGATTAATTAAAAATAATTTCATTTGTCAGTGAATAAAGGAGTATTGGATCATGCGATCTTATTTCAACCAAAAAAAAAAAACACAATGCCTTTTAAGAGTACCCATTACGCTGTGAAACGCAATGTAAGGCATGGCATGTGGACTATTTGGGCTACTGTTTTTCGCTAGTTGCAAATCTTGACCATTGACGAAAATCATAAATTGTGGAAGTTCTTTTACGCGATTTTGTAAAAGTGTGCAAAAAGCTCATAATAAAAGCAAATGCTTTCACCACATCAGATGGAATGATCCAATTGTGTGCCACCGACTAAACATGCACACAATCCGCTGTACACGCAAAAATCACATATTTTCCTTAGCACAAGAAGCGCAGTCAGCAGCAGTGCCTCCTCCGGTACTGATCACTTATCGTATAATACATGAACGTACATTGTTTAGTGCTAAACTCGCTCAACAGCACCCGGCCAATTATTAAAATGCTGAAGCGATTCGATCGCTCACTAACTACACCCAAACGAGGGTTAAGCAACTGAAACATGAAATCGGAATAGTTAGATAAATCTTACGTTGACCTTTAACGTCTAGCAACGATACTGCAAGGCGGTGTACGCACGCAAGCAGTTTTGCCTAAAACTCTGTGCTTACGAAACTGCAATATACTTTTGATATCAAAACTCTAGAATTGGCAAATTGCACTTTTATTATAAAAGAACTAATGTAGTTATTCACACTGCCAAGCTTTTGTTGCTCTTGTGTGTACTGTGACACATTTCACTTCTGAGAACTTTTCTAACGTGTCACAAAGTTAGCATCTTCATATTTCTCCCCCTGCTCCTCGCCTTTCTCGCAAACATTTTGCAAATGTAATTTGAAGTAATTGAAGCCCAACAAAACGCCTAAAAATAACAAAATCACAGTTTTCCCAAGTAAAGTACCCCCTTGCCAACTTGCGTAACGTAATAAACAGTGTTCTTGCTTTACATCAGCTCCAAATGTTCATGGAAGGGTTGTCCCACATAAAAAATATACACGTAAAGTAGTAATGGTGACACCAGTAGTTGGGGTATTAACAATCTCTCAATGGCGGAATGGGGAGGCAATAATGCAGGAACTTGTCCGTTTGTATATCTGTTTGGAGGAGGGTTAATGTGTTTCTAGTACTGCCTAAGAAAATGTTTGATGGTCATTTTACTTTGTGTAATATTATTGTCGAGTAGGCATTTTTGAGGAACTGGATGTACTGGACACAATATAAATACCTTTTGTTTTCAAGAAATTTGTCGGATTTTCTCACCTAATATACATACGTATACGAGTACATATTAAGGAACAAAATTTGTGTAGTAAGCAAAGTTTATTTGGGAGAAATATCACACCAACGCAAAGTTTTATCACTTTTAAAGTATTTCTTATATAGTATCAAAATTCTGTGAAATTAAAGAAATTCTAAAAAATCGGATATCAAGCATAGCATCAGTGAAATCATTTCAATAAAATATCGGTCATTAAGAAGGTTCTAACCGACATACCAAAAACAAATCCAACCGATGATTTTATAAATGAAAAAAGATATATTTTGACTGAGCAAAGCACAAAAATTCAAATAGAAAATGTTCTGTACTGGTACAAAAATGTACCAGTCTCTTTTTTGAGACTGGTCTTATCGGATCCGACCACCTTTATTTATATTGTAATGTTCACAAGATATATACATTATATTTATCATGACAATAGTATCGTACATTCAAAAAACATTATTCTCTGTCTGGACTGCAGTCTGTTACTTTAAAGTATCGCTAATTAACTTTGTCTGATAATAAGCCCGTTCAATAAATTTATAATTGATGCTAGTTAGGATAACATTAAGATTACATAGAACTGCACAAAAGATCTTTCAGGTCGCATTGCATAACCTAATAATAAATAAATAATAAATAAATTATTAACATACGGAATGGTGAAGAGGATGCCAATATTACTAATATACTTTTATTTGTTCATAATCACTAATCGTACTATCCACCATACTTTTTTTAAGCTACTTTCTCAAAGGAGATCAGTAAAATTTGAGATTATCATATAACAATTTTTTTCTCTCCTACTGCTTATAATCTATCAATAAAGTACTCGATAGATTAAAGTAGGTTACAAATGGCTAATTGAAGCGATCAAATTCATTATGAAAATAAATTTATTTCATATACAAATCCGTAAATATAACTGTAGTGCTTCTTTGTGGGTACTAAATATATTGCATTAATAGATGTTAGTACAAATCTTAATATTTAGATTATTTTGGGATACAGTAGCATTATTCCAGTATCATTATTGAAACTTATACAGTTAAAGTTTAATTTAACGAGAACTATGTCCACAAACAGATCAAGGTAGAATCCACTATTGATGTCGATTATAAAGTGAAAGAAATTTAAGAGAAGTAGAATATTTTGATGATATAACACCTTAAATATTCCACAAAAATAATGTAGATCATTACGACTTTCATACACGAGGCTACAAAAAATAATATAAACTATTATTATTATGTTATTATATCAATATATATAAATATGAAATCGTGATATTGCGCAACCTGCAAAACAAAGCAGGTAATATATCGACAAAAAGTATCAACATGTATAAGTTCTTACAAGTAATAATTTTGAAAAAGTCAGAAGTAAACTATCGATTTATAAACTTCCAATTTAGCAAACGGACTATATAAACTAGCAATCATTCATTAGATTAGACGTCTGCTCGGTATATAATTATGAGATTATAGCATAATGACAAATGTAAATCAACGTTTTTATGTTAGAAAATGTAATTTATTGTATTTTATTTTGTTTAATTGCTTTACATAAATAAATAATAATTAAATTTATTTATTTATATTTAATTTACTTAATTCAGTAATACACTGAATGATCACAATAATATTCAATTATATATTATAAGGTGCAGTCCAATGTCGAGTAACTGGTTCTCTTTAAATAATAAATATTATAATTAAAAAAATAGATATAACAAAAAATAGAGATTCTAAACGTTAAAATTTACGAAACCATAGCACTAGTCAACCGTAGTCAGTTACACTCTGATATTTTCAAGTATTAGCACTCGGAATTACTATATAGTTTATGTATTCGAATATTTTTCAATAAAATTGCTTTTTTTTATCAAATTTATTTAAGACTTTAATTGTATTTATAATATACTCAATCCTTCATATTGAAAAAAAGCAGCACAAAATAATCATTACTTTAGGTGGCAACACTGAAGCTGTAGTCAAATATATACAGAGAATGGAATATAATAACAAATTATTTTCATGATATATTATCAGAAATATCTTTATATATAAACTTAAATTGAAATTTAAAAAAACAAAGCTTAACATATAAGTACTAAGAAACTATTAACCGAATATAACTATATTAACTATTAACCGAAAATTATTTACAATAGACGATTTTAAAGAAGTTGAATCAAATAATCTATCGGTTTAATAAGAAGCCCATAAATGATGACTGCTAATATATTAATAATAAATAATTTATTATTTTAAATTATTAAAAATAAATTATCTTATGTTAGTTTTATGAAAAAAAGAAATTAATCCATAGTTAAAAATACATATTTAATCTTTAAATAAACTATAAACAAACATAAACTATAAGACATAGACCCTGAATGTACTAGCATACATTAGAATTGGCAAGGCAATTACTCATAAAGTAGAAAAAGGCTAGAAATCCACTACTTGGCCCCACACAATTCCTTGCAAAAATTACATATTGATATTGGCAACGCAAAAGTGGAAGATATTTAACTCTAATTTTAGTTCAGACTTAAGGGATTTTCAAATTATCATACATTGTCACAATACTGAAATTAGAAATAGATATAATATCAGGAACTTAAAATGAATTCAGTGTGGCTTTATAGTAGAACACTGCAAATATTTATATAATATAACCTAGATTTGTATTCGAACGAATGTTGGCAATTTTGTGAACTGACATATAAGGACCAGTAGAGCTACTTACTGAGAGCAACATCTTAGATGAGAATAGATGTAAGCATTTTAGTTCAAAATTACTAAAACGATGTGTAGAATTTAACACTAGGAACTGGTCATAAAGTATATTAACAGAAAAAGATACAGTACTATTAACACAGAGAGTGTGAATTCTAAAAAGAATGCAGTGCATTGCAAACATACCATAACATTATATAATATATACAATATATAACATATATAAGACTAAGTACATATATTTTTAAAATATAATTCATGTGGAAAATTAAACAACACTGGACCTGCGATTATTTAAAAATTACATTAACTCGAAAACATGAAAACAATCTTCCAAGTAAAGAAGGGGAATTATAAAAAATATGAAAAAGTTTTTTGTAACTGCAATAGTTTTTTGCCATCTCCAATCAAAAAACTCAAAGTACATTCTTCTCTGATACTTACACTTTTTCAGCTATTTTTCAGGGTATTTTCCATTATCAAAAATGGATTATCATGTGAGAAATAGAAAAGCTTCCGCAAGGTCTCTGAAAGTATAGGTATACCTTATCTATAATATTGTGCATTAAAAGTAATTTTAAACTCTAGTTGACAATAATGTAATCGAAATTTTATTAACCAACTGTTTCGATATGTTTCGATCACTTTATATATTTATATATCTCCAATCTACAATATTATATCGTCAAGGTATATATAAAAATTCACATGTAGTTTTATACGATATATTATCATGAAAGTATCAGAGAGATCAAATTGTATTTAGAAGTAGATTTTAGTGGCATTTTCAAACTATGTCTTTACAAACTTTTTATTATCTAAACCATAAATATTATTTCTAACGTCAATTGTATTCAAATAAATTGATTTACACACAAAATGACTAAGGAACATATACGCTATATTCTTGACTCCATTTATACATTTACACAGCACTTTTTAGCTCAATGTACGCAAATATTAAAATGTCACAAGAAATCACAAGCGAGTTCTATGGCAACGTGGGATTTTATGAAGCCCCAAAAAGAGTGCTTAATGCGTTGAACTGGAGGTTGACTCGTATAAAGCAGCTAAAGTAACTATATACAACCTAGATAGCTATAATCCAAATCAAACAAAAACTCACGTCCGCAAAAAATTTAAAACCCAGCAACATAAAAAATTAAACTATATATGCAGTAAAAGATATTTATACAGCAACCTATCTAGTTAGTGTATGTAATATAGGAAACTGAATTCATAGTCAAAGTTTCGTGTTTGTCAAATTTTGACGTGTTCTTCGATATCTGCTGTCATTATTTTCTGAGTTGCTTCTAGTGTGAAGACGTCTTTAAAAGTTTCCATATTTTCATCGACTTATTGAGAATAAAAAGTGAGTACAAAATATTTATGGATCTATTGAAATTTTAAAAGATCACATCTTTTTTTAATTACAATCGAAATAGTCATGAATGGTCAAAATAAAATGGATGGTTCTTCATCAAAGGGAATTAAACGTACCGCACGTATGCTTTCGCCTTGTGAAAAACTAAATGCCGTGTCTCGTATACGTAATGGTGAGACGAAAGCATCCATATCTCGTGAAATTGGTGTACCGGAGTCAACGTTGCGGGGTTGGTGTAAAAATGAGCAAAAACTGCGAGAAACCTGCAGTCAAATGACTTCCAATAACGTCACCGTATCTGGTATGGAAAATTATCAAGTAAAACGTCAAAAGTTACAATCTCAAATACCTACATTATCATATCCAAACCCTATGTTGGATGGTATAAATACTAACCTTGTTAACAATCCATTTAGTTTAAATGGGATCTATTCCACTCCTAATAACAACGGTTTTGGGACTGACTTTGGGAATGATTCATTCAAAAACTTTCTAAACATGTCCAGTGTACCAAATGGTTCTGCAGCGTCTAGTTCTGATGCAGGTATGCAACGTTCTATAAACGATATGGTTAATGTGGGTCAACCAAGTGAAGTTCAGACTTCTAATCTACCATATGATCTAACATCAATTTTCAATCCGACGCCAGAATCGGAAGGTGAAAATAAAGCTTTCTTAGTAGAATGGTGGAAAGTTTTTTACACCAATTTGTCTCTATTGGGTAGTACAATCTATACCACCCCATCGAAAGATGAACAAGAAGACATGCAAGCAAACGTAATGGGTAAGGAACAGACTTCAAATAATGGTCAAGATTTTCAGCAAGAAAACTATCCTACCCCACCGAAAAGTCTTGAATGAATTCTTCAAAACTTGATTAACCAATTTTCTAATTCAAACTTAAATAAATAAATTACTCAATCAAAGCATAAGGTAATTCACAAATATATGTCAAAGATAAAATTTTGATTTGCAAATTTTTTAGTGGCAAAATATTGAAAAAAATGTAATTGTGAAGTTCATTCAGCGGAGCCTTGAAGTTTTAACTAATTACCAAAGCTGCCACCCTAATTAACAAATTCATTGAAAAACCATCATTTGATTATTATATGAAAACCATTATAATTATTTAACATATAAAAATATTGAATTACCTTATTTACCTTAAATTAACTTACCTTATGAATAAACACAACTAAATAACTATAAAATATTAATTTTTGGTTAGATTAGCCATATTTTGTAGGTACTATATATATTTTAAACACCAATGTACTTAAGTGAAATTGGGATACGAATTTAAATTTTAAAAATATAGAATTCTTATTTAGGTTCAAAATTTTATAACTTGTTTTATAAACATCTATGTTAAAATTTTATAAATTCTCAGAATTATTTGTAATCGAGATGCTCCTTTAATGCAGTCGAGATTAATTTGTGACACTCTAGATATTTTGCCAGAGTAGCAAGATTACCCTGAAATTAACAACTGTTTTATATGATTTGACAAATAAAATGTGATTTGATTTAATATATGTATTAATGAAAAATATGACTGTCTACTAATACTACTACAAAAATATTAGATTACCCTAAAAATGTTTAATTGGGCAACAAAATTTGACAGATCGAGAGTAAATCTAGATTGAATCCAGATTTACCAATCGAAAACGCCATATATAATTCTTCTAGAAAATGTAGATATGCTGACTTACAATTTGCCACCAAAAATGAACATTAGCAAAAAACCTCATTATTATATTTCCTTATAATAATTATCAACAATTCTTACAAAATTACACGCGTTTCCTTAAACTCCGGAAAATGTAGGAATTCGATTATTAAGAGTATACAAAGTTGGTTGTGTTGCTTTTTTGGCATTTTTTCTCCAAAATATATGTATTAAAATTGTAATAATTTACTACTAAAAGGCTCAAATTCTAATATTTATTACTGCACAACACTGTTTTGACCAACGTGACGAGGCACAAAATGCCTAACTGCGGTACCGGATGGTTTTTTTGAGAGTTGCCACCTTGATATTGTAGAGGCTATTTCAAATTACCTATTTTCTCTATTGATATAATAATAATATAACACAAGTGATTGATTCAGATCCACCTACTTTTAATAGTAACTATGAGTCTAATCATGGCAACAGCAACAATTATAAAATGTAGTCTATTATTCTCCTTTTCTTTTGGTTTTTAATCTGGAGCCGCAATCATCTTTTCATTTAGGGTCTTTAGCAACCAAGGCTTAAAGTTTTTATTTTAAAAGGTTAATTATATTTATATTATTTTAAGAGATACAATTTTTTTTTTGAATATTTTTTTTTTGTAAACTTAATATGAAAAAATAAATAAACTTTTTTGCAGTAGACGTCTTTCTTTGAATTCTTTTTCTATTTTATCAGAATTTTGTATCCTAAAATCAGTCTACAGAACTTAAATTATTTTAGGAAATACGTACTTGAAAAAAATTTTAGCGGGAAATAAAAAAAACCCCACGCAATAATTAAGGCAACATTATACAAAAATAATACCATATTATACAAAAAAATTGGAACGGGAACGGTGAGAGTAGTTTTTTAGATGATGATGTATTAGAATTAGAAATTAGATTATAGACATAAGAAGCCGATAAGATCATTTTTTTTTTCATAAAGAGCTGTTGAAATGAGTTATATATATTTACAACAATGATATAATTTTTTTTCATTCACCACTACTTTCCAAGATCTTGGCAGGACATTTCTCATCAATTAGAATCTTATTTATCCATATCTTTGTTTTATGTTGGTGTATATCTGAAATTTAACCCTGAATTGACGCAACTAATAGGTAAGGAAGTTAGGTAATTCGATAAAGCACTAACCTTCGATAATACATTAAATGTAGATAAAGTGATATATAAAACTAAGCAAAATATTTTGCAAACGGATTTTGCTATGTAAAAATCATGTAGTTTTCCGTTATATATAATATATTCATGAATTATTTATATTTTATATTGATATTAATTTTTCGTATGATATAATTTGAGCCTTAGCTTACTGATTCATGGTATCCATTCATTCCTATCTAGTGCAATCAGGTGACTACTACAAAAAGTGCAAAGGTAAGCCTATTCTGTTATGCTAAATTAAGGGTCTCAAAAGATTTGAATGCCCTTACAGATGCATTGCGAAAGTCTGCATATTTAATTTATTAAATGGGTTTTCGTAGGTATTGTTCGTAATATATAAATAATTACAGTTTTAAGATGAGTGGAAATCACAAATAGGG
>NC_051847.1:162573420-162627627 GCF_002237135.1 Teleopsis dalmanni | reverse complement strand
TTATCCCACAGTAAGGAATTTAATTGTAAAATCAAACTGAACTCACGATTCTTGCAATATTTTTTTATGTTTCGGAAAGACAAATTGTTGCAATAGGTGCAAGTACTACTTTATAATAGTTATAATGATCAGAAAATCAAGACATTGTTTCCAATATTTTGGTGAACCTTTCACACTTCTATTATATATACTACCAAGACATCGTGAAAAGTACTATCTAGCAACTGACTAAAAAAGAAGAAAAAATAAACTAAAATTTATAACTGAAACTTATTTCATTAAAGGTACTTAAAAAACTTCTGTGCAAGTATAATACCTGACGCGACCATAAAGTTTTTTTTATTACATACGAGTTAATTTAAAAATTAACTTTATTATTCGAGTTATTTTAAATACTCAGAATTTTTCTTAAATATACACTAGATTCTGCTTCAAAAAATATTGTAACACTCCTAATGAATAATTTGTTACTGTATGTTATATATTCAATGCAAATAATAAAGTCTTCTCATATATGAATCTTACCGTATTAGTTTAGGTTAAAATTTAGATGCCATATGAGTTTTTATATATATCTTTATATTGGGATATCTATATTGCAATAGTACTTGCTTTTATTTTACTTCATCTGTCCATTGTACCTGTCTGTGCAAGCGAGTTTTAAGTTAAATAAATATAATTATCTATTATTTTATTTGAGAAGGGTTTTGAATATTTTGAATTCCGCAATAACCGTAACATCCGCATGAACAACGAAGGACTTCGTCGGTACACGAACGCAGAGCTACTACGACTTTTTAACGGTGAAAATGTCTTAAAATTCGCAAAATTGCGGAGCTTGAGATGGATCAGTCACGGATGATAGACTACAAAAGCGATTACTCCATTTCACGTCGTATAACGACCGCAGCAGAGCTAGCCCACGTATACGATGGTTCACAAACGTGACCGACATGAGAAAAATAGGTACCCAAAATTTAAGGTCTAAAACAACATGCAATGCAGAATGGAGAAAACTGATTGATGTAGCTAAAGCTCAACCCGAACTGTAACGCTGATGATGGTGATGAATAATCGTAAGGTATGTATTTGAGTTCTTGGTTAACAACTTTTCAGAAAATTAAAAAAATTTTAGTTGTAAGTGACATCAAATAGAATGATATTTTATTGAGATATATTCGAGATTGAGTAAAATTGCTATTTAAATCAAGTGTTTATATATAAGCGCATTCTTCTGTTAAATGTTAATTGCATATATATATATTTGATATAATATTTTAAAAATGTAATTATATTATATTATTGTATTATATTTGAAAAAATGTTATAGAAAAAAACTTTTTCAATTTACCTAATGATGTAATAATATTATTTAATATCTCTATAAATGTTTTGTAGTGATTATATAAATTTTTTCAGACTATTATATATTAGTAATTTTCTCACGAATTACTTCTTAAATAATCACTAAACTTCTTTTTGATTTATGGGATTAAGTTCAGCGTCAACTTTCATAGCCCACAGTTTGGTGTCCTTATCAGTGCACAATTATTCATAAACATTTCGTAATTGTTTCTTTCAGTAGTTTCTTTCAGAAAGACCAGGGCAAATTCTGAAAAAATTAAACAAATTATAGAAAAGAATAAAAGAAAAGTGAAGAAGGGAAAATAAGATTGTAGATGTGTGCCATGTTATATGTTACTTGAGTTGGTGAATGAATTTAATCTTACCATAAAGTTTAGTTACTTCAATTTTATATCACTTAATAAATTATTATCACATAAGTGGCTGAATATTATCTTCCATTTTATTTGCCATTTACAATCATTACATTGTTAACATATGCAGTGGTACTAGCAAAACCCTGACAGCCGACCATACATTTATCCGCACAATCTACCCTCACCCACGCCCCCGTCGCAGCGAGCTATTCACAGCAGTTGTGGCATAAAAAGGATTCCCAGCAACAAATACTTAATGGCTCTGTTTCGTTTCTTAGTCATATGGAAAAGCATAAAAATGCTGCTGAATGTTATTTTATTATTTTTGTTTTTATGCTGTGATGTTGTGGCTGCGATTTTTATGATTGTTTACCTTTGCGAAGGACATTTCCACATTTCCACATTTCCAGTGGTATGTGCTACCCAATCCGACTCAATCCTGTGTGCAAATCTTCACACTCGTAAGACTTTTATGCGTTGTCTTTACTGCAGTCTGGAATGAAAGTAAAATTTTTATTTATGTTTTATGACCAAGTAAAAATGCTCGACACTCAAGCTTATATTAAAATAGAAGGAGGAACGTTACTCGTATCCTCCAACGCTCCCATGTTGGAACGTCGAAACGTCGGAACGGCGATAGTGTAAGGCTAGCAGTATAAGAAGAAGCAGTTACAAAGCGTATACATGAAGTTCAATGTAGGATGCGATGAGTTCAAGTTGGACAAGAAAAGTAACTTCCTTCTCCTCTAATGGTACGAGTAGTATCAGTTAATATATGACGACTGGAACTTGGCAGTTAGGATGACGGCGCCCATGGCGGTATAGTGGTTACCGGGGAAGATTCGGTGGCATTGGCACTGGTCACAATTGCTGCTTTAGATGTTGATGATGTGTTTATCGTTACACTAAATTCTTTTACGATGTACTTTATTCGCATTCGGTTTGCTTCTGTAGATGAATTTTTATTTTATGTTGTTTTATTGATGTTGTTTGTTGTAATTTTACGATATTCGTTAAACATCTTATGTAGTCCGCTTTACTGGTTTAACTGATTGATGGTTTATTAGCTTGTTAGGAGATAAAAATGAGATTATTTTCTAACATTTTATAGCTTCAAGGATTTGTTTTCAATTTGCTCGTAATTTGTTCCTCATAAATAAGCAAAGAAAGTTTACAGATAATTGATAAAAAATGCATATGCTTCACTTCAATGAAAGTGCTTAGTTCATCTTATAAAATTGTTTATATGATAGGCAAATAGAATAACTGATTTGTGTGAATATATTTGAGAACAATACATATTCAATAAAACTTATATCTGTTTTAAAAGTTTAAAAAGACATTGAGATATAAAATTACGAAAAATATTTTAAAAAAATTATTAGGACATATCCAGTTTAACTTATTTTCGTTTTAACAGAAAGGTTAAAAAAACATGTAACAGTTATTTAAAAAAAAAATTTTTTAAATTGTAGAGTCTGTAATGATATTACCTGTGATATATTTTGTAATGGTTATTGTGGCAAAAATAACAAAAAACCACTGTAATGGCTGACTGCTTTACTAACAGAAGAAATTAATGTTTTACGACATTTTCTTCAAAAAACGTAGGCTCTGGGAAGAGTTCACAATTAAGAAGTACACGATGGACTGTTAAAGCCAAAGACAGGCTAAAAATTCATGAACTAATCGAAGACTCCTTTCGATGAAGTTAAAATTCCTTTCCATGATGAACTATAAAGGTCAAAGACAGGCGAAAAGACTCATAAACTCATCGAAGACAATTTCAAATAGACTTCTTACATAGACAATTGAGTTCATTATACTTTATAATAATATAATAGCAACCATAACAATTGTTATATAACATATATTTTATTTATATCATAACTTATACAAATATACTTAGCTCAGAGAGATATATCGTCGATAAAGGTTCAGTCGTAAGCAAAAGGCTAAACGAACATTTTGTAAATAAATACACAGCCGACATATATGTATGACGCGTTAGCGATTACAAAGCTTTCATTTGTAATGTATTTCAGCAAATAAGATTAATATCATTGGCTAATCACAGAAAATAAAAACACTATTTGTCTTATATTTGCTTTTATTATATATATAAATATGTTTTTAGAAATGAATGTTAAATCGAGGTCATCTACACAAGCCTTGACAAATTTCAGAATATGGCTTAGAACGGAATTGCTCTCAAAATGTTAGAACTTTGGAACTAAAAGTTAGTAATCCAGTTTATGTGTCTAAATTGAAGGATATTTACTTACAATAAAGTGACCAAAATTAACAAAAACCAACCATTACTACCATAATTTTCAAAGTGATGTCAATACTGCTATAGTATTTCATGGATTTCAAAAAAACCGTTGAACGCCTCAATATGTACAAATCGTATCTCGATCGCTAGGCCTAGAAACATAAGTATATGTGCAAAGAATATTTAAAATTGAATTAAAATGTTTCTGAGCTTTAGAAGTTCCAAATAGGGACGCTGATGATAGAACATCACTATTTGATAATATTTTTAGAGCGTGTAGATAAAATAAATGTTTATACCTAATATGAATAAGTTTGGAAAGCCATTGGCCATCAAACATATTACTAAGAGAGAGAAACCTTGCAACAAGATTTTGACCAATTGAAGGTAGCCTCCATGACGAACTTCTCGGTACTCAGTATTTAACAGACCAAGGTTTTTACTAAAAATTACCAGAGTTTTTAGGTGCTCAATAAAATTCTTGTTGAGGGTTCTAAAAAGCATAAAATTTAGTTTAAAAATTTAAAACAAAGTTTGTAATGCAAGTATTATCCAAGTTTGTAATAATATTTAGAAAAATATCTATATCGTGTTTTTTCTGTTCCTGAAATTTCTAATGCCTTATAAATTATATGATAAAATACATATTAAAAAAGATTATTTGAGTATACACTATTATGTATGTATGTATATTTGTTTTCATTTTAAAATTTCATTTTTATAGTATAACTAGTGAATCTTAAATTAATATATAAATAAATATAATTAAAATAGCGACTGTGACACATGTCGTCCGTCGACTTTTAGTATAATAGTAGTATTATAAATAGTTGTATAATAGTGAGTATAAGAATAAACTAGTATATACACATTACGAATAATAGATGAGCTATAAAATATATATTAATTATTATATTCTGATATTAAATAAGACCGGTATGCTATACAATTTTTTACATATTCTGCTACTTTTGCCCATTCTACCTCAGAACCATTTAAAAAGTTTATAATTCATAAGAAGTTTACTAAAGTAAGCTAATTGAAACTCTTGTAGAATAGGACAACGGCCAAGAAAATGTACAGTATCTTCAGTCTCATCTAAATTACACATACTACAGAGCGCAGATCTATCTACATCAAATCTGTTTCCGTTTAGCTGTATCGTGCTACTTCTTGTATACACGATTATTAGCACGACTTTTGAGAACACGATTTTAAAGTACTTGATGTTAAAGTTGGAATGTTTCTTCAACTTTGTAATCAAAAAGTTAATTACTACAATATTAGTTACAATCCACCCAATTCTTGATTATTACTCATTAATCCATTTTTGGTTTTCAGAAAACTCATATCTTATTTTTATGTTTTCCACATTATGATAGTTTATAATATATCCTGATCTAGCACGCAGTGGCGGTGTAGTAAAGTATTAAAATGTTGAATGCTTGATAACTTGGAATCATTTTATATTTGATATTCCAGGTACTCAGTAGACTATTATATTCGAGCTACTTCAGACGAATTATGTACGGTTATGCTGACTTTGGGCATAAAACATAAAAATCTCAGAATACGCAAGTTAATAGTTACTAAAAACTTCAATAATGTATAGTTGTTAATTCTTAAAAGTTTGGCATTTTGATCTGATTTTGATCTGATTTTAAATCTGAAAATATAGAAAAAATCTAATAAAATACATAATAATTTTAGTGCAAATGTAGTCAGTTTAAAGAAGCATGTGTTTAATGTGAAATACTTATTCTCTTATTTTCTATGAAAACTTCCTCTCTATGCAAGTTCTTAAAGTAACTGTCCACAATACTTAAGCTCTTGCATTATGTACACCTGCATGCACACTTTCATAAAAATACCTGAATCCCCAAAGCTTTTGACTAGGTTCGATTTGAATTTCAAGTATTATAGAAAAATGCTCGAGCTAAATGCGCGAGGTTGTCCGGTACCGTGCTAAGAAGGACAAAACCGACGACGACATATTCACGTACGGGAATAGGACAATGAATTGTTTTCACTAACAAATCGATTGAGTAAAGTTGAAGTTGCTTGGAGTGGGAATTTGAGTAGAAGTGTTTGCTACGGCAAACTATGGCAACGGCAAGATTTAAATCATATCATCAGAGGTACTTCGCATCACATTATATTACTGTGATGTCCTTCGCTGCATTGATGCGAAATACAATAATACGAAATCTATTCAATGTCCGTTGCTGGATACACACAACCTTGCTGAGCAACATTACTACATCTTACCGTGGGTCCAGCTAGTGGCGTAAGCAACTAATATGCCTGTGTATCAACACATGTGCGCGTTATTTCAAATTATGGTGGGCTAAGTTTTAGTGAGGAGTTCAGTGAAAGGAAATGAAAATGTTGTTGGGAAAAGTATAAGGATATTGCCTGCAACGCAGCTACAGATACGCTTATGCATACGCTAATGGCATTTGGCAGAACACGTTGAATGCTAAAATTGCTCACGATACTTGAGTCCACCAGGCGATTTAATGCCACAATTGCGAAAGTAAAATGAATGCTAGTGAACTAGAAATGTTGTAAGAACCTCTCTTATACTAAACCGTGTACATCCACACACTGCAGATGCAGACGTAGTTATGTATACAAGATAAGCTGGTTATGTTTTGTATACATATGTATTGTTAGTAAAAAGTTTTAGGTACAAATTTGTTTGTTTGAGATATATTCAGAGTTTTCGTTGAGTATAAGCTGAACAAAACTGTTAGGTTCAATAGCAATCGCAATCGCAATCACCCATACCCAAATCTATACCCGTTGAATGTTGTGTGGTGACCAACAGGAACAAATACTTTGATGGCTATCGCGATGGAAATAGCGAAGCTGACGTTAATATGGATTCTAATGTTGATGGCAGTGATGGCGCTGTAGCTGTTGATGTCGTGGACGTTACCGTTGTCGTTGTCGTGGCTGGAGCCAGAGCTAGAGCCGTTGTCGTTTCTCGTTAGATGCCCGTTGTAATTTCTTTATGCGATACAACAGCATAGAAGAAAAACCAGTCAATGTTGTTGTTGTTTTGTTGTTATTTTCAGACAGTCTCTAAGTCGTTGGCATTTGCCCAAACAGTCGTTAGCTTTCATATGCAATGTTTACATATTTTCACACATGAATATACGTGAATACATGCATGACTGAAGGTATGGATATGTGTCATGTAACGTATGCACATTCCGCGAAACTAACAGACAGGACATTAGAAGTTGTTTCCTTTGCAACGTTGCCTCGCCGTCAATTAATATGGCCCGTTGGACATAAGCAACATTGAGAATTGTAAGTTATATGAACGGGTGGCAATGATAAGTTTCCTGTTGCCTCATCGGAAGTTGGACACTGAATTTCGCAATCATTCGCATCAACTCATCGGAAGACAGTAAAAAATAAAAGAAATTAAATTTGGAGAATATTCTATATACATTGTGACCGAAAAGTTTCCGGAAATAAATAAATAAAACGCAAAATTCTTAATCTTCATCAATATTTATTTTATCTCCTTCAAAATATGCTCCATTAGAAGCGATACACAAATGCCAACGTTTCTTCCAATCATCAAAACATTTTTTATAGGCGCTTTCCGGTATGGCTTTGAGTTCCCTCTGCGAATTCTGTTTTACGTCTTCTATGGATTCAAAACGCGTTCCTCTGAGTGGTAATTTGAGGTTGGGAAACAGGAAAAAGTCACACGGTGCAAGATCAGGTGAATACGGTGGCTGTTCGATGGTATTTATTGAATGTTTGGCCTTAAAATCGTTGATAATGTTGAACAAATTGAGGTGAATCGGAACAAGCCGGGCGTTGACACGTCGCATACACAAATTGTCCACCAAAATCAAACGAGCCATCTCACGACCGATGCCTAGCTCTCGTGCTATCTCTCTAACACTCACATGAGGATTTTTGAACACGATTTCCTTTGCCTTTTCAATGTTTTCGTCGGTGGTAGAGGTCGAAGGTCGTCCAGAACGCGGCATGTCTTCGACGGTCGTACGACAGTCCTGAAAGGCTTTGTACCACTCATAAACTTGAGTTTTCGATAAAACTGATTCCCCATAAGCCTTTTGTAGCATTCGCAACGATTCTGCACACGAAATTTCGTTCGAAAAACAAAATTTGATGCAAACTCTTTGTTCAATATTTTTTTCCATTGTTTTTTTCGCAACGCACTACTGAGGTGAACTGGTTTCAACAGCTGCCGTAAACGAACTGTATGACAGATCGCGCTCATTTTTGGCATAGTAATTAAGGACAGTGCTGCCAAACTACATAAACTTAAAATATCGAAAAATATACAGCGCGCGAATTTTTAATGAGAATTTCCGAAAGCTTTTCGGTCACAATGTATATTCTATATCATGTATTCAAAAAGATGTTCGTCTGGACATGTTTATGTGCTGGTAGTGGAAACCATATCTGCATGACTGAATAACAACGGAATTTGCACTTTGATGACGAATTTATGAATCTCGCTATATTTCATTTGCTTTGATGTATTTTAATATTAACTGTATGTGTGTAGAACGTACAGGTTTAGTTATTAATATCTATTGTTACGTTATTAAACCATTTTTAAAAAGTTTTATACTGCTTGATACAGCATTTCAGTTTGATAACTGTATTTAAGTAAATGTAATATATGTATTTGTAGTATTACATTGAAATGATACAAATCGCATAGACTGTATGTAGCAGGAAATGTTTGCAAAGAGAATGCTTCCATCAGACATGAAATCTCAACTACTTATTTACTTATTTAAATGGCTATAACAACGCATTACCAGGTTTCGGTCTCCTTCCAATGGATCTCTGCTGCGTGCACGATTTCTGCAGTCTCGTACATCAAATGCGGTTGGTGCTCTCTCAACTTAATCAATCCACCGAAGATATGGTTTATCTCTACGCCTACTTCCTCTGACTAGCGCTTCAAATACCTTTTGGTGTACAGCATCGTCTTCCATTCTAATGACAACACTTCGCTGAAATATATCAATGTCGTGGTAAAACTTGTACATCGTCTTTCGCGATGTCATTCTAAATAGATATATTTACTCATATATACTTATCCTCGGGACTTAAGGGTTTAGGTTTTTTAGAAAATAAATTTGTTGATACTGTCATCTTCTTCTTCTTCTTTGCTGATTGAAATATGAGTTCAATCAATAGTGCCTAGGATTACTTGAGCGATCCACTGTAACAAAAGCTTAATTGAACGTTGATAATCAGTTATTCAGATTAATTTACACAAGTATAGTTTGAAGCGTAGCATATCTTCCTGAAGGAATACCATGAGCAATATTATTGACACCTATTAATTATTGATTTTTTCTTAAAATCAGTTAATTGCTTATGAAATAAATTGTTAAGATGTGGTAAGATGTCTATATTATTAAATATCTGTATATCACATTTGGAGTTACTTTAATATCATGTTTTTATTAAAGTCGAATTATAGCAAAATGTTTTAATAATGTTTTTTGATGTTGGAGACTTCATTTTGTTTTCCCCCCTACTCTGCCTATTTACTTAAATATATTTATTTTAAAATTGAATATATTGAAAGAACTTCGTCCCTCCTTGTAAATGGATGAATATATGCTCGTATGTTAGTAAATGTGAGTGTATTTCTATGCAATCAGTCCCTTACTTTAAGAAAATGGGAAAAATAAAGGAATAAACGGAAAGAAAATATAAAATAAAAAATTAAAAACGTTTTGGTCTCCGTCATGTCCACATGTCAATTTTCTTTGCCGAATTTTCATCTTCGCGTGTTTGTAAAAGCTTTTCTGTTCTGTTCTATACTCGCAAACGTCTCCCACCGCCGGCGTCTAATATCATAGTGGCATTTTAGCGCGACCCTTACTACCGCTACTGATGTTGCTGCTGTTGATGCTGTGCCGGGATATGCCGTGCCCGTTGCTGACGTTGCTGTCACACACGAAAATCTCACGTCACTGCTGTCCAAATCCCACATGTGCAGAAGGCATTTCCGTTTTCTTTGTGTCCATTTGTCTTCAATTTATTTATTTATTTTTTCTTATTTTTTATAAGATTTTTTTAGTTTTATTCATGTCCATTTTCTTTTTTATCGTTTGCGTTTTTCCAGCAAACAGCCTCCAAAAAAGAAACGGACGCGTAATTTCTTAGAAAATGGGTGGATGGTGTGGCGCAGTCTAAAGTGCCACGTAAAGTGGACTGACTGTAGATGTATGTGGATGTGTGCATATGTGACATGTGGTACGATAGTACAATGGTACAATAAGGTTTTTAGCTGTTCGCCAAACCGTGGCAGAGAAGCTGCATTAGTCTTGAACCATCGGTACATTAATGCGAAAGTCGGCGTTGACGTTGACACCGACGTCACCGTTTAGAATCTTATATAACGCCGCGGTAAGATTTGTTTTCACTTTTTGCAATTTTAGCTTTTTTATTTTCATTTTGTTGTTTTACTTGGATTTCCTTTTTCAGATTTTTTTCTTTTCATTTTTTTTTGTTTTGTTTTTTTTTTCTGTATTTTGCAAATAGCGACTGCTTTAAGTACAAGGGAAATTTAACTTCAGTCACATGTCCTGTTCGGACACTAAAAATATATGTTTGTGCCTTTGGGGTTGAAGAAACAAATTTTAGTCCTAAATAAGTATTGTACAAAAGAAACCACGGTCCGAAAATGCTACATCCGTGACATGTTCAGCGTTGGGGGAAAGGGATATGGTTGAATTGCGAAATAGCGCGGAGCTGCTGTTTTATCTGGTAAATGCAATATACGATATTCGGTCATTTTTTTTCTTCACCCACGTAAATAGCTAAATGTTTTCGCAAAAACTGTACAGGGTTAGTCAGAAACTTAACTACATTCCCAAGCAACGTTATTCGTAATATTATGATATCGATATATATCACATAGATCACTGAATGCAAGAAAAAGGTTTTTCAAACTATTGAAATTCTAGATAAAGCTTTAAATAAATTTAACAAAAATAAATACTCAATATCAGTTTTAGACATCATCTACAGTTTGATTTTATTAATAACAATAAATATTTTATAGATTGTGCTCCAAGACCCGCGACATCCTTGGACTTAGCGCTAAGCTCAACAATTACTAATTAGAAAGCAAGAACGAACAGAAACAGACTATTGACCTGACCCATTGAAATGACTAGATTTTTCTGTTTTGAGCCCGGTTGACTAACCACCCATCCCCAATCCACTCTAACTCCTAGACAATACCCTCTCCTTTCACACAACCATCACGTGACCAGATTTTAATCCATGTAACCTCTTTTTAATTCCTTTCATGTTATCTACTTGATAGATATAGAATCAAAACATTAAGGAATTGAATTCCGAAACCTGTTCCACTCTCTAAAAAATATTAAATGCCAATAAGCTTCTCAGGGGGGCATAATAACATTACTTGTAGTCCCTTTAATAATTTATATTTTCATTTATATAAAGAGTTTTTGTACAATTGAAGTGTATATTTCCATTAACCGAAAGCGAAGTCATCGAAGTTATTTGTCCTAAAATTTTTGTTACATCCAATATTCGAATTTACCTCAGAAATCATTTTTGTTTGATTTAATATCTTGAATTAAATTACTGTAATTTACCATTCTTCACTATGCTAGGGTTGTCATGTTTCTGATATTTTTTCGGTACTTAAAACATTTGTTCACTTGACTATTTATCAGTATAAGCTAAAAAATGACAATAATGATAATAAAACCAGCATCTCAAGTAAAAGAGTTTGATTTCAAGAAGATTTCTGTTCGAGAGATCAGCTGTAAATAAGCCCCCACAATTTAAAATGCAGAGATTTGAATTATTTAAAAAGTAATCCAACCATCCAATTGATATTTCGATACATATAGTTTCTTATAGATCATGACCAAACTTTCGAAAAGCTCTTTTAATTAAAATAAGACAACAAACCATTTATTTTATTTAGAAATTATTCATTTTTATACTTTCATTTAGTTAATATTTAAAAAGAACGTATAATTTAGCACTGACAGAGCTCTTAAGTTTTATGGTCTTATGATCGACGTTTGAATCTCTCTGTCAACATTCATATCACGGTTGTGAAGAGGACGATGAAAGTGCTTCACATCTGCTTTGCTACTGCCCAGCGATTGCGCTGGACTTCGATTTATTTACAATTGTATAAGTAGTGTATCCTACTGAACATATGAGATGAATCTCAATTTATTCTTATATTTATAATACTGGAAGAAAATGTAATTAAATATATACATACATTGAGGAATAGGTATTTACATAACATACATAGTTAACTGAACTCCAATTAATGCAACGTAAGGATTTATTGTATTTATTCCATTATTGTGACCATAATTTAAAAATTGTGTTTAAATCGTTCATATGAATGTTTCACACCCTGTAATAAGTAAAACTTCGACGAATTCGCAGGTCCATTTAAGATGTCCCATATCGTGTGCTTACTTCAGTCTTACATGTGCATTTATATATAATATATAAGTGTTTGTTTATTTATGTGTATGTGTATGTGTGACAAATATGTGTACACTCATGTTCTTAGTAGTACATATGTAAAAATATACATTTATAAAAATGATTCTTGAGGGACTACATGAATAATATAAAGCGTTAAGGCCGCAACAACCCCTTTCGCGTTTTCATTACGTAAACGTGTGCGTGCTCATTCCAATTTTGTGTCCGGTTGACGGCGAGGACAGCATTTCACGCGCCACCAACCTATTTAATAATTTTTTGGAAAGGAAAACAGCCTTATGCTGACGACGCCAAACTTTACTGAACCAAAACCTTCTGCAACACTCGACCAAATTTATGCTTACGATATTCGCCAAAGTAAACCTTACCAGACCTAGTCGGACCGGTCCGGACCGTCCGAAACAGGACCGTCCGAAACAGTGACATGGGATAGATGCGATACAAATGGAGCTGATGTGAGGTGTTACACATTCAAATACGAACACACTTTTATAACTAAAAACAGTCTTATACTTTAGTCAAATACAAGTTATGTTGATTGTGTATGATTATGTATAAAACGTGAACTAAAAGTGTCCAAAAAAGGGATGAAATTACTATAGAAATGCTCATCTTATTTGAAAAATTAGGAAATGCTATGCGTATATTTTATCCTTTTGAAAGCGGTCAGCGGTCCATTCGGTTGATGGGCTGCGTTAAGCCTTGACGCAAGGCTCGTTAAATCCATGAATGTCCAGATATGGGGTAACATTTTTGAAGGATGCCGTGTATGTTTTTGTTATTTGGTTTAATTACAAATTGCCAAAAAAGGGTTAATAGTGAAAGTGGATTTTTCTGTTTGTGGACTATAAAGTTTTAGAATAGTAAACTTTAAATTCCAGCAGCATCTATTTTATACTACTCATACGTATTCGTATATATATACAAACAATCAGCATGTGCACTAATGTTTCCAGTTTAGTGTACCGATATTTATGTAAAAGTATCTCTACATTTTCATGGCTTAGCATGCTTCGGTCAGATAATAATTGGTGTTGTTTAATGAGACAACATTTATTTAGCTAAAAACTTTAATGAGCATTTCTGTTTATCTTTTGGGTATAAAATGTGGAACAGCACAATGTAAAGTATACAGTCGGCTGACCACTCTAAACTATAAAAGATACACACTTTTGCAATATAAAATTAAATTGATATGTAAAATGTGAATAAAGTGTGAATATTGTTCTGAAAATTTTCATTTCACGCACAAAATTAATTTGTGAAGAGAAGTTTCCATTTAAATACTTCCCTTTATACTTCAAAAATTAATTTCAGTCTCATCATTCATATTCAACATTGCTACATTAATGATACTAATTTTTAACGCGATTCTGCTATTATATTCCAATTTCATTACTATCTGATTTTGTTATGATCAACTGTAAGAATGTATCTTCCAATCTTTATTATCTTCTACGTTATCATTCACCCTTTGAAGCATTGCCCAGGTCTCGGCGTGTGGATGCTGACATCGATGCACATTTGCGAACCATTTCATTTAGTTACTTTTCATATATATCATTTCATAATATATCATAACTAGCATATATCATAACGTTTTGAAATACCTCAGATATTTTATTCTATTTCAGATATTCGATTTTTATTCAATGACAACCGACTTTAATTATGTTATAACTTAAGTCCATACATTTATAATGGCAGTTTTGGTCATAAGCTTGGGTAACATTTTAATGTACCTGATCAATATATTTCTAAAAATAATTGTTTTTCAATAGTATGCACTTATATATTAGTACACGTAGATCCTATGAGCCTACAAAAAAGGACTACACTGTGATTTACTACAACTTCATTTGATAAGTTGAATCTAAATGATAAATTCAATGATATATTAAGTTTGTTTTTATAAAAACCCCACTGCTGACATTTCATCCGTTTTTGGATCATTTCACTCCCCCTTGTTTTTCATGTATACTAATTTTCCAAGGTTTCTTAGTTCCTTATTCCTAGAAATAATGTAACAACAACAATAGTAGTTTTCGTGTATTCTATCGGTAAATGTTTAGAATACATTTTACTATCCATATTAGACAATTAATTTAATATAATATAATAAACTCAATGGTTTACTTTATAAATATAGATTATCTTTGATTTTGATACTACAGAGCAGGAGAACTATATATAGTTTTGTATAAATTCTTTGAGCACTTTTTTTTTCCAAATCTTACTACTGTAGATGGAAGCAGAAAACGACATGGAATATAAAAGTATTCTATATATATTTTTTTGGTGGTTAGAAGGTTGTTGGCATTTCAAGCCATGCTGTTGTGATTTTCGATGTGCGTTCGACTTTTTCACCACATTTTCTTAGTGTTTACACTATCAATTTTTCCAGTTTCTAGTTCTTCTTTCTAGGTCTAATTTCATCGTTTCGCCAGCTCTCTGGATTCGCTCATATCCTTTCCACTATATTTTCGTAAATTATTGGTCCAATCTGTGCTATTACCTTTTCTCTAAATGTGAGCCACCTATTACAGTAAAAGAAGGTGTGCTTTGAGTCGTCACAGTCTCCGTCGCCATAAATGCCGTCAGGTAGATCCGCCTTTCCTATGTGCTACAGGTACCTACAAAAGTATCCATGTCCGATCAGCATCTGAGTAAGACAAAAATTTGTGTCTCCCGATTTACGTTTGAGCCAAGTGTTTATATTTGGTATCAGTCTAGTTGTTCATCTTTCTTGAGTGCTATTGTTCCATCTTTGTTGCCACATTTCGAAGGTTTGTTCCTAATCTTCTCTTGCCATTTGTTGAGTATATTACCGGTTAAAGTATTCTATAATATTAAGAATTTTTTGTTTAATATGTAGTTATATATCAGGCATTTCATTGGACATCCATGCAAAAATATTTAAAGTTCATATGGACAAAAATGGCATATATAAGATTATTTATTTATTATTATTTTTATTTTGTTTTAAGTAAGATGTATATTGTGTATATTTTTTCAAGAATCAAAAGTACATTTGACTAAAATTTCCCATGTCGATGTATTCAAATTTAATATACAAAAAAATATTTCGCCCAATAAACTACAATTTAATGATAACATCCCTTCGTCACTTATAATGTTAATTCAATCTTTATACGAGTATTGCATATGACAGTATACTACGCGCCAAATAAATATTTCGCGATATATTTTGCTTTAAATTTTGACACAAAAATAACAAAAAATAAATCGAAGGGATTTTTTAAGGCAAAATCTGGGATTATATGACAAAAACAAATATTTTTCTAGTTGATTAATGTATACATTCCAAAAAAGAATTGTGAAAATACTGCAAAACCGAAAAATCAATTTCACTCTAAGCAACAGGACAATATCCTTCAAAAGTGGTGACTGCGCGTTATAAAATAACTTAAGCGGAAAAAGAACTGAAACTAAAAATACAAAGGATCCTTTGAGATGAATTTCGAGCGCGCTTATAATTGCACTGAGTACCAGATTTGCGCAAAAGGGGTTAGTGACAGCGATTCTTTATGAATAACTTTTAGTTTGTTCGGCGTATCTGATTAATTTGAGTGAATGGTTAAAGCGCGAAACCTTCAACGTCAACTGTTCCCGTTTGTTCTCAGTCAAAAAGTAGTTCAAAAAATACTTCTGCAAGTCTATGAGTTCTTTTTGGAGTCTTGTTAATTTTCACCTTTTGTGAGATTTGGCGAAAAGAATTGCAAAAATTACAAAAACACCGTGTGAAAATTTAAACACTCAAGAATTGCTCATTTTGTCGAAGCAATTTAAAAAAAATCCATAAACCAATGAACAGGAAAAAATTTGTGAACTATAACTTTTATGCAATTTAAATTTATAATTTTCAAAACTCAAGGTATTTAATCTTAGCAATAGTGGTTTATTCTAAAGAACTCCAGCAGAGTAGTTCAATATTTTAAAATAATTTTGCTGCAATTAAAATTGAGATGAGGTGCGATTTTATAAAAAAGAAATAGAGAGACTTCGAAAAGTAGTGAACTACAACAACAGAAATTTATCAAGTAATAGATAAAAAAAAGAGGAAAAAATAAAGTTTATGAAATTGGAATTGCTATTAAGGATTTACTTTTCTGATTAAGATTTTTTAATCTAAAAGAAAGTTGGTCTACAATAGCACTAACTACATAAAATAATATATTTTAAATATACTACTGTATGTTTTTATACATGAGTTGATCAGAACAAAATTTTATTGGCTCAAACTGATATGCTCCACGAGAAGAAGAGGGCAACAGTAAGTAAGTTAATTAAAATCAAACTTCTTCTTTTATTAATTATTTATATTAATTAAAAACAATTTTTTCTTAAGCTATCGTTTAAAAGAATAGAATTGGTATTCATAATTATTTAACTTACAACATAGCGAAACTAACACTTTGTGCTTCATCTAGATTAGTGCAAAAATGTAGACCATTTATTAGTGTACTAAGCGAGAGATCCAAGGTAACTCTAGTTTGGATTCTCAGACACTCTAATATAGTAAAAAATTAGCGTGCAGATGAGCTTGCTGGACCGAACGCTTCCTCTACGAATACCCCTATTTCAATACCAGTAGAAAACCTGTTGTGTCTATACCCAGACTTATCCAAAACCAGCCTTAAGTTATTGGATGCCCCCTTCTTTAACACACTCAGACTATATCTCCAGCAGTAGCATTGGACAGACTCTCGCTCTTATAAATACATCTAGTTAGTTCTAACTTGTCCATTCGAGTCTTAAAATTATTACTATTAGCTCTACGAATCAAATTAAGCAACTGAATAACATCATTAGTATTCAAAGTATTAATTAGTAGGTGTCTACTTGAGATAATACCGATGCAACGAAGAACGTATACTATAACTGAAGAGCATTCAATGCTGATTTTACAAGCTACAGTTGAATGGTGTCCTTAGAACAACAGAAACCATATATCTATAAATAACACAGAAGATCGATCTGCAAGAAAAAACGTACGAGAATATACATATTAAAAATATTAATAAGAATTATGTGGAATAGAATTAGTTATATATGTCATGTTCATATTTAACTACATTATGACGAATTTATAATTCAATTTTGTATGTAAATAAAATTTTAGTAAATATAGTCTATGTATGTATTCGATTTATCATATTCATCAAACCATAATAATATTTCATTTTATGTCAACTATGGGAGGTGGGAGGACCATCACAATATTTATTAGTTGTAATTTTATGACATTTAGAAGTTGATTATTTTTTTCCATATCCTGATATATATGAAACTTATAGAAGATTCGCTGCAATTAGATGCAAGTATATAAAATTTGAATATATTTTACGATCGTTATTTGATTTTTTACCTCAATTAAAGCTGCACGCAATAACACATAAGTGAATTTAGACTTTAATTGTAAACATACAATGAAGAATATTTGAGTTAACAATATATTTTTCTATATATTATATATATTATATACTATGCTATTATATACTGTATATGTATAGTATATAGTGAAAGCATATTTTATTTTTACGTTGAGATTAAATTGCTCTTTGTTTCATCTTACCATCCTAAAATCTGATTTGTATTTTTTTTTAATTTTGTGATATAAATCAATACATGTTGTTTATATTTTCCCGCCTCAAACCAACTTAAATTTTTTTTCTCATAAATTATAGCGATTTGATTTTAACAAAAAAAAAAAATAAAATAAGGACAAGTAAAACAATCACGACATTTAAAATATGTAAAGTAAGTTGAAATAGTTCCTCAATGCGTCACCCCTTCTCGATTAGCAAGAAAAGGTAAACATTTCAATGCATAAATTCACTGTCATTATGACAAAGGACATGCTAATGAATATGTCACTTCATAAGGATAAAATATACAATTTTATCGTTGGAATTGTTTTGTCGTCATCGCGGCTGACCGAACGTGACGTGGATCCTAACTTAGCGGTTTAGTCAAATCGGGTTTTATTTGTTATCAGAACGAACTGAAATAAGAAGAAGAAAAAACTTCATTGTAATGTGGCATCATCCTGTGTTTACTTTTTTATCGCTTGACATTTTAAGTCACAACTATTTTCCATTTTCATTAGCGACTTTTCTTCGGACATGTTTTCCTTTATGTCCCGCCAGTAGTCAACCAAAAACAATAGTTGGCCTGCGAAACAAGAAGACAAGACTCAAAATGTCATTCGAATTTAAATAGTGTGACAAATGTTTTACGCTTCCAGCAATTAAGGTGTCATGTTTAAAGTTTAACAATAAAAGGGTTTATCCCGTCTCTTCTGATATCATCCTTTTTCGATTTTTTTTTTACTTAAGAATTTTAAAATGACACAAAGTTCATCATAAATATTTTACAAAAAAAATTTTTAAAACTATTTCAAATTCATGCTGGTGTAATTACAAATATTTTTAATAAGTTTTTAAAGAATTCAAATAAATATATAATATAATTTAACTTTATAATTATGGATTAAGAATTAAATCCGATTCATTTTGTTATAATCATTGGATATAAGTTGTGAACTTAATTTTCTCCATTTCTAATAGATTCCAATAGATTTTGGTTTACATAAAAACCTTGACACTTCCGATTTTGATACATTAAAATAAATACTTTTTAAAAAAATTTTGTATTAAAAATTATTATTTTTTATTATAAAGAAAATATTGAAAATTTTTTAATAATATATAAGTAAATATTTCCTAATATAATATTGTTTATTTCCTAACTAATATAAATAATTATTATATGTACTAAAATTAGTACATATATTTATAATGGAGATACTATATACATCGTCTTAAGTGATCTATTCTGATAAATACATTATTCTAAAATGCGCTTAAGTTTAAGATTTATATCAGGTTTACTTACTGCATACATGAGAATAAAAAAAACATTTGTATAGATTTTAAAGAAATATAAATATAATTATTTCTTAAAATGATATATAATTATTTCTTAAATATTAAGAAATAATTTAAATATAATTATTTCTTAAAAATCTACAAATATTCTAATTAACAGCTACTTAGTGCAATCCAAATAATGTAGAATGTTGTAGATATATGGTTTAATCGAAAGGATCATATATACTAGTACAGTAGAATCTCGAAAAAGATAACCGAAATGTCCCCAACTTTTTCGAACTATTAACTTTTCCAAACGGTTTCCAAAATTCAAAAAAAAAAAAAATGCAATAATAAGTATAGATTTTTGGAAAATAACTCGCTAAATTTATTTCAATGACTTTGTTTTCATCATTTCTCTCAAAAGGAAAACTTAGACTCAATATTATCACCTACCTTCGACACCTTCAATTGATTTAATCAATCAAAACAACGGAATCTCATTTTCACTACCGTGTTGATCATCATCCTACTTTTTTATCTTATTCCACGTGACTAAATCAAGGTTATTTGACGATGAAGATGAAAATATATTTTTGGAACTCAAAAAAGAAAAGAGCAAGAGTTCGTAATTCCTTGTGTTGCCAAACAAACGGTTGTTTCGAAAAATTCCTACGCTCAGAGAAGACAACTCAAAAGTTAACTTTTTAGAAAGCTGAAATTCGGTTAACTTAACCGCACGATTAACTTTTATGCGAGTTAACTTTTTCGCAACTCTACTGTACTTATTAAAATACTGTTCTACTTTTTCTGTTCTACACTCTACTTTAATTAATTAAAAGCATTAAAACTAAGACAACCGGATTTGTTAGTCAAATGTTGTACTTTATTGGTAGGGGACTATAGAATTGAAGAGAAAACAGCAATCTTGTTATAATATAGTAATATATCTCGGTCTAAATTGTTAGCTGTGAATTAGCAATTGATAAAAACTATATGAAATCACGTCAGTTACATAAAACAAACTTCATGAGAAGCAACTGCAAGCCATTTCCCATAATTTTAATTGAGTATATATTAAGATAAAGGTTTTATTACTAAATTATATAATACATACGTAAATAACAAAGTTTTTAAAAAATTTTCAAATAAAAATCTTTAAAATGGTAATTCTCTAACGAAGTGATTTTATATGAAATTGCCATTTAAAATTTTTTCCCATTTTCCTTTTCCTCCGTTTTTAGGAAGCGAACATAGTTATTTTTATCATATACGTAAAAATGGGTTTTAGTAATGACCTTGACATTTATATGTACTATATTTAAAACATAATAAAAATAACGAGAACGTTAACTTTTTCTATGGAGCTTCGTATACCGCACATATTAACGTTAAAAAAAAATTTAAAAAGTTAAACAAACCGCCTTACTCTATTTAAACATGAATTTTTCTTCTATTTCATAGCTTCATCTATTACATATTACATACATAATTGTACTAGAATACAGATTTACAGATTTATACATTTGTCCTTTCTTTCATCGTTATATATGTCTGGATGTCTATGCATGTGCTAAGTTATAGTAAATGCCCGGCATTTTTCCAAATTCAACTACTTATGTGTACTTTTATAGTTTTATTATTGCAACGACAAGTGCACGTTTTCTCTGTCTGGCAACATTCTTTGTATAAAAATATAGCAACACACAAGAATACAAGTGTTTATCTGTATAATTTTTACAATTTTTTAATTCATCAGTACATACATTTTTTTCAGTGTGTTTCAGTGTGTTTGAATGTGTTTGCACAGTCATGAATTCTTTTATTACTTTTATATGAGTTTTTTTATGCGCTTTTATACATTTTAGTGGTTATGTATCTGTGTGTGTATATGTGAGTCTGTATGTTTGAAAAAGTGCAGCCAATGCCACGACATGTTTTAATGCTGTGAAAGAAAGCGAAAGTTCCGTATGTTGTTGACCACCACCCCTCCGCCTCATATCTCTTGTTGCAACTGCAGCTTTTCAAAATACTTCAATGATTTATTAACTTTCTGGGGAATTCCCTGCGTTCCATTTTTACAGCCAAACACCATTACTACTTTACCACAGTAAATACTCTCATGTAAGCATACATATCTTTACAAGTACATACAATATTTATGCAATACAAAGTATCAATATGTAAGGATATCTATTCGTACAGTATTGTAAATTTATTTATTTTACATAATTTAATTAAGTCATTTAATTGAATTGCTACTAAATATTTAATTAGTTTACAATTTAAAATATGAACCCAGAACATAAACGTATGTACGTACATATGTATGTGTGTACCACATACTAATTTCACCACCCAAACAGAATCCTAATTAATTGTCTGACCCAGAAATCGACTATGTTCCTTTCTATTTCAACACCTTGGAATGACGCAATTCATGTGACTATTGCACCTGATTATTGAGTTCATTAAACTTTCACCAGCACAATTATAATTATTATACAATGTTGTTATTGTGCATTGTTATTGTTGTTACTGCTTATGTTAATGTTAATGCTAATGTTGCTGTTGCTGTTGTTGTTGTTGTTACTGTTGTTGGTTTGCCATTGTTATTGTTATATTGCCATGCTGTTGCCATTGACTTTGAGCTTATTATAATAGTAACATATGTTTATTTATACAAACAAATTTGTCTATAAATTCAAAAACACATACACACTTACATTAACATTCATTTATATTAGCATTCAAACGCACTCACACAAATGCAGTCCTTTGACCAGATAAATTATTTGGTTAATTTAATGATAATGAGCTGCTTGAGTATATTTAACCTACAATTCGAACCTACAATTCCTTTATCCACATACCAGTATCTGCAATATACCGGTATGTATCTGCGTGTGTGCCTAAGCATATGCCTATGAATATGCAACTTATATTTTGCCATATACAAATTTATGCATATGCTCATTAAGTATATAATTATTATATATATAATGTGAATATGCAGAACTTGAACTTGCATTTTCTTAAGTATATACTTAAACATCTGAAGGCATCAGACATTTACAATGCACACTTGCATACAAACACTTATAGAGGTCTCAGTCACTTTCATACTTATATTTACCTAATTATGGGAAATCCTTTATGAAAGCACATTTAATACAATACGCTCAGGAATATGTCATCGAGGGTAATGAGCATGTTCAATGTGTGACGTCAAATTGAATTATATTCCTACACAAAACAACTGTTGATGCTTACGTGTAAATTTAAATTCTGTTACGTTTACAACAAAAACAATTTTATATATATTCATTTCTCAATATTGAGATATTATCGAAGTTTACTTCGATTGTGTTTTTTTTTATAACTACTTAACATTTGCAGCAGACATGCAAATGTTTTCTGTAGCTCATTATCAAATGACATCTTATATCCAATCAACTATTGTCATGGCATCAATTACAAAACAAAAGTATTAAATGACTTATTATTATTAACTAAACATATACATAACTTTATTATTTATTAAATTATGTATACGAATCATTTTTGTGTAAATCAACTTATTTTACATTATAGGATAACAGTGTTTCACTACTAAGCGAAACAATATACCACTATTTATATCTAAATGGCTCTCCATTAATTAGCGACAAATTTTTTTAATTGTTCCATTTTCTAGTATCTTAGAATAGAACTATAAAATGGGTTACCAATATTACAACACTTACAAAATCTAATAAAACCTTTTTTTGGATATTTATATTCGACTGTTCCTCAATTTTATAGGAAAAAATTTAGTTTCTTATCAAATTTATAATTCCATTTTCTAATACCTTAGGCTAAACAATAATATAGGTTAATAGTATTACAAAACTTATAAGTACTAATATCAAGTTTTTTTGGATATTTATATTCGACTCTCCCTCAATTTTATAGGCAAAAATTTAATTTCTGATCAAATTTATAGTTCCATTTTCTAGTATCTTAGGCTAGAACAATAATATAAATCAACAGTCTTACAGAACTTACAAGTACTAGTTATAAATATTTTTCAATTGCCATATAAGCTTAAAGTTTATTTCCGATCAAATAGGTAATTTAATTTTCAATTACCATAGATTAAAATTAAAAGATTGGTAAAAATTTTTATTTTCTAGTACTTTAGAATAAAAGAAAAAAAAGACTAAAATAAAAAGATTGGTAAAAATTTTTACTTTCTAGTACTTTAAAATAAAAGAAAAAAAATGGCGACAAGATTTTGTAAAAAAAAACTACAGAAAATTTTTATTTTAGATACGACCACACAACTAAAATCCACATATACATAATTTATTTTTTAATTTTTTAAATATATATTACCTATATATAAATATATATCAAGAAAGTCAAGTTGTCTATAGCACCTATATATAAATATATATCAAGAAAGTCAAATTGTCTGTTAATTTTAACCTTATTTTAACCGTTAGACGCAGTTACTACATAAATTATTGCACTATACTGAAATCTGATCTAAGAAAAAGGATTTTCAGAGCAGTCCTTTATACATACGAATTGATAAAAAAAAATCGAAAACCAACACAATCTCTATTATTTTTAATATTAGTTCACTGTACTAGTACCTTGATGATGCCTATAGATTATAGTCGAAATATCGGTAAAAATAAAATCTTTTTAAAACAAATAAATATTTTTAAAAATTTATTTTTAAAAATTTTAATAACAATTTTTTTTGGTCATTAAAACAATAAATTATGAAAAAATAATTTTATATTAGCGAATATAAAACTATCTCTCATTTAATTAAAATGCATATTATAGTAGACAATGTAATTAACGAGTGCCGTAAAAAAAAGTAGGCAAATTGGTAATTATCGATCGGGCTAAAGAACACTAAAAATTATTATTATTATTATTATTTATAAAACTCATATGCTAGTTTATATAAATGATAAATGATTATACTATATATTACTATAATATAATCAAATACTTAATCTTTTTTTCAATTGTTGGAATATATGTCAGTAATATATATTTTTAGAACATTAATATAAGGAAAACTACAGTGAGAAATAAAATTCTCCTTTCTAAGGAAGGAATTGGATCCAAACTTATTAATGGTTGTGTGTTTATTTAGCATTGCTGCATCCACCATTAGTAAATTTCAAGCTTGATAAAATTATGTATTGAATCAAAATATCTTATATCTTATGATACAATATCATATCTATCATATCTTATGTATACATATGTTACGATTTACACAAAGACTATATCAGAGATAGAGGGTTGAAATTGTTTGTGGATACTGAAATTTGGTGGAAGTTCACACTAATTCAGAACTACAGTCTCAATAATCAAATGCAATACGTACACCGTCGGAAAGATATTCTGGGGTTCAAACTATAATTAGACACTAACTCGCGCTTCATGAAGCAAAAAAGAAGAGGAACAAATAATCAAATTTCTTTTAAATTTAAAGCTTTATTTTCTTTTAAAGCTTAGGTACCAAATTATTAAATTATGTGATCATTGATAACAGTAATCAATAATAAAAGTTTTTCTGAATATTCTTATAAACAAACAAGTTATTCAAAAAAAAATTTTAAATTATTTAAGTTTGAATTCTTCTGTTTTAATATTTGATAAGTCTCATTAAATTATTAAAGTCTACTAAAATCTTCATAAATTCTGACTTAAAACAGATATGAACACGGAACATTTAGATGAGGTATAAAGCTAATATTAAAGTTACAAATTTACACTCGAGGCGTTTGACACTAAATCTTAACAGAATGAAACTGAATCAGAAAACTATTCAATGGTTCCAAATAAGGTGTACATAAGTTGTAGTCAGTGAGATAAAGACAACAGAGTTAGATCGAGCAAAACATTTTTTGAGGCCCCCTTCCACTGCCGCATTATTGAGTGAATTTCCCGTTCCGAGGGTACCATCTGTGGTGTTATTTACTAATTTGCAACACACCATCGTAGCTGCACTGATTCTTTTTTTCAAATTTCTCTGGTCAGAGTCCACAGTATTTCGCTGAAACAGGTGTACATTCGCCCCCTACAGTGGTGTTAAGTACGTAGAATGTATGGTCAAATGGTACTTAGTTGGGTCAAGCGTGCCCCCGAGTGGACACTCTGCTTCACAAATGAAATTATACTTGTAAATAAAATTAAGCTATAACTATTTTAATGTCATTTGGTGCGTAAGCTGTACATTTTATCAAAATTCATATATTAGATACAGTTCCTTCTAGGAATGTCTAATAACGTAAACACTATATATGATTCCCTTTTTAAAGAAACAAATAAATTAGTATTGAAGATTGAAATTATCTTTTTAATATCTATCTAAAACCAGGGAGTACCCAATAAAAGCTGAGTAATAAATCATCAATCTCAAACACAGTTCATCCAAATAGCTCAAGTCGATTAAATATCCTTTAATTATGTTTGTGTACTCATATGGATTCGAAAAACTAATGGATCATAATTAATTACTTATTATATATATAAATTGTAAAATTATAAGTAACAATATAATTTTCCTTTAATCATCCTCTTCAGCGAACTACGTATTTTATAATATAAAACCCACAAATTTATCATTGCATAGGATTAATTACGACAATAACTTATTCCTTTAAATTCAATCAAATTAAAATAAATAAAATTATAAATAAATATAAATTCCAGAAATAATCACATTATTAACTTTTCTTCAAATCCATACAAAATGATCAATGTTTACATATCCTTGGCTCGTATCATCACTTTACTCGAGCTGAGTTGTGGTCGATATAAATTACTATAATGCTTCTTTAGATTTAGACATATTTTTCAGTAATTTTAATAAATTGTATTTAACGAACATTTTTAGAGTCAACATCAAAATTGTAATTCATAAGAGTATAAAAAAATCTTTTATACTATATCTTACTCCGCATAACGTTGGCTTATAATATTTCTATGACTTGAATTAATCTCACTAAAAAATGTTTATTTCTGGAAAGGACTTATACAGTACTTTGTACAAAAAAAGAAACCAATTTTAAAATTTAATATTTTTGTTAATATTAATTTCTAGTAAAAGTAACTATTAGAATTATATATTATATCGGTAGGATTGAAACATTACCTAACTTTCTATTATGAGTACCTTAATTCTAATAACTTTCATGAGTTCTATTCTTTAATAAAGTTTTACAATACTTAACTAAAATTAATTTACAACAAAAAAAATTTGTTAAAAAATATTCCAAAAAACGGCGGATACTTTTATGTATTCAATTAAATTGGTCGATGATATATTTGATGAGTTTTGTCAATAAAAGCGGAGTATCACTTGGATTGTATGACACTAAAAACTTTTATTAATTTATTATATATATTTTTCAAAACTCATATAGATATATGATAGATATATATGACAATTGATTATACCATATATATATAGACAATTGATTATGCCATATATTTCTATATTATAATATGAAATGGTACGATATAATACTTTCATTTAGAAATATATGAGGAATTTTATGTGTGTATACTATATATTTAACATTACAAATCAGGATTTATTGAATAATATATTTAAAACAAATTTTAATGTTGATGAAGTATCATTATCTCCAACTGTATCTATTGGTCTTTCACTATTTACATCATTTCTTCTAAAAGCGCGAAAGAAAGACGCTTCTTTCTCTGATAAAGAAATTTATCAATAAAAAATTATTTTTTAAATTAAAATTCTATTGAATTTGCTAAAGAGTGATTTTGAACATAAGCTCTAATAAATCGTGCTGCTACTTTAAAGAGAACACATAAAATCTTTTACATCTGCTTTATTTTTATCCAGCGGATCCAGCGCACGCTTCGATTAGGTCCTAATACGCTAGGTCCTAACACTGTAGCAGCTTAGTGAACTAAAATAGCTTTCTTTAAAAAATATATTGAACTTAGATTCGGAATGGTTTCAAATATTTTAACCTGTCGATATCTGGATATCTGGAATCGGTGTTTAAATGGAAAGAACTAAGAACTCAAGTTAAGGTGTTCTAAATAATCTTTGGCGTTACAATTAAAACAATTGTATTAGAATTAGTAGTATTAGGATTAACAATTAAATTAGTATTAGTATGATGTATGGACGAACAAAACATATAGATACAAATCCTGTAGTTTATTTTAATATAAAGAATTGTCCTTCATCTTATCATACTCTCAATAAGTATTCACTAATAAGTAGAAGTTATTGTATTCAGAAATTACTTATGTATAGCGGATATAACTTCCTGAAAGCCTTGTATCCAGTTTTTTAAAATTTTGAAAGAAGTTATTAAAATCATTTTTACGTGATATGATTATTGTGTATTGTACTAACATTTAATTCAAACAAAAAATCGTTATAAAACCCTACTGAAGCAGTAAATTTTTGCATTGCAGCAAATTTTTTTTTAATCGGAATTTCATTCTAGATTTCCGTACGAAATAAATGTTAGTTTAACACTTGTTAGATGTTGTAAGTATTAGACGAGTTTTTATTCCAAATATTAAATCTTTACGCGACTAAATAAACTACAGACACAAACCTAATGACAAACACTACCCCAATTCTTTTGCTTATAATGCTGCCAATATTGAGCGGTTAGATGACTTTCTGTTATTATTTGTAAATAATAGACTATAAATGCAGCCCGACCTAAAAGATCGCACAATAAATCTGAAGTCTAAAAGCTCAACTAAAACAATTCTAGAGTATTTATTAATCTCGTAATTGCTGTGGGCTTAATTTTACTTATTTGATTTGGGACCAAGGTCCCGCTTCCAAGGTAGTCATATCTATGTATTGCCGCCGCTAGGCAGTTGTATAACTTTCTGTTATCCTAAGCTCATCGATGCTTTACCAAGTCTCATAACCTTCCACCCAACTTATTGCGCACTGGTCACCCACCTTCTGATCTAAAACTCTCTTTGAGGCACAACATTGCCCACTCCTCTTCTATAATGCCGATGTATAATCGTGATAACACTAACCCCCTAAATAGAGCTTACTCTTAAATAATTAATTTAACCAAATTATTCTAAATTTATTTACAATTATCCACCTCTAAAACCCCTACATACCTTTTCATCATGGCTTAGATATATTTACTTCATAAATGCAAAACCTTTTAATTATCTACTTCACTTCTTTCTCTGTCTTTGCACAGAGATTCTCAGCTTAGTCCTTCACGGCCTCTTATTTGGAATCTGCTAGCAATGAATTCCTGAGAGATGGTTTAAGTGGGTTTAATATCAGATCTTTTAAAAATATTCCATTTTAAGTTTTTTTATATGTATTATATAGCCATAATTCTCACCTTTTACAAAATTGAGGAATAAATACTTAAAAATAATGAGTTCTACAGAAATGTTTTATGTGCTTCTGAATAAATTATTATTATTATTATTTATTATTAAAACAAATAATTAAATATTTACTATATAAAACACTTTCTGAAACCCCTTGCTCGAATATTCTCTGTACAGAAAAATTTAATCATTTATTTTAAACCATATATGGCAGATTTTTTAGTTAATATTAATATTTATTGTAATTAAAAACTGCAACGTATTTTGTTGTATTTATTCAGAAATTAAATCAAATCCTGCATTGTATTCTGGGTAGACACTCTAAAGGACAAATAACACAGAAAGGCTTCTACGATTTGTCTATTGAGTTGTGTAACTTGTCAATACGTCTTCAAGATAAAATCTTTAAATTTCACAGAAATCATTGTCAAAAATAGTTCAAATCGGAAGGTTCGAAATATAATAATCCAAACTAACAACAAAAATATATTAGAATATTTTATTAGATTATAGGATGAATGATGAATTGTGAATATTTTCATCCTTCTACGTTCATTATTTAATTGAAAATTTGTCATAAGTTAAGTCAGGAATCGATAAAAAGTAAAATTTCATAGAATCGTTTCTCAATTTGCGGTTATTGAGATTATATTAAATTTTTGTGCTTACTTAACCTCTTGTTTAATTAAACTAACACTGGCCTTATATAATGAGTGATAAATGTAACAACCTGTAATTCCATAAACGGTACTCGATGAAATGAAATTAGAAATTTTTATGGAAAATATTTTTAATTTAAGGAAAAATTTTGCATTTAAGAATGAAACTTCATGTAGGAATTACTTGTAGCAGTTCTTGTGTTAGCCGTCGTAGTCGTAGTCGTAGTCATAGTCGTAGATTTTGAAACTCATTTCAATACATTAAATTTTAATTCTTGAAAGAGATTAAAGTAGAAATATAAGTTGCTTGGCAACAAAATTTAAATCTGAAACATGACCACAAAAACATAAAATACAGTGCAAGTGAGATACAAGATGAAAAGCAGCACTTGGTTCGTTGGAGAAAATCGCCTTAAAGGAGCCCACTGGACCGTTAACTTACCAATGCTTCTTGGACGGACACAATAATAATTATCACAGATATGCATGCAAATATGTGGATGCGTGCAAGTACGTAAGTGTGTTCATGTTTCTAAAACGTAAGTCCGTGTCCGTACATAGTTTATATGTTTTTATACGAAAACCGTAGTAGTTGGCTGTTGCAATCAGAAAAGATGAAGGTTCCATCGCCTGAACATTGGCATTGTGTGCGTCTGTATGTGCGTTATATTTAAGTTAGTGTGAGTGTTTTTTTTTTCTACATTTAAATGGTTAGAAAAGTCGTTGGACGTTTTATACGTCTTTTTGTTGCATTAAGCAACCCAACTCAATCCAACTCGCTGCTCTTTGAAGTGCACGGTCCGTGTGTCCAGCAAAGCAAACTTACTTGCGGGCATAAACTAAAACAAAAAGGATCCTTGCTTTGCATTTACAAATACTAATACGAAAAATATATCTATGTACGTATACGAGTATGCATAGAAGAAGTTAGCAAGCCTTACACATGGTTGTGCCACGTCGTGCTATTTCTCAAGCACACATCCGAGTTATTGAATGTGCATATGTGCCAGGAGAACGAAGCCAAGTCCAGAGTAGTACTATATTCACTTGTATACTGCAGATATACGAACGTGCCACATACTTACATATCTGAGTACATTCATTCGTACAAATACATAGCGGTATGCAAAGATACTTTAAGAATGCAAAAATAAATGTGCCAAAGTTTGTATATAAGCACAGTTGTGAGTAACTTGTATATCAATGTTTGTATGTATCTTATGCTGTGTAAAAGGTGCACATGCATTGGAAGTTTATTTCGTGTGCTTCGTCATCATCGGAAGAACTAACATCAGCATCAGCTGCACTGTAGTGTTATTGTCGTTAAGATTCTGCACTGTGGCACAAATGCAGACTAAATATAGAAAAAATTAAATTACACTTTGGAAAAGAATAAAATATCTTATGTTCGAATAAACTGTGTTCAATAAATTGAATTTGTTTATTCTAATTTCACATGATCACTCAAACTCTAGGATAACAGAAGTGTCTTTAAAATCGACATGTTTGACTAAATAAGACTCAATAATATTATATATTCTTAAAAATGTATATGGCAATTTTATATGACTAACAAAATCAGTGGAATTTGTTGAACATTGCTAAAATATCTATGTAGGTTACGTTAGGTTATACCGGCGATCATAAGGTTCCACTTAAGCCTATTGGCTCATTGTGTTGCCATATAAGAAACTCAAAAGTTTACAAATCAATAGAACCTCTGGTAAAGGTAGAAATGCTTTTTAAAGGGAAGATCTAGAGTCGGATAGATTCTCAAAATAGAAAAGTCCCAACATAGTAAAACGGTACCGAGGATACATATATTTTATATGTATTTACCTAGCTGTAAGAGAGGCATTTAGGCTAATTGCAAGTCAATAACATCAATTACAAATAAAATCTTGTCATTTTTATGGACAGCCAGGCAGTAATTAAAGCCCTTCAATCCTTTATTATAAAATCAAAGCTAATTAAAGAATGTAAAGAGACAATAAACGAGTTAAGCCGGCTAGCTATCAATCTGACTTAGGTCATTGTAACTTCTTGGTTAACATGACCGTCATAAAACAAAACCACATCTTGCAAACTCAGTAAAATGGACCATGTAGACCAGATTTCTGGTCATTGGTGTATTTGAATCTAACAAGAGACACGTTTCTTTTAATACTCATTGTAGAAATTGTGGAATCTTACAGAAAAAAGTGACAATTATACATTTTCTTAAAAATGCTTGGCTCTGGCTTCTAAAAGAAATACATTTTTAGGGAAGTATTTGTTTTACAGCTTGTCAGACTGTTCATCGGTAGTCACAAAATATCTTTTAAATTATCTAAATTGGACGGGATAGGATAAGTTTTTGAATGTATCTGTCAAAGTTAAGATCAACATTCCACCATATTATTCTTGAATTAGCAACTAATTTTTAAATGAAATGTTTTAATTAAAACGTATCAGCTCCACTGCATATCTTATCGGTCCTTGGCTCCTCCATAGCACATCCGGTCCATCTTGGTCAATTCACTGTGTATGCATAAATAGCAAAATTTTGTGTATTTACATAAAACATCCCCGTTACTAACAAAAAACTAACACACAAACAAACATTCACACACACACACATTCAAAGAAATACGCAAAACTCATGTCGTTCACTTAGTTATTCCTCTTCTTTCTGCCGCCTTAACTTCAGCCTCAACATCAGCATCACCATCAACGTCAGCCTCAGCCTCAGTTTGTGTATCTATAATTCTGCCGTATTTTTGCAACGTCCAGTTCGCTGATATATCAACTGCTCTAAAATGCGAAATTTCACAATCGCCATCAAAAAATTTTCCCCCATCCACAAGTTTCCTCCATACACACTTCGCTTTTCTATACTTAACCCTATTTCAATACGAACCATAGCAACGCAAACCACCCTGCCTACTCCATTCAAACTTTACACATATCGCAAGTCGTATGCAAACAACATTTCGCAACGACAGTCTGAAGTTCCTTTTCCTTGGTCTTCGTTTCATCTTCATGCAAGTCCTTGTTGTGTTCCTTCGTGGAGCATTATGTATATTTATGTGTGTGTGTAGGTAATGTGTGTGCTTGTATGCCTCTGTGCTCGTGTATATATGATTAAATGAACGAATGTGTGCAAATGTCCGCTTCAAAATTCACAGACACAGCAGTGGTCAGCTATGGAAATTATCGATCGAGTTTCCTTTTTTGGGGTCAGGTGAACGGGAGGAAAGATGAACGTTGCACAGGCGGACAAACAAATAGCCAAAGAAACTGTCGGCATACAAAATACAGCTAACTGCTGATTGTAGTGGCGGTGTGGTACCTGTGACGGGAGTGTAGTTATCGCCAAATTGCTAGCACAGGGAAAGGAGTTCGTGTTTTTGTTAAACGACAAGCACGTTAACGACAACGACTAAGAGATGACCAAAAGGAATTGCGGGTTTTCTCTACATTTGTGTGTTGTGCTTAGCATTTTGCGGAAATCGTCATTTTGCCCCTTCTTCTCTATAACGTTCTCAATTCTCCTTCACTTTATTTCACTACAGCTTCACACATCAAAAGGTATATGGACGGACAAAATCGCTGATGCGACGTCAAATGCTATTGCTGCCTGTTTTAGTTTTGGTGGAGCATGGATGGGTATGCACGTAAGTAGTTTGAATACGGCATCGTTGTGGCTACAATTCAACTCCGTTAAGTTAAAACTCGCTGTTTCCGACAACTTGGTTTGGACATGTTCTCAAGTCAAAAGCACATTTCATGTGGAGTGAGTATGGAAAGGCACTTTATTCATAAGAGTTAAGTGTACATTTAGAGCACAGCATAAAACGCGTTGCTGTCCAACGAAATATTCATTTGGCCATCAGTTGTTGTTATCGGACGCTCCACAAATGGTAATACTGCGCCAATGTTGGGTGTACAGTGGATACTTCGCTGATTGTATGCTCGCCTTCGTGATGTCAATGGTATGGGACTGTTATTGAGTTAGCACAACACACAATCTTTTGAAAAGATTCGTTTCCCTTGGCTACATCTCACAGAAGCCATTGTCCAACCCTTTCAATAGTCGTAGTATACCTTCGCTAGCAGAACTGGCCAGACCTTAGCTAACCGAACCAAGGCAAGGCTACTTTCAATAAAAGTACAAGTCGCATTAGAGTCGCATATTGCCATCATGTCCTTTTCCTTCCACTATAGATGGCAATTTTAAGTAAAGGGTAGTAGGACTCTGTATGCCAGCCTGTACGTTTTATATACAAAACGAATAGTTCGTTACGTTACAAAATTTGAGATTTCATTTTCGTGCTCGACCATTGAACTTTGCAAAATTTGTATAAGGTTTCGTTGATATTTTACAAGAGCCTTCGATTCGAAACGTTAAATTATTTTACTAATTTTTTGCTTTTATTCAAAGCAAAACATTTCAATGCAATCGATAGATTTAAATGCTCACACAAAAGTAAATACTTACTGGAATACAAAAATATTTTTCAAACTTTAAGTATTTTTGTCATCGAACCTTTTTCGACCGCAATTCAATCGTTTAAGTTTTTGCTTTTCTTCTCAAAAATGTTTGATGTTTTATAACTAAATTCTTTTTTATTGTATTTTATTTAGATATAAACAAAGCTCATTCTATTAAGTTTGTCTTACTGACTTAGTGACCTTCTGTGAAGTGCGAAGAAAATAAGTTTGTACCTTGATGAAAACTTTATAAAATTTAATGTGTTTGAATGGATGTATGATATCACTGAAGGATCATTCCCAATTAGGTATTATAGACAGAAGATGCCAATACTTCTTTAAAGACGTTATACAAAAGTTATTGCTAATCAAATTAAATCCCACACCCAATAATCTTATATATATAACATAATTTTATATGACATTAGAATGAAAATATCTTTAACTAATATAGAGATGGCTTACCTATATTAGAAATTTTGTCTTTTATGTAGAAATGAGAAAATAAAAATTACTACTTCGACCTGTATATGACATTTTAATGATAATATGTTCATCTTTCATAGATGATTTAAAATATACTCATATCTTTCTTTAATATAATTCTTTCTGTCCTTACTCGAATAATAAATATCTGAAAATTACTACTTCGACCGATTGTGTAAGTAAATGAATCCATTTATTTTTGAACCTGAGTTAGAGATGGGATAAGCGTAGAATAGCATCACGTTTGTCTGTCTAGTGACGACTAATGTTACTTTGGATACATATATTATATTATCTTCTATTCAAACTGATGTACTAGATATTTATATATGTAATATATTATGTATTCATTGAGGTAATAGCGGATATTAATATATATATATATAAATAAAAATTGATTAAATATCGTACCATATAAAAGTGTTTTTTCTACTTAGCACTGAAATAATCTAACTGAAATAGTTAAAATACATAAGAAGTATTGTCAAAAATTTCCACTGCAAAGACATAAGTTACTATTCATAAAGCTGGGCACATCTGTGAAGTTTAAATGTAATTTTAATCAAAGCGCTCCAAAAATTACCACTAAAAATTATATAAAAACACCATTAAAATTTTTTTTTTAATGATTAATACCTAAAAATAAAAAGAAGTTAGACAATATTAATATCAGTATATTATAGTTAATGTATATTGTGATAAATGATTATTGAAGACATTCCCATTGATCAACAGGCCTAAGAACGAAAGACATCTTGACAAGTAAAGCGCTTGGGTAACAACAATATCAAGTGGTAGTGGATAAGACGCCAGACCATAATAGTATGACAGTAACGTTAGACTGCAAGACTGATCCTAAAGCTGAAAAACTGGGCAGCAACGACACCGGAGAGGTCAATACCTCACTCAGTTTTTATCTGGCTATTGTAGAAATGCGTCCACCGCATGTACGACAATGAGTTAAGATCTTCAAAGTGTCTAGGAATGAGGGAGAGGGATTTAATTTTATGCGAGTCAGACACTGACTTTCCGTTGTCAGTGCATAAACCCTGTACTCCTTCGCACGAACTCCTTTTCAGAGAAGAACTCTTTCCAAAAATTCAACTTTTTTTTGATAATATTGATAATTAGCTATTTAAACTGGAATGAATGTTTAAAATACTAATAAATTTCTAACTTTTTTATGTATTTTACTTTATTCTTCTGTCAGACACTTACATTTTTTTTGTTGCTTTCAATCAATCTAAAAATCGCTTTCGAGCACACTTAATATATTTTGAAAGTAAAACAATATAACTCCACGACAAAGTATAATACAGCATCAGTAGCTGAAACCAATAAAATTGAAGTACACTCAAGACAAACACTAAAGATTCTGAATTTAACGCCTCAAAGATACAGTACGATGAAAACTGTAGCCCATATTTGGATTAAAAGTAAACTTATATGTCATGAACACCCAAGATTTCGAAGTCTGGACTTTATATAAACAGTACGAAGAAAAGTCTAACCCATAGAGTAGTTATAATTGGTAGAAATGATAAGATAACATATTCTGGATCTAAGTTTCCTACTTTCAGTGGCATTGTGGTATTTCAGTTATTTTTTTTTGATTTTTTCCATTCCACTACGATACTAAAAAATGATATATCCAATCTGATCAGAAAAAAGAATTGTTCCCCAAACAGACTAGGACCACCCTTGTAGACAATCTCTTAATAATATACTTTTAAAAACGTTTTTAATGCAAGAGGAAGCAAAAAAAAATGAATAGGATTTATGGCTTATAATAAACGTAACATTAGTTCCCATAGTTTAAGATAAAAGACTTCACACGATTCAGTAAAAGCATACTGGTAGTAGGCTATCAGGTGGTACTACTGAGATGGATAGGTATTTTGTGCAGCATCTCACATATTCTGCAAGTGTCAACATCGGTTAATGGCAACTTTAATAGATGGTTATTAACAAGACAATGACTTGTTAAGAACCTATTGATTAATCTGAGAAACTTGTCAAATAAATTAGTGATTGTGGATTCAAATAAGCTATTTGGATTGCTTTAAGCCTTTGGAATTTACCAAAGCCTGCGCAAACAATTAATATTCGCTACTTGAAAGCACTGATGGTTGTAAATTCATTGCGCATGTATATGGAAATTACGTTTGTCTCCGATAAATATAGTTAAGACACCTTCTTTCGCTAAATTGTGTTCTGTTTCGACACCGTTGGAGCAGTTTTAAAGAAAGTTGTTAGAGGCTATGTATTCCAGAATACATACCAAGACAAGTTTTGCAAAAAAATCAGATAACTCTCCGGTAGGGTCTTTTGGCAAACGTAAGACTTAAACTCACTTTTCTTAGAATTTCTTGAACTGATTCAAAAGTTTTTTATCCAGATTCAGATGTGAAACTAACTATGGCAAGACAATTGTAGGTTAAGGACCCCAGACCCTCTTTTAAAATTTTTCTTCAACTTCAATTTCAATAATTGAGTCTCTGGATGTTCTTGTAAAATTCATTACCTCCAACGACTTTTTGCATGACTGTCCCGTTTTGCTAATAGGCATTTCTGTAGCTGGTTGTTATGAAAACAAAAGTCTCGAACTCATTGTGGGATATGTTTGACTTCTTTGACTTTGCGTTAATACCAATAATACCGTTAATTGTACTTTTGATTTGATTTGATTTCGGACTTCTTGTTACCCAAACTAGTGTTACAACGTTCGAAAAATTTTTAAAATTAAAAGGCCGATTGATGTTTGTAGATGAACTTCTGACTGATCAGCATCTAATCTTAATTATTTTTGAAAATTAATTAGGTTATAGTGGCGTTCTTAAGGATTCACCTTGGCCCATTATGTTACACAAAAAAAGAAGAAAAAAAACACAACAAAAAAATATGACAATATGACATCAATCAAAGAACAAGTACACAGACTCGACTTAAATTTAAAATGATATAAATTTTTATAATACGACATATTTCATGGATAAACTTATCTTTTCATTTTTATATTTGTTATTAGCAGCTACATACATATTATATTGTTCACAGTTTTTAGTCCTTATGTTATATACTTAGCTATGATAGACCAGACTAAGGACTACCAAAAAGCCCCCTACTAATTAATATTAAAATAAAATTTTTTAACCTCTTTATTTCAACTTTTAGGGTAGAACAAGAATTGAACTATTCATAAACTTAATTTGAGCTACTTATATTCAATAAAATAGAAATAAAAATGAAATAAAAATGAGATAAAAAAATCCTTTCTCACTTAAAAATAAATGCATAAATGAAGGTAAATATTTGTGTATATTTTCATGCTCCTGTGTGGGTCATATTACTTTAGGAATCTATGCATGTGCAAAAAGAATTTTATTCACAGTTTAAGCTTCGTAAAATGAAAAGTGAACAAAACTGAATTTTTTATAAGTAATTCAACAAGTCGCTCTTTAAAATACAAGAAGAAGCAAATTTATGCGCTTCTTCTTTTACACTCCAAATTGCAAGTGGTTTAAGTTTTTATTTGCCTTTGCCCATTTGTTTTTAAACTTAACTTTTCCCTGAAAAGTTTCTACAACTATACAATAAAATGCTCTAACCGACACCGATACCAACACCAACACCATTACAAACACCGAATTTACTACCGACACCCTTTAAAACCATAAAATAAAAAATTCATTCATCCATTCCAGATTTCATTCATGACTTTTTTATCCTCCTTTTCTTTTAGTATAATTTTTATTTTATTTTTATTTTTATATTTGGTCTCTTTTACTGTTTGTGAGCTATACACATACACACATATACACAGCGACATATGTGTGTGCTAGCAGAGTTATCTCACACAAACACGTGTAAAGTTTACAACTTAACTGCTTTTTTATTACAACATTTAATAAAAATCAACAAGTGCATGACTCTTCTGAAATTTAGTGCTCCGACTTGTACTTGTACTTGCACTGACGGCACTGACGGCACTGCCACTGCCACTGACGCCGTGTTGCTGTAGTCTTAGCCGGCGCTGGTGTTCTCATACTTCTCCCACTTAAAGTTCTATTAGAAGTGAAGTTTTTGTTGTTGTTGTTGTGCAAATGGAGCGTGTTTTGTTGTTGCAACATGAGGTTAATGCTTAATGTGCTTAACGCTTAACACTACTCCCAACTAACGGCTAACAGTCAACAGCTAACAGCTAACAGCCCGACACTGCTCCATCTTTAAATGCAGTATAAAAATGAAATAAATTCATTTCTTTCTTTTCATTTTATTATTTTTTTATGGATTAACTTATTTTATGAGCACAGTTAACACCGTTAAATGGGCCGCTTAAGTGTCGCCTCGTTGGTTTAAGTAAATCCAAAACTTTTTTCCACTTCAGAACTTTTTTTAATATTATTTTTTTTTAATTTTTATTAAAATAATTGTTAAAAAAATAAATAAAACATAATTATGAACATTATCTCACTGTTGAAATACATAATTAGCTGTCTTAATTTATTTGCAGCTACTTACAAAATCTCAAGTTTCATTTTGCTCATGGAAGTATTTCAACAGATTGCAGAATAGCTCAAAAATATCCTTAATTTCATCCTTAACTCGCCTTTTTATGTTCTGCATTTCATTAACGGTAAATGTTGGTCGTATTTGACTTATGTCTACAGCTTGCGTCACGAAGGCACAAACAGTTTGGAGTACGTATTTTATTACAGTTGGACCCCCTGCCTGACCGTTTATAAGTTACCGTTTTGCCTAACATTTTAATATAAATTTAATAAATTCAACCAATTCAATAATCCTACCGCGGCAAGTAACAAGCGCTACATCAGCTTCTAGGTAATTGAATAGGACAAGCCGTTTGTTGCAAGATAAAAAAAAACGTCTAATAAATGTCGTGCCGTGTCCTAATTGAGTTCAATTTAATATACCAAAACCTCTCGCTGAGGCGTAAAATTAAAAAAAAGTGTTTGAATGCAAAGTTTTTTACTTTGTAATTACGAAACTGTGAAAGTGTTATCCATGTTTCTAAGTAAAACATTGAAGATAGTTCAGCCACAATTTCCGAAAACACAGATGCTGCATCTGTGAAATAAAACAATATAAGTCCAATACAAAACTGACTACAGGATCTATAGCTAGAACCAATAAAAATGAACTTTCATGTCATGAAGGGTCTGAAGTTAGGGCCTTAAAGAAACAGTACGTAGAAAAATGTAGCCCACACGGGGTTTATATTAGCTAGGATAACTTCAATGCAAAATGACAACAACCTAAGAAAATTAATTTGATTAAATTAACTAGATCTTAACTAAAGGTTAGGTTAAAATATTCTTACTCGACACATCATGTTAGTTATTTATCTGGACAACAGTGAACATCTCGGTTTTCATATCTACTTTACCGCATGAGCTAAAATTGTTCTAACAAAATGATTAGGTCAATATAACCATAGCATTTTTTTCTGAGTGCATGATCTATATCTGGACAATAGTGAACTGGGGTATCATGAATACCCATTTGAAAATGTTGAAGGCAAGGCATTAAAGAAACAGAACAAAGAACGCTCTCTCTAGCTAAGATAACTGCAAAATAGTGTACAGAATAGATTTACTTATTAAAAAATAGTATGATCTCTATTATTATTATATAACTATATAGATTATTTTAACTTTCACTTTTACGTGCACATTTTCTGTAAACAAAATTTAGTAGCAACATAGGTTATTTGAATAGATTTGACGGATTTCAAACATCTTTTTTAACAATATATGAAATCAGGTCTTGAATTATTTACCTAATTAAAAGAAATAAATGAAACAATAGATTGAAGTTGATAAAGGCATATAGTAGCACAATTTATTTCAGTATATTGTTCGGGTCTTGCTATTAGAAGTGATTATAACATCATTTAAATATCTTTCACAAAACATTTTACAGTACTGTATTTTTCTCTAATTTTCTATATAACATATTATCATAACATAGTAGGCAATATCGGCAATAACTTGACGAATGTTTATTTATAAGCATCGAGAGGATACTGAATATTGTTCGCATAAAATTGATCATTTAGATAACTCCATAAAAATGTCTAGCGATAACAAATCAATTAGATAATATTTGTGAATAGTTCATATCACCAACACGTAAAATTTTATGATCGGGCAATATCTTGTGTAACAAAGTTATAACAACATGCGCTGTATGACTTATGGTTCAATGTATTGAAACCCCATATAGTTCACAGCAATATATTTCCTAGTTAGATTCAAATGTAATTTGATGCAGTATTTTTATTTAGGTAGAAATTTTTTCTGTTAAGAATATCCAATGTCATCCTTTATAAATTTATATGCATTTTTCAATTGCGCTTAATTACTGCGTAACTTAACAGACTTTTGCTGTTTCTGATTATAATGGATTAATAAGTCAAAACCAAGGAACTTTTAAAGAAACGTGACTATTCGAATATAAAAACATGCTAGTGACTTTTATACTAAATTTTATATGCTAAAGAGTTACTTTCTAGAGGATCTTATCAATTGTCTTTTAAATATTATTAAAAATTTCACTTTATGAATAAGCCTAGGATCACCATTATAAACTCTGTACTGTATCGTAGACATATTATGATTTAAACTGGTATGGCTTATATTTTGGCTTTTAAGATCACAAAATAATATCGATTTACCACATTGTCAATTTTAATACTTTTATAAATTATTTCTTAAGTTTGTAAGTTAACTCAAGTTAAATGACCTCCCTTTTCCAATTTTTATTAGTATTGTTTGTATTTTATCTAAACACATTATTACAATTATCTTGAGATAAACTTCTATTTGAATCTCAGCTGCTCACTAACAAATCTATTTTATTGATGGTTTTGAAAAAATTTAAAAGACTTCAACCCCCAAGTCCTTTCGCACACACATTTTACTCAAATTTTGATGGTATTTTTCTATTTGATTTTTATTATTCCTTTTTCCTTTTAGTGTCCTTGCGTGGGTGTAATAAAACAATAATAAAATTTATATGACTGCAAATAAAGTTAAACGTTCCTAAACTTGTCGATTTGATTTATCGTTTGGTAATTTGTTAATTGAGCGTGATTTAGTTGCTTCTGCATCAACGCTTGGTCCGCGTATAGAGCAATTGCTATTTCAGTGAAAAATTTTGCTTTTAAATTTTGATACTCAGATACGTTAAAGTTGGAGATGCACAGATGTTTCGTGATTTTGGACTCAAAATAATATCAGCGGTTCATTGTGCCACGCGCATCTGCTGCACCTGGAAACTATCTTCATTACACGAGAATAGTTTCAGAATTCATATCACAGTACACAAATCTGTAACAAACTTTATACTACATTATCACAATAATCAACGCAAATGTAATCAAACAAACCATAAAACCAACAAAACAAATGCTTTTATTCAATTTTCATTTTACTTTACAATTTCATATTTAATTTCTAAAATTTGCATAGAAATATGCATGTCACCAACGGTTTTCAACCGAGTAAAGTAACCCCTAACGGGCAATCGCACTCGACGTGTTCCATTATTGCTAGGAAAATCCTAAAATACTCATAGGACAATAAAGGAGAAATGTAAACAAAGGTCAAAGAACATAAAATTAACAAAGAAAATAAGGAAAGCGTAAGCACACGGTTATGAGAAAGCATGGACCGCTTCCGGTAAAGTCTCGTTCCGTTACAGGACATCCAGAACGAAGACAATGCGCCTAAGCGTTTGATGAGTTTGCCCTTTTTTATGTTTTTATGTGAGAAAACTTACTTAATTTAACGAAAATATTTAGAAAATATTGTATGCATTATGACCGGTTGCCTAAGCATTTTATTTACTTTAACCGGTTATAAATTTAATATTAGGATTTCATTACCTAAAAGCATAAACAAATTCGGTAAAATTTTCTGAGACACCGTATGACACACCAATAAAAAAAAATGTGAATACGAATGTGAATAAAATTAATCAAAGCAACCAATTGCTAATAAAATGCTTAATGCAGAGAAGATACGTTCATACGTTGAACGCAACTAATCCTTACAAATGATTTCTAATTTTCAACTTTACCGAAGAAGAGGACGATTGTGATCAGCTACCAGTTTTCTGCCCATTGTCTTAACGAAATGCAAATCAAGATTTCGAAAAGATATTTGAAATTCAGCTTACCTACTCAACATCCATCAATGACACATTAATGTCGGATGTGTTGAACAGAACGTTTTAATATGGGACAGTATCTGCACAACTTTTACATTCAGAAATTCTACGAAAACTACATTCCTCAATCACCCCTTCAATGTAAAGAGTTTTCACAATATCGAACTACAAACTCGTATCTTAGCTTAGGACATTGACAACTCTGCAGATCATTAATTTAAAGCTTAATGCTTACTCTACTTAAGATATTTTTCTGAAAAATAAATTTAACATTTGCTGTTTTATAATTTTTGGATCAGTTTCCACTTTTAAAAACAACTTTTACACTTAAAATATTTTTAAAAAATTTATAGAACGTAAAAATTTTTACGGACTAAGAAAAAAGTTGAAATAATTGCTTAACATAAATGTGAAAATATTCTTATAACTAATTATACCATCTGCGCCAGTTAACGACATCTAAGAGTCCAGCATCGACCAAAAACGAAGGTATATTTTTACAGTAAATGTTAATCGACCAACTAAAGGATCCCGTTTATATATAGAACATCTGCGTTGATAAAAATTATCAAACAACATACGATATAATCATTGATCAAGCTTTTCGTAGATAATTTTCTTATTTACGAACACATTTAATGAAAATGGAGCTTCTTACATCATTTGAGGATCTCATTTAAATGAAAGACGACTAAAAACCTTCAATAATTTTTGTTGCATTGATGCTCTGGTTTAAATAGTTTTCTATTTACGAGTCTATTTAATATTAATAGAACAAATCTTAAGCTAAGATATCAAAATCTTAGATAAGTAATTAAAATTTTTTGGAGTACCTCATAGATCCTTATTGTCTCCTTTACTAACATACACAGTTATAAACGAAATACTTCCGAAGGTGTGGAATAAGTCTAAATGATGCAAAAACCAAATGTGTTTATTACAAAATATAGAAATCAAAATCCAAGGAAAATAAAAGTCAGTTATATGGAAACGGAATGAAGAGTTAATGTACAGTACTTAAATCCAACTTTTGACAGAGGATATATTCGGCTTGAGAGTATAAATGTCAAAAAACTGGTTTGTCATATAACTCTAAATTTTCTGAAAGCATTATTTCAAGAAAATATACACAAGGTCTTGAGGATTGAGTAAACTTACATCAAAGATATAGCACCGAAATTGTTTAAATCGTGCTCACACTTATTAAGAATTGCACTCTCTTAAATCAAATGCAATATATATTCCATCAGGAAGATATGCTGGACTTCAAAGTATACTTTTATAAAATCATATGAATAACTTATTATCAGAGTTTAATGAAGTTCTTATTAAAGTGGATTATCCAAGCAGTCACAGACACTATTGAGTAAAAGTGCTTTAGATAGTAGCACATGTAGAAGAACAAAATATACTTTTAGAAGGAGTTACTTTTGATTAATACGATTCTGAGATACGTAATATATTTAAGTTTAATCTCTTAATTAGACTCTCTAAAATCAGTATTTAGACTCCACACAATCTTTTTCAGATGAATTGCACTATATATCATATATTAAAGAATCTGATTTTGATAGTAACCAGTAAATTTCATTTAAAATACTGTAGACACATTTTAAGATTCTTATATTCCAGTATTTTAAAATAGATGTTTTCAGATTGGTCTTTACAATTTCTTGATTATAGGTAAGGAAACACGTGATGGTACTCAATCATATTTTTCAGTGATATAATCAAGTCTATCATATCCTTTGAATTATATAAGTTTGATCAAAGCAATTTCGAAGAAATATGCTGAATGCTGTCTTTGGAGATAGCATGCCACTGACACCACTCAATAATTTTGTGAATATGAAGTATTCTGCATTTGTGTCATTAGTATAAATATAAATGAACAATTTCACATTCATAGTTGCGGTTGCAATTGCAGTTGCGTTGCATTTTCTTGTGATAACTGCAACATACTTGTCTACTCTGGTCTATGTTATGTGAAGTATGTGCAATCATTTTAATGGAAACAAATTTTGCCTACCAAATTCATGAGTCCACCTACTAAGAAAGCAATTAGTGTATAAGAAAATGTTGCATTCGTTGCAGTGACTAAACGTATGCTCTCTATTTCTGCTAATGCAAATAGTTATTTTATTTGCTAAACAGAAACAGAAACAGATTCAGATACAGTATCTGGCAGAACCAAAGGGAAGGAAAGACGAATGCAGGCCGTACCCAAAAGCATCGTAGGCAGCATTTAAATATTCGTTTAAAATTCATTCTTGTGGTTGTTTCTTAAAACGTCGTTCATAAATTTACGAAACGTCTTGAAAGTAACAACAAATGCAATTTCTTCATTATTTTTGTATATAAACTTCAGCATATACGGGTATGTAAAAGTTTATAGTACATAAACGGCTGACATGTGCAATGTGCATTTCATTTACATATTTCTAGAGTATACATTCTTCATGGAAGAGTAAATATACTTATATAATCAATTCCATAAGACAGTACAGCCAATTCCACCACTATTCAACGCCATCATTCTGCATAACACCAAACTTAGCCAATCCTCATTCCAATTCTCGTACTCGTACAAATATTAGTAATTTTTTTTAATCTTTTGACTTGAGATACTAAGTAAATAAAAGGATACAAAAAAAAATTAATTAAATTTAATACACTATAATACAAGTTTCTTGTTTTGTTTTAAATGGTCTTAAATAAGTGTATGTATTTATAATTGATATATAATTAATTATATTACTTTCACTTTTCTAATTTAAATGCTATTATATGTATATTTTTATTTTAAAATTAAATTCTTTCAGTATTTAAAACACTTGAATTTTTGTATAACAAAAACTCTACTCTATTTTAATGGAAAGTTTTAAAGTTGAATATTTACAAATAGCATTCATTATATTAAATTCATAATTATAGCTTTGCATCTATAATTTTATTAATATGATATTTTTTCAAGAAAAAATTTAATTGATGCAACGGTTCTGAATGATTAATAACGATCGAACACTCGCTGACAACCCAGACAGCTGCATGAAGCATACTCTGCCCTAGACTCTCCATACGATCAATATACTTTATTTTTATTTCTATTATATTAACTCTGAAAATAAAACGACAATAGTAGTAAAGAAAATCCAGTTAATAATAATATATTAAATACATATGTAACATGGTCCCGCTTCAGTCTCAATAAATAAAAATATCCGATCTATATCATTTCTTATTGATCTATACAGCGCTTATATATATAGCAGCACCAGAATGCACTCTTAGCATTCCAAATATTAAGTGAGACTCAGAAGAGGTGAAAACGAAGTTATTGAACTTTCTGTGACTGCCGACCATTTACGAAAATACGATTGTTAGGTTTGGATGATTCGTACCACAACTATTCATCCTATATTTTTAATGTCACCATTTAAGAGATTGATCATTTTATCAATAACAAATTCAAATAATTAACAATTCTGTTTCTAAGTCAGTGTTAGGAGGATTCTTTGACTTAACTTTTTAAATGTCACGTTTCATGTAGTGTCACAGTTTATGTACTTTTGCCTTAGTCAAATCTTCTGTCGTGGGACAGGATTCTAACGGCTTTAATTGTCAACTGGCCAGTGAGGAAAAGATTCTCTATATAACTTCCTCAATAAACAATATATGGCAATTAGACTGTAGCATGCACTATTTGTTCATGAATAATTTCATAAAAAACATGGCTGGGAAAAACAATTTATTGTTTGTCGTTAGAGTATTGTTGTTATTGAAGTTCCTAATAACATCATATAAGCCACTTTTTCCAATTCGCAAACGGACTTAATACCAATTAAAGCATTTCCCTCTTCTCTTTCATGTACAGGTTTCAAGATCGATCTGCCCCAAACTGGACACGAAACATACTAGTCAGCTGCTTCAATTAAGGCATAACCTGCTCAGCAATACGATGTTTATACCGACTGGTCACTGCATATTAGGAAGATATGCTGTAAGACTAAGATTATTATATAAATACTTTTGTCGTGATTGTGGCTCTACGGGTGAGAAGGAAACTGTGGCAATATCCTTAATTGGCTAGGAGAAAATTTAAAGTCTTTGGGCCACTTTTCTTACCAACCTTACACAGCTGTCATTATGCACAATTGGGAACTTAGCCAAGTTTATAGACTTGTCTATAAACATTATTTGAGCTGAAGTAACTTACCTATTAAGTACAGGAACCTATTTTAATTCTATAGTATTAAAATTTTTTATTGTATTAAGAAAGTTCAGAAAATACGCTCTATTTTTTAAAAACTAGATTATATTTTAAAATTAGACATCTACTGAATAATTCTTGACTTTGTATTAAAATTGTTATCTTATTTTCTTATCACAAAATTTATTTACGAATAGAAGAATATACTACGAATATGATTAGAAATTGTAGAAATATTTGTTATAAAAGCTCCGCACATTGCGCACTTTGAGAAAATGATAAACAGGATATCAATCTGAGTAAAACAGTTAACCACTTAAAGCTGTTTTGATTGTCCTTTCTAAAATTGATTCAAAAAAATGCTTAAACCTCAAACTGAAAAACTTAAATACGCCTAAAATATTGTTCTGAAAAAATCTGCAAATATCGGTGGAGAAAAAAACGATTGTCCCGCCACAACACGTACACAAAGAGCAAGCTAAGAGGCTCATTGTCACCTATGGCCATACGCAATCGAGCACAATATCGCATGACAGAATGCAGTCAAGTGGCGCATGTTTTACAAAAAACAAAGCAAAATTTAAAAAAATCCAAGAACGGGAAACTCAAGTGCACTGGACTGCAAGCCACCGAATAACTTCCAGCTGACTGCCTAACTCCATTAACCGCATCCATATGCTGCATTTTTTGTTATACTTCACTGTCCTTTGCGCAAATTTTTCACTGATTTGTCAATGTTTTTGTTTTTTTTTCTGACTAAAGTTTTAGCGCAGCAAGTAAGCACGAATGAAGTCTGATGTCATTTGAGACGCCACTTGATTGACCTTCTTCCTTCGCCTCGCCTCGCCTGGCATCGCATCGCCTTTTATGCTTTTCTTATGCTGCAGCAAATGCAAGTCGCGTCCTGTCAACGGTCCATTTTGATACTTTGGTGGCCAACAGTATCGACATTTCCATAAGCTTTTTTTCGCCACATGCTAGTTTTACTGCAACTGCCACTTACCATATCGCATCTAAAATTTTTTATGAATCTTTTTTCGCCTCTGTTTATGCAATCTTGTTTAGTTTTAAAAAAAATCTGCTTTTTTGGTGTCCTGCAGCTTCTGGGCTTCACAGCAGTTTTTCATTTCAATTTGAATGTGCAACACTTTGAATGCAACACTCTGCTAACAATAATTCACGGGATGCAGTTTATTGGGAAAAAATATGGCAACTAACACAGTTGCTGGCGATATCGGATGGCGCCAACTACGTTGTTATCGCGATTCAAGTACAACATCATAAAAAATGGCGTTTCCTGCCTGATGCAAGCTAATGTTTTTGCTGAGTGTTTGTGTGATGGATAAAGGATGTGTGCAATTAATCGAGGAGGGCAAAGGTACCGATTTCCGAACTTACATTGTTTAGTCAATAGCCGCAATACAGATTAGAATCCACAAATGCATCGCAAAAAATGCTATCAAATTGATGCTGACGTTACCGTTCAAGGATTAGGTAACTGGTACTCAATTTGATTGACTGTTATGCAAAGTCAGAAAGAAAGTGAGAGATATTTGGCTAATGCAATTAGTGAGAATTATTGAGAGTTGCTGCTGAAGTCATTCGCAATTCAAAACGTCAATGTTTATGTAAAAAAGTTTTAAATAAATTTAGTAAGATAAGCTTTTATATACAGAAAAATTCTTAATTTAGTTATTAAACAACTTTTAACTTTTATATAGACCAGATTAGTTCAGAATAAGGTGTGAAATCACTCACCAAATATTAAACAGTATATATCGTTAGTAGATAGATTTTCTTGTTAGATAACTCCAATATTTTACTTACTTAAATAGTCATATCAACCCGTTATCAGTTTTCGGACTGACGCAGAATGTCTCTCCAGGCAATAGATTTATCCAACCATATTCTACAGATAAGCTTATGCATGCTCTCTGCCATCATATTGTCGCCGACCTTAAGCAATCCTGCAAATAGGCTTTCTGTATCTGCCGCTCTATTGTTCTTTAGTCGCTGCAATACAAAACAAATACTCCGTTATGGCAAGGTAGTGGAAATTCAACACCATGGTGTATGATTAGGAACTCTGAGGGCATTTCTTTAAAAACGAAATTGATGTTATCATCGCCAGATAATAGAATACATTCTATGTACTCGTGTCTGTAACTAGTTTACAATTGTCGTCGTTGAAGGTTGATCCTCCAGGTTTAAAGACTTGACTCAGAATGTTTACATTATATCTAGTTACGAAATAAGTAACGAGTAATTTGTGTTGAATGCTAATAATTGGTCAAATTATATCTAGTTACATAAGTTAGTTTTAAGAAATAACTGATTGAACTCTTTTTGAGTCACTCGTATTAATTTTATGGCATGAAAGACAAATTACTCGGTACTTATTTGGTAACTAGATAAAACTTAAACAATCGTTGACATTAGAGACTGATGTTAGTGACAGTTTAAATTTAATCTAGTTACAAAATATGTAACGAGTGATTTGTCTCTGATGTCAACGATAGTTTACATTTAATCTAAATGAGTGATTTGTCTCTGATGTCAACAATTGTTTAAATTTTATTTAGCTACAAAATAAGTACCGAGTAATTTGTCTTTAATGCCATAAAATAAATACAAGCGAGTTAAAAAGAGTTCAATCAGTTATTTTTTAAAACTAACTTATGTAACTAGATATAATTTGACCAATTATTAGCATTCAACACAAATTACTCGTTACTTATTTAGTAACTAGATATAATGTAAAAAATCGTTGGCATCAAAGTCATAATAGTCGTTACTTATTTCGTAACTAAATATAATGTAAACATTCGTTTGCGTTAAGCAATCGTCATCGTCAGGGATCAGGGACATATTAATCGCTACATATTTTGCAACTAGACAAAATTTGAATAATCGTTAGTATCAAAAACAAATTACTAGTAACTTATTTTGTAAATGAAACTGAAACAATCGTTGATGTGTTTGGCATACGTTTGCAATAAAAAAGATTATTGTCAAATAATTATTATATATATTAAATAGAAAATATTTGCGACATATGCTTAAATTGCTTTAAAACTTTACACTTCCTACGAAAACTGGAAGTTTATTGTAAATCCTCCAGTAAATCCTCCTACTCTGTATTGTATTTGACTTAGAGTTGGTTTCAATGCAATATATAAAAATATCACCGGATTCACAATTAATAGGCATTATTTAAGAAATAAAAATTTTCCATTTAAATAAAAATCAAATTTGAATTTTATTATATCTTAAAAATATGAATATACTTCAACTTAATTTAAATAATAATAATAATAAGGGTATAATTTTAAGGTCAGTTGTACACAAGTAACAATTGTCATCTATAAATATTCAATTAAAAATCATTCAAAGTAAATCGGCCTGTATCCATCCAGTCAATTGCATTTCAATTTTCAGTACGGAATGGTGTAATAAACACCTCATTATAGACACAAGTGACCGATATGCATGCAGTACATAAATAGATATTAATAAGCGCATTAGTAGGTTTAAGCACTCACAAACAACAGCAAATACTCAAATTTAAGCTCCGAACATCATAAAAGCTCATTACAGATAAATATGTGCCGTTGATACGTATTAAGTCTGGAGCAGTAAACATGGAGCACATCCACACTACAAACGCATACATGCATAATGATATATGCTAATGTGTATATTAACCAACTTGGCCTTGACAATCACAAGAACTTAACTATTTACTGTTCACTGTTTACCTAATTATGAAAAAGCATGTATAGCCTGGTACATACTTAATGACAAAGGAATTTCATTATTTAATTTGAGTAGCAAATAATGTGTTCCATTAATTTGTAAGCATAATCAAACTGTTGATTCCAACACAACACACACACACACACACACACACATGTACCAACTACGAACTCCTGCAATAAACACACATATGCACACATATGCAACAAACTACAATAAATGCAAAGCACATAATTTGTCATAATTTCGGAGCCTTTTTTATTTGTTTGAAATTAATTGGATTATTTATAAGGCATTGTTATCAATGTTAACAAAATTTAAATAAACATTATGGACCGAGAAAATTTACTATATATAGATTTGATTTTTTTGTAAGGACTATAATTTGGGATTGCAATCAATGTTAAATATTTTCGTAACATACTTGACTGGGTCCGAAAATTATATATCTTCAAAATTATTTTTTTTTTAAACTCCTACTATTACTTTATCTGAAACAACGGAATTATTGTATATTAATACCTTATTGTTTTCTAGAAAATTGTTATTCCTAAAAAATCCATACATTACGTGCCGTTTTACTCTAATCGACATATGTAACAACCTACCTACTGACAAAATCATAAATTTATTTATTATTACTCAAATGCTATAACAAATTTATCCAAAGCTAATTTATTGAAGTCATATGAGTTATGCTAGGTTCATCTAGCTGTCCTAAGCCACATATATTATGGCCTATTGGTGTATATAATATAAAACCACATATAAACCTATGTATAGATTTGCAGTTGGCATCCTATGAGCTCTCCAACTTTCTAAAATTGTTGAGTTTCATCAACTTCATGCATATTTGTGACAACTCAAAACGTAAACGTAGGAAATATTCTGAGGACTCCTTAAATCTCAGCTTTAAAGTCATATACTACGTAATAGTTTCTCATACAGTTTCCAAAAATTGATCAAAGAAAATCGTCTAATATTAATTAAAACCGTAACGATAAAGTAATATTTTATGCTGAAATTAAATGTTATTTAACTTAAATTTAAACAAATTTTATTAAAACATCATAAAAATTAAAATATTGTTAAGTCTAAGTTGTAAGCTACACATAGATCTATAACTACCTAGCAATATCAGATAGAGCAAGAACTTCATATTAATTTATAGTGGGCATCATATAGGATGTCGATACTTTTTGTGAATTTAAACAATAACTGAAGTCTGGAAGAGGAAGCGTCTTCTCCGGCTTCCAAAGTATCGACACTTCAAGGAGTTTAAGCATGTCAATAGCAATTCAGAAAATTAATATAGCAATTAATATAGCTGTTATATAGTCTCCTTCATTCATAGCTTCATAGTCACATAATAATTTCAAGAAGTGCACGTAGAAGTTCTTACCAACTTTCACCTTTAACTAAGTTGAACAGAAGAGCTAACTATATTTTAATTAATCTCTTAATGATATTAGAATCTTTTTTTATTTAAATAGATAAAATTAATAACGAATAAGTTTTTTAATAGTACATTTTTAATAGATAAGAACGTATAAACTTTTAACAAACAACTATGTATTTACCACACCCTTCTTCCTTTAATTCAATGGAAAGAAAATTAATTACAGTTCTCTAGCTATATATAAATCATCTTTATTAAAAACATAATGCCTGTATACTTAAATTCCTACAGTTTAGAAATATATATCTATTGATAGTATTATTTTGATTTTTGCTAGGAATATTTGTTTTAGCGAAAAACATTATTTGCACCGATTGCACAGTAATTCTATTTTTTTTGTGAACCTATTTATTTTTTAAAAGGTTAAGTAGAAAACATATTTCTTAAGATTTTTAAATAAATAAATTTTTAAAAAAATTGTGATCTTGAAATATGAAAACTTAAATATGTATTTTTCTCCTTCTCTTATCAAATATGTTTCTGAAAAAATTTAATAAATATATTTCATACGTTATCTAAATAATTAAACTTTTCCATTGAATTATTTTTAAAGAGAACAACTTGAATAGAAATTGCTTCATTTATCGAGATTTTTAATATTTTTAATATTATTAAATCATATGTTATTTCCACCTGTTTTTTCTTCATTGATCAATGAAAGAATATACGCACTTCTCAAAAAGAATACTATCATACGCGAAGAACTCAGCCCACCATTTTTAACATTTATTTACATATAACATATATGTACATATATAGAGATTAGAGACATGTTATACAAAGTCATGGTCACGTCAAATTTCAAATTGTGGTTGTTTAAAATTTAAATAAATAAATCAAAAATAAGAGAAAGAGAGAGAAAGAAATTCCGATTTAAGTTTGGACACAGTGAGGAAGTTTTCTATACCTCATCACGTTGATAAAAACCGGTTGGTCTGAGTAATAAATCTTAGAATATGTACCCATTAGGAGTAAATATGTATAGTTTGCTAGAGATATGTAAGCATATCTATATAAAAATAAATATCTTTTAAATTTAGACACTATTAAATTTAGACAAATATGATTTTAGAAACTTATCAACCACGAAATGGAGATATTTCCATATGTATGTATCTCTACTATATCTCTATGACTATTTCAAATATAAGCCTCCGAATAGTGTCGTCTAGAATTTCTAAACAAATTCTTTGTGCTGTATTTTAATATCTATTAAATTAATAGAAATTTAAGTGCTGTAACATTTTTCGGAAGTGAAGTTAAATATATTATGGTCATATTCTTATTATTTAATATTAATTATAAATTGTGCATAATTAGTCTTAATTATAAATTATCCATAATTAGTAATAGTGAGTAACTGAGTAACTAATATTCAGTTGTGATATGCTTTGGTTTTTGAACTCTCAACAACTTTAAGTAGATTTTTAATTTTCTTTAGTCGAAACTCCTACCCTTTCTGCTATATACCTATATTGACATATATATATATATATATATATACATTTAAGTAATTAATGTAATATTAAGCTCTAGGCTTTAGTTCTTACATTTAAATTGAAATTTAAGTGAATTTTAGAGTTTCTTCAATTGAAAGTTTCACCTTTTCTTCTATGTATATATATATATATATATGTATATATATATAATTGAGTAACTAATGTAAAATTCTGCTCTATCGAGTATTGGTTTTTAAATGTCCTACAAGTTTAAGTGAGTTTTTAAGTTTCTTGAATATTAGGTTATATCCGTTTTTATTTTCACGAATCTAAGAACTAATTTTTCATAATCTTGAGATTTTCAAATACACAAATTATGCACAAAACCAATTTTCTCCAAACAAAATTCACCTATTTCCATTATGTATTGGAATTAAACCCTTTTACATTGTATGTACCACAGACTTTGTTCAATTGGCTTTGTTCGTTAATAACAAAACCATGTTATCATTATACTACTTGAAATAACATTTTATCATAATAACGAACTACAAAAACTTTTTATAAAAGCACAAAATATATCAAAATGAGTTGTTGTGTTGTGTGTTTATTAGATGTCGAGTACATAAGTGCCTCAGTCCATAATCGTATGTGTATATGTTTGTACGTACGTAAAACGTAAAACTACGCTTTGTTTTTAATAATATGTATAATAATAATT
>NC_051847.1:162383753-162573320 GCF_002237135.1 Teleopsis dalmanni | reverse complement strand
TTTGGTTGAAATTAATTTTCTGAGAATGTTAATTTTAATTTTATTAAAGTATCTAATGCAAATTTTACGAGCTTTGTTGTTTTACTCCTTTTGCTTTTATGCCTGACATCAGCTAAATAATAACGATCATAATAACAATGATGGAGGTAATGAAGAAACTCTTAAACCTGCACTTGTGAGTGTTTATCCTGTTTTTAATTTATGAGCTACTTAATTTGTTTTTATCTCAGTTTTTTATACACTCCCCTTTATTGTTGTTCCCCCAACTGTTGTTGCTTTTGTTGTTGTTATTATGAGTATAAAAAGTGCGAATGGGAAAAATCTGGAATTGTGAACCATACAAATTCGAGTTATATATCCTTTTTAATTTCTTCCTGGCTATATGCCTGCAAGTGCAGGTATAACTTTATGTACAAAAAATCCTCATACATTCACATAAAATTTATAAATGCGCTTTTGTTTACATTCGCTGTTAAATTCACACTTGCGAGCAAAATTTTTGTTCACGCAATGGTGTATATTTCTTAAAAATGAAAATTTGACACTGCTATAAAAGATATATTTCTTATACCGTTGATGTTAAAGATTTTTTACCATTATTATGTACTGTACTGTGTCTGCATGAAAGTTGGGAAAAATTAAAGTAAGAAATAAATCTAAATATCGAAATTATTTGGTTTCAGCACTAAAAAATTCAAATTGTTTTAATTTATTTATAATAAATAAATTATAATAAGTTTGTTTTAAATAATGCCGTCTTCAAAGTAATGGAGCTGCCGTTCAGCTCCAATATATAATTCATTGTAGAGTTGACAGATTATTTTGAAAAAATATAAAATACTTTACACAAGAATATTAAACTTTCGAGAAGCAAATTCATATATAAATGGAGCAACAAACACCGAGAATAACGTGAAGTTAATGTCTGAACGCTTTAAAAATAGATTAAAATCTCATTAATATTAGAAATCTAAAGATCCATATGATTAACAGTAAAAAATATTGTAGGGAAGAATACTGTAGAATCTTTGTAATGACTGAAGAATGATGATAACGATAAACAATGACGGTCTTATTGAATAAATTTTAAGTGCAGCAAGTTTTCAAAAAACCTTTACATGTTATCTATAGTATAATATGTTTGGACTGAAATACCAGGTTTAGAACTCATGCTTGTCAAATTAGAAATTTAGGTTATAGTATGTAAGATTGCAAAATAATACTTTCATACATTATATATGTTTGAAACTTATTACCTAGTTTTCTACTTATAAACAAAAGTGGTGTGTCGATTTAATATGTGGTCTGATCACCTGTGCTCTGAGTCATGGTATTAGGGTGAGTTTTTTTGTTGTTGAATATTTGGCGTTCTCAGATTTCGGTTTTATCTTGTTATCAATAAATTGTTTAAAGAAACACAAATTAAAATTGATGGAATGTTTCTTACGATCATAAGAAAACCGTGCATACCACAGAAATTTTGATACGTATCACTTGTGACACTCATGCATAACGAGGCTATATGATCCCTTACATTTCGTTCATTGTGTGATATTACAAAGTTGTTTGAGAACTTAATATACTTTTTATTTAAAGTTATGAAAACTTGGGAAAATGTTCATTTAATATAAAAATAATATAAAATATTAATTATATAAATTATAGTTTCTACAAAAAGAATCAAATAAACTGGTAGACATAAGTAAATTATAATTTACACATATGTCTTAAACTGAATTTGTTAACCAGTATTTGATAAACTTAATATACGTACTTGTTATTCAAAAATATTAAAATTTTTTTATTCAAAAATATTAAAATTTGTAGAAAGAATTAAAAAAATTAATTATATGGAATAAAAATTTTGCAAATGGAATTAAATCAAGTGCTGCACATAACTAAATTAAAATTCATACGTCTATCTTAAACCTTAAAATGCAGTGCGGTATTAGAAGTAATTTTAATATTATAAAATTATAAGTAATGAATATTTTCATATCTTAATAAAGCAATAGTGAAGTTCAATATACTTCTCGCTATTCTTTTTAATTTTTATATGAATACTGTTCTTATCATATAAAAGTCAAGTTCCTCTGTGAAATTACAATCGTTGTATAAAAAGTTAAGTCTCGTCCTAAAAATCTATAATTATCTAGAAAGCAAAACGCATTTACTTTAGTTAATTTACAAGTAATTTTATTTTTCGTAATTTTAATTGACAATGTTTGGCACTCTAGTGTGTATGTAACTTAGCCGCAGATAGGCACATTCTTCATTCATTCCATTCTGGTATACATAATGAAATTCTGAAGAACTTTTTAATTAAATGAGCTAAAATAAAAGTGTTAAAGCGGTACACAGTTATTATTAATATAATGTGTGTTTTTAAGTATTAATTTATATTAAAATTTATTTTTAAGTAAGAATTTCAACACGCTTTTTCCTCAAATTTTTTATGTCATTAAATTATTACACTTTTACGTATTTTAGAGATTTACAGGAGTTCCCTTTTTCGTTTTTGTTTTTTGTTTTTTTTTTCTATTAAATATTTTATGTATTAAAGCAGCAGAAATGTTTAAAATTCCACTCGTTTTAAACTTTTTTACTATATGCTAAAATATACATAAAATATACAAAAGGTAAGTAAGCATTTCGCTTTTACGAGTAACTTCAGCTTTCAACTGTAGTTGTTGGCATTGTCCTTGTTTTATCCGTCCTCATTGTTTGCAGTTTAGTCCTCGTACACATTTAATCCACTCATGATAAATGTTTGTATTTAAACTAAAATGTTTGTCTTTATTGTTGGACTTGCAGTTTTGGTTTCAGTTCTCAACTGTATAAAAACAATAATAAAACATGACGTCACTAATCCGCACACAACAATATTCGTAGTCCATGCCACCGATATCAGGCATTTGAGACACATGTGACTGCGTTCTTTTATAGTAGAAATTAAATGTTTTCCAATTTAAAAGTGCAAAAAGTTCTCATTTTAAAATAAAAATTACTTTTATTTTTAAATTAAGATAATTGTTAATTAATGACAAACTACTTTTATCACTAAATGGATATGAGATAATTACCACAATAAATATTGTACCTAATGGAAAATAGTATTAATTATTGTTTTCGACCTGAAAGGCTGCCTTTTCATGAATGCAACCTGCACATTTCAACCTATTGCTGCTATATAGCTCAAAAATATTTGACAAAGTTGACACATAATATTTATATGCCCGAGTGCAGTATAATTATGTTTATATAGAGAAATATTTTTATACGCAGATAATTATTAAGTATTTCATATCCTAACTAAACGAAACATTTTTCTCACTTTATAAATTATTATAAGCTAATAATGTACGACAAGCTTTTAATATAAAAAACATACACATATTAATGAGAAACTGGGCTATGAAGAACATTTACAATCCAAGCTTTCTTTTCTGCATGGAACGTAGAGTGGTGTGATGAAGGTACATATCACGGAACAAGCCTTGTGAAATTGATAGACGTCAGAAATCATACTTAAAAAATTCAGTCTTGCTTAAATTTGATTAGTAAAGTTTACTTACTTATTGCTGTCCTTCTCTCCTAGGAAAGCATAGGGCATTGAAGTTTAGTATGATTTTACCATCCAAGGTATATTGACAAGCAGGTTCTGTTGATAAAATTAATTCACTAATAACTTCATTAGTGTGATAACCACAAACTGAAGATTTCATTATAAATAATAAAAATTTTTGTCATCCTATAATTTTGAATCATTGATCCTTTCCTTTTTTTAAAATTTTGGATATGAAGAATTTAAAACGTTTATATTTTTAAATAAACTTTAAATATTTTAAATTAAAATACCTTATTGGAGCAGAAAATAGTTTCTTTGACATATAGTAATGCTTTCAAAACTGGATCTATTCAAAATGTTCACTATAACTAATGGTATAAGTATTTAATCAATATATAATGAATCACAGCTCTCTAAAAGGGATGCCTTGCTAAGTATAGGCATTGTCAAAACTTTGGTGATCTAAGCAAATTTTTACAACAAAAATAACAACTGAGTGATTTCCACAATCAATATTTGCAATGTGCCTATGTCTCTATATCTACAATAATAATAATAAATAAAAATATATTTAATTAATTCAGTTATTCTGATTTATGATTTTGCTCTAATATAAACACAGCAAGTAAATTTGTTAATAAAACTTTCACAGCAAAATAATAAAACTCCAGAAAAATGTGCGAACATAAAAGTCAAGTACGTCTTTGGGTCAGTTGCTTATAGAGCGCTGACTCTGAGCTTCAAATTTGGTAGGGCACGAGTTCAATTCCTGCTACTTGATTTGGCAATACTCGAAACAGCTATATGGTCAGTCAAAAATTCAATTAATTAAAGTAATATCTAAATGAATTTTTGTTGTTGTAGTTCACTACTTTTCGAAAAAACCTTTTCAAAATATATTTACAAAAAAAATTGTGTTTTTCTTAAGTACAGCAAAAGTGTGCATATCAAAAGTTTCGTAAAGAAGAAACCCATTTAATGTCATTTAATTTTAATGAGACATTTTACATGAATTAAATAAAAGCTACTTTTCTATTTTTGGGAAATGCATGAATTTAATTTTAATATTGATTTTCTGCTGCCCAAACAATGACATGGATAAATATGTGCTGCGTTCTATGTACGTACTTCCCAGCAACAATAATAGAATATGTAATGGACAAAATACAGTGAACAGTGAACAGTCAACAGAAAACACTAAAAGCGAAACAAATGAAAAAGCTACTTTTTCTGCAATTTTACATTTCAACATTTTACAATTTTACATTTTTACAATTTTACAATTTTACATTTTTACAATTTTACTTGTGCAACACAAACAATTGAAAACCTTAAAAACTTCATGAAATGCTAAAAAGTTTACAAAATTTGCACATAAAAACTCAAATCGATTTTTTAGTGCCGCCGCTGGAAGGTCTGATCTCTGCCCTAGCCTTGAACTTTAAAGGACAATAGTGAAAATTTTTCCAAAAGCTTTAAAACCTTCTTCCTTTTTTATGAATAATTTATTTTCGTGGCAAAATTAAATGATTCGGATTCATTAATAAACTTGACAGCACAAAAACAGCACAAATCAAAACCAAAAAACCATAATAATTCAGTACGCTTACACGAGATGAAAAGTTGTGAAAATGACAAATTGATTTCATTTGCTTCAATCTGCGTAAAAATCGGACCATCAGCAAATAATTCTGAATGTGCATTCATCTGCTTACATACATACACGCTACATACGTATACGCATAGCGTATATATATAGATGTAAGAATCCTTGTACATATCGTACACCCACACTCGTAGCCCACACATGAGCTACTGCTCGTTTCCATAATATTCACCATGGATCTTTACCCAAGAAGCAGAAGTAAATAGAAATCGGATGATATACGACCACGACCATTTATAATCATTTGTAATGTCTAAAGCGCTGCAGTAGTAGCAGTAGTAGCAGCAGCAGTAGTAGCAGCGGAACCAGCGCTGGTAACAGGGGGAGGCAGGGCAGACGAGGTCAGTTACTCATACGACTTGTGGGCCTTCCGAACTTTATTATTAAAGTTGAGAGGAGGGCACAACTAATTTCATCAACACGTTTCCAAATTAAATATTCACAAAGAGCACAAATAAGTTTAAAGCAACTTTTTGTAGGCAGCAAATTTAAATACACAAACAGCAAAAAACTTTTCGCAAAGGCTTTTTGTAATAAACTTTTTCAATTTCCATCGTAGACATGTAATTCGATTGCAGCTAAGTCGGTTTTTGTAGAGAAAATGCAAATAGATATCACTAATGGCAAGCAAAATGAGTAAGTAGAGGAAATAACAACAAATAAAAGGATTGTGTATGCTTTTAAGAAATCATTTCTCGGCTACTTCTAGCTAATAAACAAATTAATTGATGGAACTGCCTTATACTGCATATCACTGGAAAGTATTGTGCAGTTGTTTTGGGTTCAGTAGAATTGCCTTCAAATGGAATGCATTTAGTTCAATCACAATCTGTCAAACACCAAATTGGAGCGTAAATTGTAAATTAACTTATCCGGAATTCTGCAGCAGATACACATAAGGGGATAAGGTTTTATGGCTTTATTCCAAAAATAAAAAGAATGCCATGTTGGATGAGTAGTAAAAAGTTTTTAAGAACTATCTCAAAGCCAACTTCTGGCATATTTGGCCATCGGAATTGATTTAATTGGAAATCCATTAAACAGTAATAAACAAATCAATGTATTCATAAAGTAAATAAAAAAGTTCGAATTTTAATATGAGATTGTCATAATTCTAACTGCAGAAGTTGTGGAAACCTGCGGGAAAAAGAAATCATAAAACACTTTCACTTTGAATACCCGACTTTAGCGTCCAGATGAAATAAGTTTTTCAAATGATACTTCTTTGACAGTTTATCAGACTGTTGAATGGTAAAGAAGAAAGACCTATTAAATTATCTAAATTTGATAGGATGGATTTAGGATTTAGACTCTTTTCTTAATTAGGTGAAATTTTTTATTCACTAAAATTTATTTATATGACTTCTCTTTCAAATACTCTATATTCTTTAATAAATCTAAACATTTCTTTATAGGAATTATTTAAATTGTTCAAATTTAATTTAAAGTTATAAAATTAATTGTCCTTAATAATAATCATTATCATTTTCTGCTTTTAAACATGTTATATTTTTATCTAAGAAGATGCTTAAGGAGCATGGGATATTTACGAGTATCTGAGTTTTTATATCTTTGTCCGAGAGAGTAATGCTATATCTAACCAATTCCTCAGCTACATGTCTGCAATATCATTTACTGAAGCAATCAAGTTAGATGTTAGCAATTCTTTTATAGTTCAAGAGATCATTATTTGTTTATGTCGCACTGTTTGATCAGAAAATAATTTCAGTATAAATATTAACTATAACTTTTTATAGCTCATAGAGTTACTCTTCAAAAAGTAGTATAAAACGATAACTAATATGCATCGTAGATTTATTTATTAATGAAGTTAGATTAAACAAAGAAATCTAAACAAAAGAAATCCTAATATTATATTTGTGACACAGTATAGAATTAACGGAGTTAAGAAGTATTATAATCAGTTATAAACTGAATACTGAATACTGCCAAATCGTAGAACAAAATTAATTAATTTTTAAACTAAGAAAATAATTAAAAAATATATGTAGAAACACCAAACTTCTAATTACTTGAGTTTTGATTCCTGATAATCAGCTATAAGAATATTTTATCCTGATAACTAATACGGATGAAATAAAACATAATTAAAACAAAAAGGATAGTTAATGAATTACTTATCAAGATAAACTTCTTCATCTACAGTATAGTCTATTTCTTCTTCCAGCTGTGTTATGTTCTATTTAACATCACTTTCGTATACCCTAAATTATATACACCAATGGTCGAATCAGAAGTATATCAATACTGTAAATACTTTTTATAGTATGACGAATTATGATAATTTGCTATTTGATTTTAATTAGGATTGTGTGAGACATCCTGCAACCGCTGCGAGCAATTTACAGGCGCTGAGAAGAAACTCAGGTGCAAGATATTTAGAATTGATGCCTACACAGCTATTCTTACTATGATGTGTTTCAAAATCGTGAATATATTAGGAGTACATAAGCAACCACCCATCCTTAAGATTAATTTGTAAGTTTAAACAGTTTCAGGTATATATCCAGAGCAGCTAAAGGTGAAGCACTAAGCTTCAAATGAGAACCAGACTCTATCAATGAATATAACCCAATTGCTTTAGATCTAAGTTATAGCACTTCTGTGTATTACATTAAATATAGAACAGATATGTACAAAAGAAAATAAGTTAGTAAAAATAATTAATGAATCAAAAACAAATAGTAATAGGAAAATTTCAAATATGCCTTTAACTTATATTATTAATGCAAAGTATCACTATATCTTATTTGGATGTATTTCAATTTAAAATTAATTAAAATACTTTCAAATTCAATCTGCTGATATAGCTGGAAATATATATATACATATTCGCATTTATACTACAATTTCCTTTAAATCATTTGTACATACCACGTGCAAAGGGCGATAGGCGATAGGGCAATACCCAGCACAAAGTCCAGACGTATGCGAAAAATGTTAATCTCCGATATTTTGTACAGAGATTTAAGTGCGTAGCTGTTATTTTTGTTTTTAATCATCAGGATGAACATGCATTGGATTGTAAATATTTGAATTTAAAGATACGCACATATGCTAATGCCTGTGTGGGTATATGCAATACACGAAGTACGAAGTACGAACTTCAACAATTCATTCAGATTTTTATGTACACTTATGAACAGCTATACACTCGTATGTGTGCGTAAAGTATGTCTGGGCAATTATTTTCGGTCAATTGATTTAATGGATTCATCAGTACGTTCAATCAGCCATTGCCAGTCATTGACAAAGTGGGTTTCTCAAATCCAGCACTTACCAGTTTTTCAGTTCGAGAGTTTGCATGTGTTTGCAAATATCCTAATTTATATGTCGATATACGATATGTATGTGGTTAATGTACATTTGTAGTGGCAACAAAATGCTTCAAGGGAATACTGGGTGTAATTGGCCTCAGGCGTTTCCCTCATATACAAAATATATGCAAAGATTTGGTTTGTGGTGTTGCAATGCGATTTTCCGCTGAGGCGGCTATTAATTTAAGCAAACCCAATAAGTATGAGTAATGTTTCAAGGAGATTACGAAGCAATGACACAGAGCATAAATTTAAACAAAATTGATTTAACATTTATCAAATATGCATGTCGACATAATCTATTTAAATTTTGTAGTAGAATCATATCCTTTGTCGGAAAATCACTCTGAGTACTTCAAATACGTTAAGACTTCGAAGATTAATTCACTGTAATGAACGTATCGGAAAATGTTTAATAATTTAATGCATAAATGCAAGCTTGCATATGACTTGGTTTACAAATTCAATTTAATTTTATTCGAATCCTTCTACTATATCGTACAAGAATTGCAATGAATATTTCATTTATAGTTCAACTGAATACACATAGCTTTGCGCAAAATCTTGAAATGTTATAGCATTATAATGAATATTATATTAGTTTTACTTAAACGCTTCATGATTTCAATATTGCAATCTTGAGAAATTTACAAGTTATTAGATTTCTTTAAAAATAGAAATATAAAAATAGAAAAAAATATAAAAATTATTCCTATTTCGTACTTTCAATTCTTTACTTTAGTAAAGAATAGTAAATCTGCCAAAATAAAAAATTTATTAACTGATGTGCAAAGTTTTTGACCGGATATCAGGTATTTAAATGCTTTGCATATTTGCAATAAATATCTGAAACGTTTGCTATAAAAATTGAAGTAAAAAGGAAAATATCCTTTGACAAAATAGTAAGACACCCACACCCATACCTACTCTTCCTACTTTTAGACTGAAATACGACATTTTTTATGGACTCTTATATTATTGGGGCTATTGTTGCGTTTACTCATCATTGTTGTCAGTGCAATACTTGCGCTTTGTAGAAAATAAGGTGTCAATAAATTGTACTATAAAGGACGAGTAAAAGGTACAATAACTTCAGAATTGTATTTGAGCATAAATCCCTGCATTTTGAATTCCTCACAGTTCAAAGCATCTGTTTCGTGTATATATCACCCACCAATATTAAATGGCTAAGGAAACATTTTCATTCACCCTGCACTCGCCTTTGTGTCTTTGCAGGATGTGCAAAAGAACACTTTTAAGCAGCTGTCAGGATGCGGCACTTCATTTGTTTTTATTGCTTTCTATCATTTGCTTCCTTAGTTTTCAAATGCAATAGCTTTGCCATTCCATGTCTCTAGTACTCGCCTCCTCATCCTTTTCGGTTTCTCTTTGAATTCTACTATTTTTATCCTCCAATAATATTGTTTGCGGTATCGTTATTCATATCTTGTTTCAGTTTAAAGTCGCATTGAATGGTAAATAAATTGGGAAAGTGCATTTTTAAATTACTTTTCTGAATGTTTCACTTCTTCTTATAAATGCAAATTTAAATTTAAATTCATGCCAAAACAGCGTGAAAAGTAGTTTAACATAATTTAATATTAAAATTATATTCGAATTAATTCCTTATTTAAGAACTTCTCATGCAAAGTTGATATACTCGTATTATATCAATATACAGCATATATGTATATATAAAGTATATATATAAAACAATGTACGTTAATGAAACATTTTTCAATTCATTGGGATAAAATTGGGAGCATCGATGAATATATATAGCTATATGAACAAAGTTCACAAAAGCTTTTCAACTAAATAGAAATGATACTCAGATATTGTTAGTGTAGATCAGTGGTTCCCAAGCTTTTTTTGACAAAGGATCACTATGATATTTTTGTTTTTAATAAGGATCACAAGTTAGGGAATAATAAACTGTATGATGAATTTAATATGCTCTATGCATCTCTGGTATATTGTATAATGAATTGTATAAGTTCATATGTGCATTATATAGGCTATAAAATAGGTATAACATTGTTTGGAAATTTTTTGGTCTTATTTTCTAATAAGTGAGGTTTCAGTGGACAAACTACTAGCTATGTATACATACATATTTAGATCGTTCATAGAAAAGTATGTCTATAGTATCAAGATATCAAACATTTTTTAGTAGACTTCAATCACATGTTTGTAAGTAACCCGAACAATCAGGTAAGAAACGTTGTATTCTGCTAGCACAACACTCTGTTATTCCTCAGCAAATCTAACACAGTTATTCCCAAAAGGTTATAAATCACGAAAACTGACGGGCTTACCAACACCACGGTATCGAATCTCAGAACGGTTACAGGCTTCTCGGGGAGGTATGCAGACCTGAGGTCAATTATTGTTTAGTCTGATGAAGTAATAAACAATAATCAAGGCGTAGAGATCGGTTATGAAGTATGCAGATCTGAGGTCAATTATTGTTTCGTCTGATGAAGTGATAAACAATAATTAAGGCGTAGAGCGGGGTTATGAAGAAACCTGGCTGTTAATACTGAGTAAAAGTGCTCAAATGCACTGACTCCACTAGCCTCAATATAATAATATACAAAAGATATTTCATTTTGAAAAATAACTTGATATTTAATTAGAATATTATTTACATAATCCTTTATGAATAAAAATATAAAAGTACTGAATAAAAAAATACATTAATAAATAAAATTAATCTCACTTCGATATGAATATAAAAACTTTTAAATTAAACTGAATTAGGGAATTCAACAATAATCACAAAAAAATTATTTTAATTTTATTTTCCTACAATATCCATTCATATTAAAAACTCAACTCATAAATTTTATTTGCATTTTTTATGACATTTCCAATAAAAAAGAGTTTTTATTTTATTTATTTTATTTTTTCATTTTTTCAGGTATTTAACTTGGTGAGTTATGAAAATTGTTGGATGGATTTTATATTTACTATCAATTCTACCATTTAACAATACTTTTACCCAATTTCACTTATTGTTAGGAGAGAAATTTCATGAAAAGTGCTTTCATTTCATGTAATTGGACACGAAAAATGTACATATTCTTTGCCATCATGTCCTTGACAGCCGCACTCGTCGAAGTCCATTTCCGGCATTTACCTCCAAGATAAAAGCCAATTTAGTATGTCACTAAAACTGCTCCAAATTACAGACGACATTTGTGCCAACGGCAGGAGACTTCTGAGCGTACAAGTGCGATTAAATGGGAATGCGGTGGAAGCATAAAAGTAAAGAGTAAAGAACTTTTTCAACATATTCCATGTGTGTTCTTCGCTTCTTTATCTGCGTTTTTCTTTCTAGTTTTTCCGGTATATTTTTTTTTTTGTGCTCTATATGAGGTTTTTTCATTTGGGTTTTCTGTGTCTGCATTTTGTAGAACAAAAATTGTAAAGTCATGAAAATCAATAGTTTAAATTTGAAACGGAAATTGCGCAAATAGAACTAAAATAAAAAAAAAAAAAATAAAACATGGAAGAAACTGAAAGAGGAACTCAAAATGATGTTCAAGGAGTTTATGAAGGGTGATTTTTTATGTGATAAGTACTGTTAAACCGAAGCCAATAAATAGAAGCGCACGCCATTAGTGAAGTCAATCTTATTTTTGTCCTGGAAGATATTTGATTTCTATTGATTAAAGTAGTACAGTTCAGTTTTCAAACATGGTATTAAAAATTTCTTCATGTTCATTTACATATTTCATATGCTTTTTCCTTATATTGTAATTGTATCAGGCAAAATGGATATCAAAGTTCTTTCAGCACATCCTGAATTTTGAGTTGGGTAATAAGAAGAAGTTAGGAATTTTTTTCAATAGGAAATAGTTTTTGTGAAATAGCACCCAAAAAAGTGTTGTAATAATATTAGTTTTGAAAAATTTGTAAATTTTAGAAATTTTATAATATAAAATTCTTAATTGCATCTGTAAATTTCTGACTTTAGCAACAAAAATTTGGAAAAAAATATATCCCTTTTTCAATAATGTTTCATTTCCTGCTCAAAAAAAAATTGAATACATGTCAGCTATTTGCATACATAAAAAAATTGACTATCATAACATTAAAAAAGATACACGCTTATTTATCTTATCTTATATTGACAAGTGTATATTTTCTTCATTTCACTTTTTCAGTTCGCATGGACCATTCCTCATATTCTTCATTATTTGTACTCTTTTACTTCAAAAAAGAAAATTCTAACCTCTCACCGCCTTAAGTACGCTACTAAGGCGTCAATAGAGTAGAGTAAAAATATTTTTCAATATGAAATATTTAATAAATTTTTTTTTATATAATGAAAAAGGTTATAAAATAGATTTTATATACTACTCTCTTACAACGTTGAGATAGACAAACCGATGTCAAAATATTTAGAAAGTTAATAATTTAAAGTCTCGCTTAGTTATAAATTAATATTTTATACTACTTATCTTTTGATTAAATTTTTTTGAATTTTTCAATAAAATTTAAAAAAGAAGGTTTAAAGGATGATCTTCAATAAAATTTTGAAGAGCACCCTTTTATATGGAATCACACTCAACTATATTAATTTTGAATAAAACATTTAAAATAGTTGAGAAATGATGATGACAGCCCAACGGTTTTATATACTTCCAAATAACCAAGAGCTCTATGGACTCAATCCGTACTTGGTTTTTTAATTTTTAAAATTAAACTTACAATCAGATGAAAGCAGATCTTATTAAGGGAACATTTAAGCCAACAACTACGATATGTTGAACTTCAAGAAGTACCATAAGTTATTGTTTTGACATGCATATATTCTAACTGCTTTCTAGGAAATAAAAGTCTGAACTCTATTTTGGTATTTATAATTAGAAATACATTATTTGTTGTAATTCGTTGTTTAAGAACTTTAAATGGATTAATTAATATTTGCTACAATACGTATACAGCTGTATACAATATGAGATACAGCATTATATCATTAACAGTTAGTAAGGGTTTGCCAAAATTGCTTTATCTCCAGAACAGATGCATTTTAGAATACCACAAACCACGAAAACTGTAAGTATATTTCAAAAACGTGATATTAGCAATAAATATTATGTATGTGCCATCTCACATCAGTAATTTTTTATGAACACAACAATATTTATACAACATTAAAGTATACTGCAATAGTAAAAAAGCATAGATAGTACCCCCAATATATCTTAAAATATTTAAACATTAATATCATGACCCCACTCACAAAATATTTATGTTCGAAATGTGTTAGATGTCAAGTTATATATCATAAGACTTATTGGTGGAAACAGATTACAAGCGGAAGTAAATACAATGAAATCTCCTAAAAGGGAAATTTTCACTTCCTTCATTTCTTTCTCTACGATGGCTTTGTACTTGTATTATGTATTTTCCGCGCCACGATGTAGAACTACTTTGCATAGTCATCGCCAAATGACAGCTCCACTGTCAACACTTGCTGACAGCAACAAAACAACTGAATCCATCAGAGACATTCGCTGATGTCATTGCCTGAACGTCTACGATTTCAATGGCATTGGCTAAAAGGGATGTGATAAGCTCGCTTTGGGTACTGCATTTCCAAACACAGCTCCGTTCTGCTCCGCTCCAGTTAGCACAATACTTCTTTAGTTTTATTCGCGTAATCTATGTTTGTCATGCCATGTCACGCTGTCACTTCTTTCCTAATGATAACAACAATACAACAACTGCAACAGCAGCGAAACAACCTAACCCAACCAAAAAAATATAATAAATAAATAAATGCAAAATAAAAACAGAAACAACGATAAAACAAGTGACAGTCACAATAAGGAGCGAGTATTCCATATTTGTCAGGGAAGCATTTTGCATTTCGAATGTGGCTAAATACAAATAAACATTTTCATAAACATTTCAAATGTGTCAAAACATTTCAATTTCATAATAGCTACTGAACCAATAAAAGATATTTTCAACGAATAATATACTGAATAATAGCTCCTAAGCAGATTTGAAACAAAATTTCGTTGTCTGGAACTATTAAGTGTCATTGAACAAATTCAAACTTAGAAGTAGTTATTAAGTATATAATTAATAAAGTTACTCACAGCATAGTTTTCTAATTGGTTTCAGTTTATGAAACTTTGATTCATATTTTTTTTTTATTGACACTTAAAAGTAAAGTTTTTAAAAGAAAATCAGTTAACTAAGAGTAGCCAACGGAGCTCTTGGGGCCAATTCAACATACTCTTGTACGTACTCACATATCGAACTGCACATAGCATTGGGCATACAAGGTGCATTCATTTATATATCTCCAAGTGCATGAACCTTATTTCTTTATCCACTTAATTCCATATGAATTAACTATGATAGTATAAGTAAAAACCTTGAAGAATACCGTATTTCATGAAAGTATTGCTGATATGAGCACGATGTGTGGAAACCCACTTTATCAAGCAAATTCATTGATTATTGAAATTTCAATCAACATTCATTCTGGTATCCAAAAAATAAAAACAAAACGCTGAAGCAATACTTTTGGTGCACCTCTGAGGGCAAAATACTACACATTCGAACATGGCCAAGTACACAACAAGTTACATACCACTCAATAGTAGTAATTCAATTCAAATTTACTTTTTTTTTTTTTAAATACAAAAAATAAAAGAAAATTTAACGAAGAATATATTTAGGCCAACAATATACAGAGTTCCTTCATGTGGCACCATTGAATGCTCAGGCTTAAAACAGTAACAGCCAAAGAGGAAACAGAAACTAACGTTATCTCCTTCGTTCAGGCATTTGATTGCCTGCATGGTATCGGAATAGCAGTAGTAGTAAAGTAGTAAAAAAACAACGATTTAATTTATTTACTATAAATTAAATCCAGCATATGTTGACATATGGACTACATAATAACTGAAGAGTGCTGAAGTACTAAATACATTTGTAAATAACAAGTTAATAAAATAAAAATTTTGGTAGTGACCTTTTTAATTTTTAAATGCTTTTAACTCCACTTTTTAAAAGTACAGTTTTAGGCCATTTAAGTGTTACCAACTACACACAAGTACCATATATCTGTCAAATTGATATTGCCAACTACGTGAAATTCATACGAGTGACAGCCGTTTATATTATTTACAGGCTACCACAAGCATTTGCGTCTAAATTTCGCACAACAATAGTTATTCGAAATGGAATAACTATTTGTGAGCTCAACCACCTCCAAGTGAAGAAAATGTTTGTGTATCGTACCATAAGTCGATATAATAATACAGACGGCGTCACCAAACGCTATGGTGGTGGACGAATAGAAACAGTAACATTACCTGAAGTGGTTCGGAAAGTGAAGGCTCGACTCGAAACAAAATACACGTCGAAGTAGTTTTCCAATGGCCAAAGAACTGAAAATATCCCACCGAAGCATCCGAGTCATACTTGGAGTATATAATAAGCTCATGGTAAAGCCTTACAAGTTCCAGAAGGTACAAAATCTTACACCAAAGCAGCTGTGACCGCCGATGGACGCTCTCCAATCGAGTCTGGTGTCAAAGTCAATCCGACTTATTATCGGGAAAATATTTTGTTAGTTGCTTTAGAGCCGTGGGCATGCAAATCGTTGACCACCGACGATCCAACAAAACTCGACACCCTTTCATTAAGCTCCTAGTTAACATGTATGTTTAAAAAATCATGTTCCACACTTTAGTTTGTCGACACAATGGCTTTCTTATTCGGCAGATGCTTATCCGATGGAATATTTCTTTTGAGCCATTTTTGAAAGCAAGTTGATTGCATGGCATACTAAATAAGCCAGTATGAATTTTAAGTAATCAGAGCATCTGCTACTACAAACAACTACATTGTGATCTTACAGTATTTGATTGAAATTATAGTAAAGTAACGTTTGATATTGATTTCAGTTTCTTCTAAAACCAACCAAGATAAAATACGTATTTAGTGTTTTTCATTCCCATATGTACCATTTGATCAAAAAAGAACGAGAAGTTAAAAAAACGCAAAATTTTAATTTTTAATAATTTTCCTTATTATCGCCTTCAAAGTACTCTCCTCCTGCGGCAATACATGCATGCCAACGCTTGATCCAATTTTCCATACAAGTTTTATAGACCGCCGAAGGTATGGCCTTTAGTTCGCGCAGCGAATTCTCTTTTATGGCCTATATGGTCACAAAACGTGTCTATGGTCCTCGCAATGGCAATTTGGGTCGGGGGAAGAGGAAAAAGTCACACGGGGCCATATCTGGAGAGTACGGTGCTTGGTTGATGATATTGGTGGAGTTTTTGGCCAAAAACTGCGACACAACCAACGCTGTGTGAGCCGGTGCGTTGTCGTGGTGTAAAATCCATGAGTTTTCCTGCCATAAATCTGGCCACTTTTTGCGAATGGCCTCACGCAAACGACGCATAATCTCCAAATAATACTCCTTATTGACCGTTTGACCGACCGGAAAGAATTCATAGTGCACCACACTATCGAATATCGAAGAAAACAGTCAGCATAACCTTGATTTTTGACCGACTTTGGCGTTCTCTTTTCGGTTTCGGCTCACTTTCGAAGCACCATTCGGTTGATTATTGTTTGGGTGGACATATCAAACTCATTGACCCATGTCTCATCACCAGTAATGATGCGTTCGATGAATGTGGGGTCACTACCTGCGTTGGAAATCATCTCTTTGGCCACATCACAACGACACTTTTTTTGAATGAAATTCAGCTAAAAATCGCCAGACTAAAATTTTTCGACTTCTTTGTATATACGCCAAACAAAAACTAATCCTACGATATGCGTTAAACTTTGACAGAATGTGTATAATAGTGTTGCCAGCGTGAAAATAAAAAAAATTTACCGATTGGATAAGCGCGGAGATTCAAAAAAAGAACGAATAAGTTCCTTTTTGATAACAAGGTATTTATAAATTATACATAATTTAAAAATTGTTTAGTATAAAAACGTTCAGGCTAATAGTATGTTTCCTCAACTTCATTAGATCAGTTAACTTACTTGAGATTAAAGTAATTCAAGCAATCTCAAGCAAGTTAACTGGTCTAACGAAGCCAGTACATTAAACTTAATTCAGTTTATAGTACTAAGAATGCTAAAACACTAGTTTGTCCTTTCTTAAATATTATTAAATCAATTTTTTTGTGCCATTTTGTATTATTAGTTAAGTAACGTTTAAAACATTTATATTTGCAGGATTTATCTTTTGTTAATATCTGAGATAACTTCGCAATGCGTATCTCTGCAATACTACGAAAGATGAAAAATAATCATTTACCTAAAATGACAATTTTGTGAGCTTAATTTTATAACATGAAGCATTTTAGGCATTATGAAATGTTGTCAATCAAAAGTCACCTCATCACAAGCGGTGGCATTTTATTTTGTGCCAAGTGACAGCATATAATATTGGCATAAGTTGACTCACATTTTTATCTTGAAAATGAATTTAAAAGCACAAAAAAACAAAAAAACAGAAAAAACATGAAAAACGAAAAAATTACATAAATTGATGTTGCTACTATTTTACCTCATAACGCATAGGAGGATAGCTGCTGTCTGAGCTCTGCTGTTGCTTCGCTTGCTTTATGGCATCATAGAAGAGTGCCACATTGAAATTGAGGTCGGGTAGGCATAGAAGGGTGGTGCAAAATAAATAAGATATTACCAACGAGCTTACAATGAACACAGCCACACATAAACCAACCATTTACATCAGATTCAGATCAGCGAACAACATTCAACATCACTCAAGGCTGTCAGGATTAAGTTGAATTACCTGGCGTTACGCGTGCTTTTCCGTATTTTCTGTGCGCGACTATAAAATGTATATTTGGATTTCATTTTTCATTTCCGTTGTCCCGAGGCAAGAGGCAATTGTGGCGTTCAAGCAGCAACTGCTGCTCCAAAACACAACCAACTCCAGCCCACAGCCCACAGCCCATAGCGCACCACACACAACACACAACACACAGCGCTCAAAATGTACCAAAGCACTAACAACTAACAACGTCACTGCCAGCATCCGTGTGTGCGTGGGGCGCCAACGCCATTGTTGTGGATTTATTTAAAATATTTATGCCATTTTTATTCTGCCGTAAATGTTAAACACACACACTGCACACACACACATGCATATGTGCTCTTCACATAAAATCCTTTTGTACATGCTTTAATCCTTAAATGGCAAATAAACTTATATGCTGTAACTCGAAATCGGTGTTGCCACTATTTTCCATGTGCTACCGCTACCACTGTTGCTGGTGCACTGAATCCGATTCCGATTCTCGTACTGGTTCTGCTGCATTACAGATTCAACTGGTCCTTTTGTCACATTTGTACAGAAATTAAAAATAACAAAAAAAAGCTTCGAAAGCCAAGTTAAATGTATAAAAAGTCCTTTTACATATGCAAACACATGTGGCAGTGTGTCGAATCCTTTCGCATGCGTATCCATCGGTGTTTATATATTTTATTTATGGTAATACATTGAAACGAATTTTCATGGTAGTTTGTTGCTGGAGCGGAGCGGTTACCAAAACGTTTTAGTTGTCAACATTTGTATCGATTGCAACTGATAAGGACACTTGTTGCTGACTAAACGATTTTTAATGTTAACAAATATTTGTGGAACATTTTTAGTAATTTTAATTATTTTTAATTTACTCTATTTTACAATATCGAAACCGAAATCCCAGACACCTACTATCATACACACCGCACAACATGCCTTTAGTTTTCAGCTTGGAATGGGGATTTATTATTTAAATAAAAGCTTATACTCGTAAGTAATTTAATAATATAACAAAAATATTTCACAGCACAGTAGTACGGGTTGAAATACATATATGTTTTTTAAAACTATATAACTTATTTGACCAAACATCTATTTCAAAAGTGATACTCAGTTAATTATATAAATCATAAAGAGAGATATGATTAAAAATATATTCAATGAATCCTGACATAATATTTTAAGTAAACTTACTATTACGTTTTGTATTTTAGGTAATCATGCTAGGAGACCAAATCTCTGTTTTAACCTTACCTATCGCAGTTGTGGAGAAGACAATGAAAGTGTCTTCCATCTACATATGCACGGCGCCGCCTTATTACTTTAATGGTTTTTTTTTTTTTAAGGATCTTGGCGAATTGCAAAACTTGCCCCTGAGTAGCACTATAAGCTGTGTCGAAGGTTCTAAGTGGTTGTAACCTTTGAGTAGGATAACCCATTTATGGGATTGCACATAGAACCTACGTACTGTTACGTATACTGCCTTTTAAGTCTTGAGCGTAGCTAACGCAAAGTATTGTCAATTGAGTTTTGATATTTCTATACGAAATCCTGACATTTTTTTAGCATAAATGTCACTACAATATTTCAGTTGACATGCGTTTATTGTGTTGTTTACATCGATTCCAAATAGTCACTCTGTGAAAACATGGTTCAAGTTTTTTTACGACGTGAACTAAACAGAAAAGAATGCATCGATGAACTTAGTTCGATATTTGATGATGAAACACCACATCCAGCGACTGTAAAACGCTGGTTCAATGAGATGATCGACGAATTTCGTGAAGGTCGTCAAAGAAACGGTGTTATAAAAGAAAAAATCGACGTAGTGTGAGAAATCATTGAGATAGATCGCCATGTTACACAGCGGGAGATAGAGATAGGTATTCAAATATTTAAAATATTTATAATGAATTGTTATTACAACCAATTTTTACTAAGTTTTTGTCGTTTATTTAACACATAAAATTATAAAAAAGGTTTTATTAATTAAAAATTATTTGTGTTTTAATTAAAAAAAAAAAACATTTTTATAATTTAATTGTGTTAAATAAACGATCTAAGCCCACTAATAGTCCAAAACTTATTAAAATATTTATAATAAAAAATTTTTTTTAAGTATGTAAAAAATTGTTACTTGACTTAGAACGTTTGCTTACTAATAATTATCAATATTAAGATTATTTATTGTTAATTAATTAATTATTAGATTCTAATTTGAGTGTAAAATAACCGAATTTTTCACATTTGAATTGATTTAAAAATTCAAAAAGAAAAAATAGTTAGGCAAGCAGAGTAATCTCATTAAAAATCCTTAGAAATAAAATTTGGTTACAAATTCATTAAAATAATATAAAAAAAATATTTGTTTTTGTAGTTTACTACTGTTAAAATACTCTATATTACAAATTCATTTAATTTCAAAATACTTGCAATATTTATCTAAATTATTGAAAGGAACTTGACAATATTTGTTAACTAGACTTTATTAGTTAAACATTTTTAGTTACTTTAATGTGAGAGCTTCATGAATATATGCAAAACACTAAAATTTTTTTAGGAAAATATTTTAACAAAATTAAAATATTTTCTTACAAACATAAAATCTCAAAAGATACTTTTGTGTCTGACTAGGTGTGGTATTACAAAATGTTGCCTTAAAAAGGATCTGTTTAATGTTTTTGATGTTTCCTTTAAACAAATAAATGAAGTGAAAGGATAATATATTCACAAATCACACACAATGCATGAGAGACAGGAGCTATTGTTTTTGAAGTTTAGTTAAAATTGTGCGGAATTTACTTTACTCATTGAGATCTGATATAATGACTTAATTGCATAAGTATTCTCGCGATTGTTTATAACGAACCAAACCAAACCAAACGAAACCAAACCGAACCAATCTCATATCCGCTGTAATTGTGTAAAGTGTAGAAAGTCTTTCATTTTGTATTATTACATGTAAAGTAATTAGCGCAACTCTGTGCACTTTGCAGTAGCAGTTTTGCTTGCACCACATTAACAACTGCAGAAGTTCGTAAGCAGCAGTAAAAGTAAGAAACCTCAAGTGGCATGTGTGTACTCAGCCGAAAGAACTCATTACGACAGGAAAATGCATGGCAAAGGATATGAAGTGCAGCATAGCTTGTCAGTATGTGTCAAGGTCCTCTTTGAAAGTTTACCCATTAACACGTTCAACACATCGTCAGTCGCTGTCACGTAGCCACGTAGTCACGTATCCAACGTATCCAACGTATCCATCCAACCAATAACTGATCCACCCAACCAACCATCTTTTCACCTTGCCACTTTACCACTTTACCACGTATCCGTCGGCAGTTTTCGTTTACCGCATTTTTTTTTGTCATTGTATCCCACACAACTGGGATATTTCTTTTGAGTGCGTCGTCATTGTTGCTCTCGTTGCACACATTGCGACATTACTTTTGTGGCTTCTTTGGCAGATATGAAAGTGGCCACAATGTATTCGAAACAACGGTGCTCTCATCTCTATGCATTGACATGCGGGGGAGAAGGACTCCTGTCAATTAGAAATTATACACATTTACTTAATGACACATTTGAAGCCGACATACATTCTAGAATTTAAATTTAAACGGTAAAGTTTAAATAAAGTTAATTCGTTGTTGTTGTTTTTTAATGACCAACAAGTTAAGTATGCGATTAAATATTACGCCATAATTGAGTGTTTTATGTTTAAAAAGGATACATATGATATCCTCATATTACAGAAAGTCAAATTAACGATATTAAATATCAAAAGTTGCACTGTGTCGACGGAATTATCTGCGAAAGCTTTGCATAGCTTATGAATTTGTCTTTAATAATTTAATAGATACGAGTGCATAGTATCTATATAGTAATAATTAGTATAAAATATAGTGAGTATAAGAATTACTATTCTTTTCATCAAGTGGTTTTTCGAACAGTAGTGAAACTACAACAACAAAAATTTCGTTTATATTATTTTATTTATTGAATTTTTGGGTGACCATATAGCTGTTTCGAGTATTGCCAAATACCCATCATCAGTGGTAATTCCTATATTTAATTATTTATAAATAATTTGATTGTGACTACATATACCAGGAATCGAACTCGTGTTCTGCCAAATTTGAAGCTCAGAGTCAGCGCACATTAACCAACTGACCCCAAGCCGTACTTGGCTTTTATATTCTTTTCATACTGGATTCAAAAATTCTATAAATTAAGGATTTTTTGGGAGTTAAAAGCAATCCCAAATTTTAAGAATCCTTTAAATTTTATTAAAGTAAAAGTAATTTTATAAGCGAACTCAGTACACATAGGAATATTCATTAAGATAATTATGAAGGGAGTAAGTTCAATCTACGAAACTGCAAAGTATTGATTTCTGTATTTATATTTATTTGTTTACAAATCCGATTAAATGCAATTATACGTATTGGTTTAATAGGATTAAAATGGTGTTCGTTTTTTCATTAATTAACATGGAATTATGTACTTCAAAATTTTGACTACGCTATTCATTCATATAAATTTCTAAGTTTAAGGTAAGACTATTGACTTATTCACTAATATTACAGCAAAGGTATTTAATCAACAATACCTTTAGCAAAAATCTTTCTCAATTATAACTCAAACGTCAATGGATTTGAAATAATATGTATAGAAAATTTAAGCCATATGTCTGTAATTACAGAATTGATAGAAATCAAATGGCAATCGCAAGTTCGAATGCGTAATAAATAAATAAATTCTATTTTTTATTGAATACCATTAATACAAAATCAATATAATTAGCACATAAAACGGTAGCAGAAAACAACTACTCAACACTTGTAAGTATTCCCAATAAATACCAATAGTAGAATAGTAGTAGTTCTCAATGATACAACACTAAAACATTAAAAGTATATTGAGACTAATGATGTTGTAGTTATTATATGGTATATGCCTATATGTAAGTATTCCCAATAAATACGAATAGTAGTAGTTCTCAATGATACAACACTAAAACATTAAAAGTATATTGAGACTAATGATGTTGTAGTTATTATATGGTATATGCCTATATAAGATAACAAATTAAGGCAATAACAGCTAAAAATGCCTGTTTTTTGATTAATAATAGATTTTGTCATGACAATGAAATTAAAGGTATTGTTAATAAAACTTTGGTTAAATAATGTTAAATTAATGCTTAATATAAGTTAATCATTTGTAGGCGATAATGTAGTTCATTGCCGGTTTCACCTGATTTCTAGATTTCTTTATACACCACTTTGGATCCAACAGACACAAAGCATAGTTTTCTTGTAGGAGCGATTGAGTCTTGATGTTGAAGGCCAGACTGCACTAGGTAAAGGCAAAGATTTTTTCCGCGTCGTTTTTAAAATAAATGAATTTTTCGTCATCCTCCACAATTCAATACAAAAATGATTTTCTTTAATGGTGTTGAAGTAACATTTCACAAAAGACTTTGTGAGTTTCCATTTGACGTTCATTTAAAGTGTGTGGAAGCCATTTACCCAGTCTATTGATCTTCTCCATTGTCCATTCGTAAATGTATATAGTTTGTTTCTTGCGACACATTTAATACTTTCTCCAATTGCTATTAAGTTTGAATGATGACTTATCATCCAATAACTACTGAAATTGTTCGTTTTCTCACTTTTGTAGTCTGAGTGCTTACTGTCTTTCAGAAATCACCACTTTTGAATTGTCAGAATCATATCTAATATGCCTGAATCAATGAAGTATTTTCATCACATGTTTCTACCAGCAATGCTTACAACCACTTTTCAAACACAACAACCTTAACGTGAAAAACAGAAAACTGATCTATAGCCAGATAATTAGACCAGCATTACTTTATGGGTGTGTCACGTATAGCAAAGCTGCCGACTCTACTATACAAAAGCTACAATTCGCTCAAAGTCAGGCTCTCCGAAGACTCTTCAAAGTTCCTTGGTACATCCGCACAAACAACATGCTAAGAGACCTTAGAATAGACCCGATCAAAAAATACATAAGGGACAGAGCCCTGAAGTTATATGCGAAAATTGAAAGGCTATCTTACTTACCACTATCTAATATTAGAGTAATCAGTCTCCGCACGGGGAGGTACGCAGATCTTAGATCAATCACTGAATAATTATGAAGCTTATGAGAGATATACAATTTAGTCAATGAGATGGGTGGGACCCTGTAGTACCACCAGCTATCAAAGAGTAAAAGTGTCCAGTTGCGCTGACTCGAAAAAAGGGATCAACAACAACATCTTTTGATTAAATAGGAAAACCAATGCGTACCGAAAATGTTCTGTTTCAGGCACAAAACTTGAGGTGCTCACTGAACAATAAAGCAAGTTTTAGTTACTAGTTTTTGACAAATTAAACTTATGTTTGTTTGTAATTTAATGTGAGATAAACACTTTTAGCTCTCTTAGTTAAAGTGGAAAAATGTATGCATACACCTGGTATATTGACTTTTGACTACCTCGACCTGATGCTTAACTACGTTTTAGCTTCCACCGAAGTGTCATTCTCACGACATCTTTATCCTGTATTTGTCATATATACTTTATTCATGCTAACTTCATTTATTCAATTACTCCTTTTATAGGAACTTTGTACTTCTAATCCAGCAGATTATGCCATGAAGTTAATTATGTGCAGTCAAAGAATGTGGCTGGCAATTCGGAAACCTGGAGATGATTTTAATATGCCAGCGATTTGGAAAGTCTTAGAGATGTGAAATACCAACAAATATTGTGAATATATGCTAAAATCTACAAATAAGACAAATAAGTTCTTTAAAATGATTTTACGTTTAATAAAATTTTTTCAACTTACAGGTAATTTTTCTTGACATATCCTCTATATATAATATATTCATTTCAAAATAATATAATTAAATTTTTCATTAAAACTAAATTTTTTCAATTCAGATAGTTATTAAGAGCGGCAAGAAAACAACATTAAACTTGACAATTGCATTACAAGTGTAAATTCCACAAGTTTGTAAAATTAATTAAAATTAAATGTAAAATCTTCGGTAGATGTGAGATATTTGTCATCAGCATTAAGATACTTATTTATAATAAGCAGAAATTGTCGGAAGTTGTTCCTGGTTTTGAAACTTCACGCAATTTTGTCAAAGTTGAATTTTTCATCACAAAATTAGCTTCGTTTTAATGCTTAAACTTTATTAATTTTGTCAAGTCAAGTCGTCGGTGTAAGAGGATTTTACCGATGAATTCCCTTTTCCCATTGTTTATTGTACTTTTAATTGTAAGCAATTAAAAACAAATGAAATTTCCAATAGTTAAAATGAACTTTCTCATTAAAAACCAAAACATTTACTTTCTCTCATGTCGTCAAAATGGCAGTAAAATATGTTTGGAGTTGTACGAATGATGTTACGATTTGCTTAACGAATTTTCGAGTATTTGATATCTGACAAAACTGAAATAAAATTGTATTTTATATTTTCATTTCATTTAAAACTAATTTAAAATATACAAAACTATTTGTAGATACATGTGTATCATTAAAAATTAATTAATAGTACTCTGATTTATTTTGCTTATTTATCATCAAAAACAGTTCATAAAAATTGCAACGTACTTGGGAGTGTTGCTTTTAGTAGTTCAGATAAATATTTAAAATTAGGAAGATATTTTGTACATATAATATGATTGCACTTACATATTAAGTGTACTTAATTCATATAATCAGAAATATAAATACATATAATATTAAAATAATACTAACTAATTTAAAACTTAAACATAATATTCAAATCTAGAAGCTAGGAATACGCAACCTCAATATTATATCTTTAAAAGTCTGATATAGATTTATGGATCTATATTTTGTAAATGGATTATATTATCATTATTAAAACTAGTGGTGTGAATTCGCTGAACAGCTAAAACTGTGGTCAAAAGGATGTTATTGTATCGAATTCACTTTCATTTACAGAAAACCCTCTAAAGCCTTGTGAACAAATTCCATCTGGAGAGGAATTCTTAATTAATATTGGTGAAAGAAATTTCACATGAAACAAATTTCTATTGTGCGATGTTAAAGCTGGACAATCACAAGGAATACGTATAGTTGACTCCTCATTTTCAACACATAATCTCCATTCCTGCATTGTATATAGATACATTCATTAGTGTTTATATTACTTCAAAATTTAATGTTTGTAGAATAAACCTGTAAGGATATAACCTCAAAATGTTTATTTCTTCTTAACTTGACTTGCTGGAATTAAGTTTATGCATTTACATATCAAACCATTAGGAAATTATATGAAATCAAAAATTTTTTCAATAAATTAGGCATATTGGGCAGAGGTATATTTTTATAACTAATCAATTGATACATTTAAAAGAATGGAAGTTTTTATTAAGGAAATCCATAATGGTATATATAATTGCAACTTATCTAGACTTTGGATTTTGATGAAGATATACTCTGTAGAGAGTAAAAATTCAAATATTATTGTCAAATTCATTTTGTTCCTGATATTTTTTTAATTTTTGTGCTTATAAGTAACCTTTGTATTTAATAGATAATATTTTGTGTGACGATACTGAAATTATAGACATTTGTACCTTTTAGTAAGTTGTGCATGTGGTGAATTACTTTCATCTATTATTAGCTTTCTGCAATGAGTGGAGATAGTTGCATTCTCTAGGAAAACATATACCGGTTAACCTTGGAAGACTTCCATAGAAACATCAAAACGCGCTAAACTGTCTGCGTTTGTATTGCCTTCAATATACCTCTGACCGGAAACTAATATGAGAGTCATGCCCGCGTGTCGATTAAGCATGATAATATCTGTCTTACATTTTCTTACTAATTTTAATTGAATGAGGAACAATTAAAATGCTTTACTTGCCACTTGGCTATTAGTAAATATAACAACTTTACTGATGAAATTAATTTTTTATCAACATAATGGATGTTAGTTCACTTTAATCGGTAAATACCTTTCTTAAAAGATTATTTTTAATATATTATTATCAGCCGTACTACGTCAGGAGCATAGACTTGTTACAGAGAATCTCCAGCTATTTCTATCTCAAGCAATATAACGTTATATAACATTATTATATCAATATACTACTTTGATATAGTCTTGAATTAATATTTTTAAATAAATTTGTTACCTAAGTAAATTTAAATTAATACTGAGGATTTTTGAAATGTTTCAAGGTACAAAATTATTAATTCCACTTTCTTTTTGATAAGGAAGCAATTCCCTTTGAATACAATTCGATAGATTTGTAAATTGGGCGCTTAAATGATTCAAGAAGGCGATATTAACAAGTCTTTTTTAATATGTTGTGATAGCTTATCTCTCTTATCCTCTACTTCCTGTGGAGCATAGGCCATAGACCTCGTGATAGATTATAGAAATTTACATTTAGTTAGCAGTAATTGTAGTATGTTATTTTCCATGAAAATTTAATTTTAGAAATTAACTTCTGCTTTAATAGTTATTTAATATTTAATTTATTCTAATGGAATTTTACTTTAGTGTTCAAAGCTTACAGTTGAAAGGACTACATCTTTTTTTTTGCTGAAAGAATTACTGGAATTCTGTAGTTACTTACGGTGTTTAATGCTTGACATTCATTACTATTAAAAGCAATGATATTGATTAAATGAGTTTAATACGAGAAAACCTCTTCAGGGTGTGAACGTTGAGAAAATCAATGCAAACTACATTAAAATATATGTGCATAACAAGCTAGTCGCTTTTTGCGAATATATATGTACTCGTATATGAAGGAGAGAATGAAATTCAATTAAACTCAAGGAAATCTTTCACTAAAAGGAAAAATTCAAATTATTTTCATTTGCAGGATCAGAAATGTGCGCTGTCAACTGCTACTCCTTGCAACTCGAAGGTATTCATGTATGTTCCGTTGTCATCATAAATATTAACAAACTATTCCTATGTACTAAAATGTATAAATTTCCATATCCTTCGGCTGTTTGCGCGACAGTGGATTCATTTCCAATTCTGGAGGCACAAATGTTCATAAAACATTTTGTTTTGTTTTAATTTAACGTTTGATTACGGGGCCGTTGTTGGCGTCATGACACCAACCAAATTGTTAATGGCAGCAAATGAAAATTTAAGAGTGCGTGTTTGTGTATAAGTGGAACTGAATAAACTTGTGGCAGAATCAATTAGCTTGAAATAATAACCGATTTCCCACACCCACCCCACCCAGTCATCCATCACTACTGAACAGCACTGCTTGGTTCTTGTTACAGTTCTTACTGAATTTGTTGGGCGTAGCTAATAAATAACAAATTTAACGCTTCGTCTAAGATTTCAAATTTAATGAACAGAACGGTTATTTACTACCGAACCAATCCGCCAGGACACGCATAAATTTGGTTCACGTTGTTGTTAAGATTGATTTTGTTTTCTTAGTCATTACTATCATTTGATATAAATATTAATGAAACATTAAGACAATATTATTACTTACGTTCACTCCATCAGAAACTGGCAAAATACTTCTGAAATGAGAAAACGGAAAATTAATATTAAAATGCATATACTTTTTCCAAATTGAATCTTAATTAATTGTCAAAAAAACAAATGAATGCACTAAGGCATGTTTAAAAGCATTAAGACAATAATAAAAATAATTAGAATCATTTTAATTGCATAAATAATGATTGCAAATATGTAGCATCTATATTGAAAAACATATACGTATAGTATAGTGACATCGGAAATATTCATCAAGCCAATAAAAGGACATATCTGTTTTAAAAAAGGCTTAGTAATTTTTTAATAAGTCACAGAAATCTATTAATCCAAGATATTTTCACCAAATATAGTCAACAGTTGAGATACTCTCGTTGATATGTAATTTGTGCAATACAATTCATAACAACTAACAACCACAGAGATCAACTCTTAAGACGTTAAGATTAAGAATAAGATGTAGATAGCCTATGGATCCGTTGTTTTAACGTTCAACTCCAGTCGGAGCATGTACATCATTGTAATGATTTTATTTTCATATCTTTTGTCGTATTGTGTATTTCAATCAAAAAATAACTCACATCACCTTAACTAATTAATTTTCTTTAAAAATAAATGCCTGATTTTCAGTTTCTAATATATTTTCGGAAAATCTGTTATTCCTTGGTAAGGTGAGCATATCTCACTATTGGTGGGAGCTTGAAAATATTTCCACATAATCTTTTTATGTTGATAATTCTTTTATCAGAGTCTGGAGTATAAGATCTCTTATAAAAAATTCCATTAAAAGAATTTGGAAAAATGGCCAAATTCTTGACAAATATAGTCTTCAATTTTTGACAAATAGTCTTCAATTAATGTATTTGGTAACGTCACTTGGTAGTAATTTTGCAAAAAGCTCAATCAAAAATACTAAGAGCAATCAAAGGAGTACCGTGGTATATCATAAATACAACTATAAACAACAATTTACAATTATCAATGGCAATAGCTGAATCCGAAAAAATGAGAACAAAAGTGAAAGCGACGAGACATCCCCGTCTAACAAGATCTAAATAATGTATGCCTTCAATAAGTCAGTAGTTTTTTTTTAATGAATTTTAAAAATATTTTATTTTGTGTTGCTTAATTTCGTGCCTGCTCAGAACTCTTTAAGAGCGGTCCTGGAATCAGAGTTATTTATTATTTTACATCCATAGTTAAATGTTAGGAACATATGCAGTTCATATGTAATTGAATTTAGGATTCAAAAACTAATTATTAGTTGGTCATCATAAGAGCAGATGCAATAAATAAAGTAAAAGCCTTCAAAAAAAAAAAAAATGAATGGACTCATTTATTATGAAGTGTGACTTTTCAATACCTAACCGGATTACCTGGATAATCACAACGATTTTAATGTAACGTTTATGTTATGTCGATGTGCGTAAAATTAATTTAAAAGCAAAAATAGCTTTAACATAAAACAACAATTACAGAAGTTTTTTATTGAAGTCAAAGAAACATTCATTATTAAAATATTTAAATTCAGACTAATGATGGGCACACCGACATATTAATATATTACTATGTTTATACTAAATGAGAATTACTTTCTAATTAATGCAGAAAATAAATTTTTTATTTTTAATTTTTTTTGTTTTTGTTTTTAATTTTAATTTAATAGGTATTCTATTAAAAAAATTTTATGACATTTTACAATTTTTTGATAAATAAGATTTAAGTCAGTCATGATAATTTTCATTTTGGGTAGTTCTACCTGTGGAGAGTTACTCTTTTTTTTTATAGATTTTATTATAACATCTGAAGCGACGTTCTTAACACCCAATAAATAAATACAAAATTATAACTGTGAAGGAATAAATATAATTTTTTTTTAATTCATTGTAATTGAAGTACTTTTTTAATACAAATAAGTTCTCATATATAATATATATACATTGTGACCGAAAGGTTTTCGGAGGTTCTCATTTAAAATTCGCGCGCTGTATATTTTTCGATATTTTAAGTTTATGTAGTTTGGCAGCACTGTCCTTAATTACTATGCCAAAAATGAGCGCGATCTGTCAGACAGTTCGTTTACGGCAGCTGTTGAAACCAGTTCACCTCAGTAGTGCGTTGCGAAAAAAACAATGGAAAAAAATATTGAACAAAGAGTTTGCATCAAATTTTGTTTTTCGAACGAAATTTCGTGTGCAGAATCGTTGCGAATGCTACAAAAGGCTTATGGGGAATCAGTTTTATCGAAAACTCAAGTTTATGAGTGGTACAAAGCCTTTCAGGACTGTCGTACGACCGTCGAAGACATGCCGCGTTCTGGACGACCTTCGACCTCTACCACCGACGAAAACATTGAAAAGGCAAAGGAAATCGTGTTCAAAAATCCTCATGTGAGTGTTAGAGAGATAGCACGAGAGCTAGGCATCGGTCGTGAGATGGCTCGTTTGATTTTGGTGGACAATTTGTGTATGCGACGTGTCAACGCCCGGCTTGTTCCGATTCACCTCAATTTGTTCAACATTATCAACGATTTTAAGGCCAAACATTCAATAAATACCATCGAACAGCCACCGTATTCACCTGATCTTGCACCGTGTGACTTTTTCCTGTTTCCCAACCTCAAATTACCACTCAGAGGAACGCGTTTTGAATCCATAGAAGACGTAAAACAGAATTCGCAGAGGGAACTCAAAGCCATACCGGAAAGCGCCTATAAAAAATGTTTTGATGATTGGAAGAAACGTTGGCATTTGTGTATCGCTTCTAATGGAGCATATTTTGAAGGAGATAAAATAAATATTGATGAAGATTAAGAATTTTGCGTTTTATTACAATTTCCGGAAGCTTTTCGGTCACAATGTACATATGTAGCATATTAAGTATTTAGTATATATTAAAAGATTTTGTTAAATTCTTTAAATTTTAAAGAAGCTTTATACAATTCTCTGTTTATTTACTTAAAAGCAAGAATTTAATAAAATACTCGTATTATGGTTCTTGGAGTAGCACGAAGACATTTTAAGAAAGTACATGGTTATCAACTCTCGTAACTGTAATAAATACATAAATAACTGAATAAATTCATAAACAAGCTCATCTTTATAGCAGCAAAAATAAATGAAATGCGCACAAATGCAGCCACAGAAGTCGAAATATCGTTAAAAGCTACTGAATTATTCAGTGGGTCAGAAGATTTGCACAAGTGAGCAATTCCAAGGCTTCAGCTTCATGTGTAGTTTTTATTTTATAAATTATAGAGGTCAAAAATTTATTATTTAAAGTAAAAATTGCTTTTGACTGTAAGGCTAAATTCTTAGTTTTATATTCAATTAAGTTTGGCAAAATGAAATTAAGCATTCCAGTGCGTGGTTAATTACTCTCAATTAAAGCTTAAAGCTCAATTGTGAAAAATTATATTATATATTTTAGTCATTTTATATGTTGTAATAATCAGCAAATAAAGATATACAATTTTTTCTAAATTGCATTAACTTAAATTAGTCACTGTAAAACGTTATGACCTGTACCTCACTGATAACGCTGATAACATAGACAAGAATAACGAATACTTATATATCTTAACTGCGTCCGGTAACGTGCGCGGAAACGCAATGGTCAAGACGACAAACTGAGGAAAAATGGGCCATCGACTTGGCAATGAATTTCCTTTTTATTGTTTTAGTTTTTATTTACGGTAAATTTTATGAGCTTCAGCTCTGCTATAAAAAGGAAAATGAACCGAATGAGGATGATCATAAGTACGAAAATGAAAATAAAAAGGCTATAAACCGACAACTGTATCTGTGGCTTTTGTAAACAATAGAAAAATTGTTTCCACATCTTTACTCGGGACTGTCGCAAACTCTGAACTGAACTGAATAAACTGAATAGAGGAAAAAATTATAAAAAAATCACATGAAACGAAATGAAATAAACAAAATAATATACAACTTAGGATGGCGTTAAGAAAAATGTTGTTGTAATAAATAATAAGTGCGGGTAGAGAAAATAAATGGTCTGATTTGGGGTTGAGAGATTTACAGTTCATTCGCACACTATGCACATTATGTGTATGGAGACTTGTCTGAATGGGGAAGGAAATATGCGGACATTTTCGAGTATGGGTAATCACATGAAACCGCAAAGTCGGAAAGTAAATTGACTTTGATATGACAGTGACTTTATAAATTTTATGTATTGCTTTCATTGCAGTTTTTTATTTCTTAGCTTTTATTACTTGAAATTACAGTCATAATTATTAATTTTTAATTTTATTAATTGTTAATTAATAATATTTTAATTTATTTTTGAAGTGTAAGTATTAATTGTATGCTATTTATGTAGATATGCGATATTAAGATTTGTAAGTAATCTATTTCAATTGCGACAAGATACTAACACTAACACTACTACTAATACTAACATATGGACTCAAGTCGGTTCAGGAACCGTTGTGATAAAAAATGAAACTTATTTCGTCTTTTAACTGTTTCTTATAAACCAATTGTTCTTCACAACAAATCTTAACATTATTCTTATGTCTATTGTAACCGGTTCTGGGAATTTTGAAAGTATAAATTTCCCAAGCACGTGACTTTTTGCGGGAAGAGAGCTGGACAATGACATAATATATGCTGAATGGTTTCTTCCATGCGATATCTTGACATAAGTTCTACAAACTTCGCATCGATGTAGCTGTCAAACCAATAATAATAGAAAGCTTAAATTAAATCATTTGACAGTTTATTGTCCTATTTATAAGTATACGAAGGCATTTTGATTTTTATGTTGTTTCTAATAAAGGCACCCAATATTTTCATCTGCATACCTATTAAATGTTATTTCGGAACGTACTTCTGCAGATTAACACTGCCCTTTAATGAAACTTGCTTGCTATTTTGTAACACATTTTCGACCATATTTGTTTTAGTATATGGCAAGTTTTATACATCTGATCTCTTTTATCTATTAAAAAAGACGTTTAAAGACGAGAAGTGGAATGCCCACTTTCATATTATCCGGTATTATTGTATTATCCAGAGAAGCAGCGGCATGTCAATGCAATATCTTTGTAACTTCGAATCCAAATTAACAAATTTATGAGTTTTATTCAAAAATTCAATATTGCTTTCATTAATATCTTTAACTTTATTTGTTTATTTACTTAGTTAGATATTGGGATAGTAACAAACTTTCTAAAACTTCCTTGCGTATACACTCTTAAAATTACACGACTACACTTTCTTAATAACCTAAATGTGCTTGAATTAGATATTTTATGTAACGTTTTTATTTAAATAAAAATGTATAAAAATATATAAAAATTGATTTTAATATTAAAATTTATTAATGACTTCCTATCCTTCTAGTTAAAACTTTTGAAAGACATCTTGTTTATGGGATATATTCCTCACAAAGAAGTTTTAGGTTGATAGTACTAACATTGAAGAATATTAACGTATAAGTGCATCAGTGAAAATCCTTTTACATGAGTTAAAATATATTTTTAATATATCATCATTCCCATAAAATGTTTAATAATGGTCTTTAAATAACATATAATGGATCTGTAGTTTTACACCAGTGTGGAACTGCCAGTGTTACCTTTGTATAAGTTTTTTTATTTAAATATATTTCTTAAAACATATTGTATAATTTTTTTTCAGCGTTAATTATAAATACTGAACACAACTGTTTATTTTGCTTGAAATACATAATTCTGATTTTATTACATTGAACTTATACTTCAATAATGAGTTGAGCATTCGAGAGAAAAATTCTTCGGGAAATTTATGGTCCCTTACGCGTATCGCAACGAGTATCGAATTAGATGGAACGATGAGTTCTATGAGCTATACCGCGATATTAATGTAGTTAATGCACTTAACACTTAAAAATTCAGAGGCTTCGCTGAATGGTCATGTCGCATGACATTACCAACCCTTTCTAGCCAGAGAAAGTGCTCCGGCTAGAAAGATGTTTGCTTCGGTACCCGCAGGTGGAAAACGTGGTAGGCGGCGTCCACATCATCGGTGGAAGGAATAGGTGATAAGCGACGTCTGTAATGACCAACTACGAAGAGGAAGAACCACTTTTAAAATGAAACATTCAGTTCACCAAAAGTTTCGCAACACAGAAAAAAAACGTGATGGGGTTATATTGTCTCTGTGTACATATATTCTTCCATTCATAGACTGGGCAATTCGATCCAATACTCTCTCTTAATTTAACTATTAGGCTGTATTCTGTAGTCTGTATCTATCTTAAGACAAACTAATGTTTTAACTTGAAACTCGTTTTTCATGAACATTTCTTTATTCCTACATTGTATCTACCTTAGAATATATAACTTTAAATAATATAGTAACAATTTTGAAAGCGAAGTAAAATAAAGTCGTAAGGGTATATTTTAATAAAAATTTCATTATGAATTTTCTTTAAATGAAATTCTCATTTTAATTATTTACGTGAACCTTTGTCTAATGTGATTCAATTACTCAAAAGAATTGCATGCCAAACTCTTCGCAGGAACCTCGCACCGTTGGTAAAAAGGATTGCGAAACAAGGTCAAGTACAATGAAATGAAGTTGTTGAAGTTATGAATTTGATAAAGTCTTAACCCAGAAATTTCTCATAACGTCCAAAAAAGGAAGTGAACAAAATGCGTAACAAAGGGAAAAGTAACAACATAGACCTCCACTACCTAATACAGCGCCGTTCCATCTAATAATGAAAAATTATGAAATGGCGCTGCTGAAATATGCCAGAAGCTACTAACAAAAATACGATTAAATAAAATTAAAAAAGGCAAAACTAAGAAGCTTCACCAATTATTAAACAAAAACATTTGAAGCTGGCTTAAGCCAGCCTAAGCTCCGCAAATGTAAAAATGCAAACTCAGCAAAATTTTCCAACCGATGGGCACGCGATTCGCAGAATCTTACTAACTTTCACTCCACTTTTGTTGAGTTTGTATCCTTTTTGATATGAAAAAAATTGACCAAAAAATGTATGAGCATTTGCCCTCAAGCCATCGCAAGGGTGGGTTCACTTACACTTCTCGCAGTGCGCAAATATGAATTCCAAATAAAGTAATAAGGCATCACCAGATGAAGTCGTACCCGTGTGAGTTCTAATAAAATTGAATAGCAGAGTTTTCAGTCGTCTTGTTGGTTGTAATCTAAAATTAATTAGTTAATGTTTCATGAGTTTTTTGTAACTTAGTTTGGTCGTATCTAAGCATAACTAAGCAAACGAATTTAATGTGATTCAAAAATGTTTTATTTGTTTTGCAAGAGAATAAAAAGGCAAAAAATTGTACTGAGTTACACAAATAAAAGGATAAAGTATCCTCAACGTTTGTGAAACTCCTTGAGGCGTTAAGTGGAAATATGAAAACCAAAACCCAGAAAAAAAATAAACATTTTTAGGCCATACGAAATGCCATTTACTTTACTTTACTATTGAAGTCAATTTTACTAAATGAGAATTTTTTAGAAAGCACTGAACAAGAAGATAAAATAAACTACATGCTCTTCCCGGCAGAAGCTGTCAGTCCCTGGTCAAGAATTGGGAACAATCAGATCTTTCGGAATTTTTGCTCCTGATATACGCTTCTCAACAGATTTATTTGCGACTTTTGGATCTACAAAATGATATTTTTTTTCATTTTATTTCATGTTCATTATCATTGGTATGGACATGATAGTGAGATTAATATACGTGAAAGATATGAAAGGAGTTGGTGCAGTTGCAAATACTATTGAATTAAACATTTTAATACATAGTCTGATGCAAACATCTTTTTTTTTCAAAAATGAAAGATAAGGATGAAGTGATTGCAGTATTTTTTAGAAGTAGAAAGAAAATTGTTGTATTAGAATTATTTTATAAATATTGGACTTGAAATGTACAGCGCTGCATAATCTATTTATTAGTATTTTTAGTTAAAGTTTTAATTAAATTTTCTCACTATACACATATATGGCATATACTTCACTTCTTTATAAAACAAAGCCCAATAAAACCGCTACTAGCTCAGGCCGAAACTAGGTAACGGATTGTTATGGTCATTTGAGTAACTTAGTCATAACCGCTAGAGTTTTTTTTTTTTTGGAATATGCATACATTCTCTAATGATTTTATAGTTTTATTAAAATACTTAGTTCTCCTATCACCTAGGAGTTAACCAAAACTATCGGTTTCCATGGAAACTATTTTATTACTCGCGCTTCCTCAAAAATACTGTGGAACAACAATTTGTGCACTAATCATATATTGTAGTATAGGACACATAGGCAAAAAAGACAGATTTGATTGAAGACGTCAAACGTTGTAGAGTTTATATATATCTATCTCTTATGTTTTAAGAAAACTTGAGTATATAACATGTGTATGCACAGCTATAGTAACGAGGCATCAAATCATTAGAAAGACAAAAATTGTATGCTACTCAAACATAGAATAGAGAAAGCCACACAATTATGATAAGGCAACGAAGTAATCGGATCCACTTTACAATTAGTGAACGCGTCCCCAACTAGTACCATTCAATATGCCATTAAGTAGTGTCACTAAGGTCCTATGAAACTATAAGTAGTATCTTACTTTCAGTCAGTTCTAACCTAAACTAATCTTACACATTACTTAATTTTATTTAATTTATTCTCTAAAAATTTCAATTAACTCCGAACATTACAATTCCCACATTTTTTGAGTTTAATTTAATGCTATTTAGTAATTTAAGCTATTGTTATAAAGTCAAAAATGATTTAAATATTAAAATATTTGAAATTTATGTCCTTCATGTCCTTTATTTATATCAGAAAATATTGAACAGTATTTATGAATATCTATTATTTCAGATTGCTTTACGTATACTTAAGTATTCGCTTTGAAATAAAATAATCAATTTAACAATATTTGTTTATAATTTATATTGAAACATAAAGAAATAACAAGAAAAGATACAACCCGTTCATGTAGGCCCAAAATAAATTCTTGAACATTTCACCCTTTACAATCATTTCCCCCATTTTATTTTGTGAATAAACGTTCTATATGTAGTAGTCCAGTTTATTTATTTTATCTTATTTCCATGAAAATACACAAATATGGAATAACTCCTAGCTGGTCACAGCAAAAAAGGTTCAGTTAGGAGCATCAATTGGAGTACATGTGATGAGGATGTGTTTGCATGGGTGCAAAGTATGCAAGGATAACATTCATATACCTTTACAAAAGGACATTATTTGCTTCGGTAAGCATAAAATTTTGTCGTTGCCGTCGTAGTCGTCGTCGTCGTCGTTGTCGTTGTCGTTGTCGTCGCTGCCATTCTCTTCATAGTTCCGCCATAAGCCAAAAGGGTATTTCGAGCAAACCGACAGAATCGTTCAGGATGCACATTCAAAAGGAACATCGCCAAAGTAAATATAAATATAAATAAAAATAAACGCAACAAACAAACAAGCACCAAGTTGCATGCTCCAAGCCCTAAATGACAAGATGAAACAAACTGTGTGGAAGTAACCGTTCATGTAAAACATTTCATTTATATGTACGTATATATTTGTATTGCTTATGTATGTCTATATATGTACCAAATAATTTTACTCAATCTTCATTCCGCATGCTGCAGCAACTCAAAGTGACTTGAAGCAACTGTTTCCCATCAGAGGAGTATCATATCGAAATGGTCATGAATTTTCAAATAACTACACTACACCATTTATTGAAGTACATTTTTTCGACCACTTTTCCCGGTCTACCATTTTGGCTAGACAACACTCAAACGCACTAAAATCAAGAAACGAAAATAGCAAAGTATTCAGAGTTCTTTATCCTGTAAACAGTTTTATTACAATTATTTTTTGTATTTTTTAAAGTATTTCTAATTTTTTTTTTCTCTGAGGTTCCACTTTGATATTGTCTCCTTCAGTGAATGGCGCACCTTCAATGAATGAAAATATAAAAAACGCATTATTATTCGCAAGTCTCTGACTTCGAACGAGTTCCCTTCTAGGATATTGATTTCAATCAGTACATATAATCATCATTGGTCGAAATTCCCCTGAGCCAATGTTTTCGGGTGGTGCTTTTATGTGCGTGTACCTTTAGAATTGAATGATCAAACGAGCCAAAGGATTATCGAATTTATACACTCAATATGTTGGCAAAACAAAAATACGAATAGTCACAAAGGCAACTCATGGAACAAAGAAAAACTGGCTATGACTTAGAACGGTTTGGACAACGACTTTGTACCTTTTTAGAAAGCCATAATTCGGAACAAAATGAACTGATTTGTAATTTACTTAATAGCATTTTAGGTCAAAAATGCTGCGTAGGTTGATCTATTATTTATTGAGGGCTACATAAGTGAAATTAAAAGGAAATGAATATTTTGTAAGCAATCGGATTTAATATCTGGTTAGAACGATTAATCTTTTCGTTTGAAGGATTAAATTTTATTTCTCTTTATTTCAATTGAATTTTTAAACTTTGCAAAGTTTTCATTATTTTCTATAAAATATTTAATTTTTGATTATTTTTTGGGCTAAGAAACAAGGAAAGCAGATAAGTTAAACGAAAAACTATGACAAAAATTCTTATTATTGAAAATACTTTATTTTTTATTAAGATTGTTCAAATATTGTATATTTATAAGTATAAAAGGATTTGAAAATATGGACGGTCACTACCACTGTTTTCATTCTAAATTAATGGTGTACAAATTTTTATAGATAATAAATATATATATTGCAATAATATATATTCTATATACTACATATCCATACACTATTTTGGAATAGAGTAAGTAATTTCCTTATAAAATTGAACGAGCTCATAAGATGATTATTTATTCCAAAAAATTAAGAAAAGGTTAGTGTTTTCTGTATTAACTCCGACTAAAATACAGAACCTCAAAGAAAACTATATCTAAAAAACAAGTATTTTTTTAAACACCTTAGTATCTCTAAAGCATATATTTTAATAGTGTTTATAATGCTTTATTAGTTTATTAGATTCAAACGGTAGGTGCTTTTCTCATTGAGAAATTGAACTGTCTAATGATAATGAGGAAGGAGGTATAGATTTGCCTATCTCAAAAAAATGCTTATATCTTGTTATTTCACAATAATAAGATTCAGACACTAATATTTTTTCCAATATATTTTCGACTTATATATTTTAAGACAAAGTAATGTTTTTATCTGTTATTTACAAAATAGAAATGCCATCTGTTATATTCTTTACGATGAAGTCATTCAGGTTTCTGAATAATAATCTGAATAAAAATAATAATATAAAGCGTTTGTATAAAATGTGGTCAGATATATTTCTAATTAGTACTGAATAAATTAAATTTTTTGTACATATGAACGTTAAAAATATAATCATACTCTTTAATCATTAGTCTATGGATTAGTCCATAGTTCTGTGCTGAATAAAAATAATTTATTTAAACATTAAATCAAATAATGTATCTTTAGTTAGTATATTTAAGGTTAAAATCAGTCTACTATATCCATGGATACAACTAGCTTTCTTCTTTGTTAAAGTAAATTTATGTGAGATAGAAATATTTAATTATCACGACTAGTAGATAGACAAGGACATACCTATAATAAATTTTTTTAAACTTATTATTAAAGGATAAGTGATGAGAGATTATGTTCTTTAATATTTTTTAGCTATTATTAAAATGGAAGACTAACTGGACTTACATCAATAGTGTAGAGTTAAGTTTATTTCTCATACATAGTTCTGACTTGACACAAAATCTGGATTTTATTGAACACTTTTAAACAAACAGTTTAAAAATATTAACAATTTTTTTTTTAGTTAGCATAGAATCCATTTAGTATAGCCTTTATTCTCTACTTTATATTATAAGAGTACAAAAAATTATTTTCCTCAGTCACATACAATACTATAATTTCCTTCAAAAAGTTTACTTGATCACTTGTCACATAAGGTCCACTACCATTATTTTTAATAATAGCAAACTTATATTCGTTAATATACTTATAAGGCCTTCTTATTTTATGACATGTGTGAAGGAAGCTTTTCCTAGAGTAGGCCATTTTGATTGTTAAGGTGACCAATAAATCGCCCCATTTATGAACTTTATGAACTATTATAGTAATGTATAAAAAAAAGGAAATATTTCTTAATAAGAAAGATGAAAGATACAACTCGTATTTCGTGCTTCGAAAAAGAATAAATATTTGATATATTGAGTAGCGGAGTCATCGGAACTTTTTAAAGCCTCAAGGTTTGGAAACACTGGTTTATATTGCTATATAGTACCAGTATAACTGACACATGGTTCTGTACAGAAACATATATGTGTGTTAATACATTATATATTAGTCCGTATGAATATCTATATACCATAAGCTTCATAAGAAACAAATTATTGTACAATATTATTATTTCAATTTTTTTCTATAACAATAAAAGAGAATTTTATCTTTCGTCATAATAAAATGCAGAAATATTTATGAATACTTTGTTGCTCTTATAGAATTAAATTAATAAAACGAAGTGAAATTGTGCGAGTAATTCACAAATCAGTATCTCAATTTTGCGCTAAATATAACTAAATTATACAAATAGATACCAAACACTATAATTTCATTGGCACTCGCATCTGCATCAGTACATTTCATTGTTCAGTTCTAACACGAAGTATATCTCACTTTGTATATATTTCATTATTTTTTTAATACTGACCTCTACTCGCATTAAAGATCTGTACTCTATGCATATAAATACTTGAGGGAATAAAACATCCACTGCTTTATCACTAATTCCCATAATTTGTGTTTGCAAAGCCATTTACAGTTGCTTCAATTGGTCTTTCTGATAATGTGTGAGAAGAATGAAGCCGAATTAATTAAATTAAATAAGATTTACCCATAAAAATAAATATAGTTCATAGACTATGAAAAAAAACACATACCATAATATTCTGCATAAAAACAATAAAAGAAACCTTCAAAAGAATAGGTATTAATGAAAAGGTTATAAGATGTTTTTCCAATTTATACTGAGAACACATAGCGAACGGTTGTCAGAATTGAAAACGGAATAATAAGTAATATTTAAATTAATAAAGAAGTTCGGACATTAGCATATTTTAGTAGTAATGCTTTTCTCTATTTACTACGAGTATATATTTCAAGCAGTACTTGTCTTCAGTGGTCATTGGAACAAATAAAGGACTCATAGACAACTCATAGATTACTAAAGATAATAAAATAATAGCGGATTGTAGGTATAAATAAACTTCAAAGACTCATTGAATCAATATTTATTACAGTTGTTACCACAGATATATGGGCTCAAAAATTGGCTTATCTTGTCTTATCTATACTCAATGCGGGATTTATTCATATCAGCTGTATTTAGAAACGTCTTTTATTTTTCTAGATCAATACTTGAGCACTTTATTTTCGTAGATAAGAATAAACACTCGTCAAGTGTTTTATGCATTTGTAAGGTTTAGTTTTATGCTTGCTTAAAAAGCAGTGACCAGTTATAACTCTAATTATAGTTTCTGAATCCGATCTACTCAGATTTAGTGGATATTTACTTATCTTACCAAATATTCTTGGAAAAAAGAGCTTGGTATAGCAAGATATATCTCCCGTTTTGATTATTTGTTTTGTAGCTGGCTCATTGGTGAGGTCCAGTTAAGCGAGGCAATTAACTTATTTTGCTGCCACTTAAAATATATCTGCCATATTGGTTTGTTACTTTATTACCACTAACACTTTGATAAAAGTGTCCTTTGTGAGGTTATTTGCAAGGTTTTGTAAAATATAGACTATCACCCAAGTCAGATGAGAGTTTATTGATGTTGAGCATAAAACTTTAAATGGTACAGCAAATGCAAAAAGTTTTAAGATGAATTTACGGTAGTCAGAAAAGTGACAATTCTATGCCTACCGAAATGCAAAAGTACTTCTTTTTATAAATACACAAAATTACACAACACTTAAAACCGAAACATAAAGCTTTGTCCAAGATGTCTTAGATGCTATCTTAGAAACTGGCTCATTGAAAGTCAAATCTAAGCACAAACTATATGTTATAAAACTGACTACTACTGAAAGTTGTCTGGACTGTGAGAATAAGTAATGAAATGAATCAGCAAAAACAACTGCCATAAAATAACATATTTCAAACACATAATGTGAGTTGATTCAACTAAGAGTACCGAGACAAAATTGAAGTACCGAGACATAGGTTTTCATAGGTAATCGTCTTCTTTATAAACTATTGCAGAGTATATCGACCTAAGAACAATTGAAGAGCGTGTATAAGCAGCAGTAATACAGGACACAGAATTACTTCAATATCATTTTAAAATTATATATGAAAATAAAATTAATTAACTATGTAAATACAGGTACATGTAGTTATTTTTTCATGATTACTAATATTGGGATATGAGAAAGAAATAATAAAAATGGAAGATTTTCTAAAATATATAATCAGAAAAATAAAAGCACTTTGAAAAAGTTATTTAACGTACGATGAAACCCATGAGTATAAGATAATACGAACCACAAAAACTATATAAATTTAAAAATAGTATTAAAAAAGAAATTGGTATAAATTCCAAGAAGTCGTAGTGGACTTGTTGTACACATTCCAATAAGTTGACTATATCACGTCACTTTTGGCAACGTAAGACAGTTATGATCAAATATTCGATGTTTGACTTGATATGTGTGTATTCGACAATGGTTTTAATCATTTTTCGCTTGGTGGATATATCCATAAATTGTCACATCTAGAGCAGTGGAAAACTATAAAGACCAATGCAATCAGCCTAGCATTTCATTTTGAGAGGTGTTAGACCTGTACTTTCGTAGAAATCTTGTTTTGGATCTTGGTTTTTTAAAGAACAATGTAAAATTGATCGACGTTTTGCTATAAATTTATACCGTACATAAGATAGTTGAGGTAATTGCAACGACTCTATGGAATCGCTAAGGTTTAATTTAACATTGTGTAGCTAAATAAAACCCAGAGGGTTTAGAATCATATTGAACAATCTTTGAAATCTAAAATGCTCTGGGAAAAAAGTTTCTCATATGTTTCACCTAATCTGCACTTGATCTGGACAATGACAAAAAAAGATGTGAAATACTATCTTTACCTTTTATGAAAGCGGGTGCAACAAGTCAGAATACTGAGCACTTAATGAAGCATTTTTGGAGTCAACTTTCGTACTGTTGTCTATATATTTGTGATTATTCCTAACTTATATTAAATTGTTTAATGTAGGGATATTTCAACAATTATTTGCATGACGATAAGAGTACGGTTGAATCCTTCAGATGTTTCGAATGTGTTTATAAAAAACGGTGTTTGGTTAACTCATCCGTATTGCAATTACTTACAATCTTTATCTGACCGCGAATTCAGTGAATAGAAATATCGAAGTGCATTTATATTTCGCAAAAGAAGTATGGTAGCCAAAATTCATCCCAAAGTGTACTATGTACTGAACTGAAGGATTTAAAGGATTCAAGCTGCTTGATTTATATATAATAAAAATATGCATGCAAAGGCATTAACGACGTATAACCTACATTTATTTATGGTCCCTAATTTTTTTTAATTATGGTCCCTAACTAGAAATTTCTTTGTAAAATCTATTAATCTGAACCGTTTGTTAAGGATTCAAAGAAATATTATGAATGTATTTTGTAGAAAACTTAACACAAGCGAATTTTACGTACAGAACCACAATAATTGTAAAGAAATTATATGAAGGATTCATAGAATACTAGAAATAGTTTCATTGAGAAAACATACAGCATCAATAATAAGAAAATGTGACATTGGAAACCGATAACAACGGCATAAGAGATAGGTTCTTTCACCTATAAATCATTGACACCTTTGGAAGTTAGGAAAAGAAATAAATTAGATATATGAAGTTGGAACTGTTTTTGGTATATTTTGTTATATATTTCTATAATATTTATGTACAACTAACAGTTTTACATGTAAAAAGATAAAGCCTTCAAAACAAAAGTTCCTTAAATAGGGAACTGAACACCCAATATTAAATTTTTGTGAATATTTTGTGATTTTTATTTTGTAATCTTCTGGTTTTTATTCTGGGAATTAACATTTAAATTATTGGAAAAATACCAACCCAAACAACCATTTACTCTATGTATTTATGGGGAGGATAATTGTGTCAACAGGCTGCAAAAATATATTTTTTCTTCGCTTTTATCTCGGCTCCTTTTAATGGCGCCAAACCGGCGCCAAAATCTGACGCCAACTGAAAAATTTTTCGGGATAAATAGAATTGCCAAAAATATCTATGGGAATTTTTTTTGGAAGAGAAGAAACAAAGAATATTATTTCTAACAGATTTTTATATGGAAAATTATAACAGAACTTATTGCAAATTATAAAAAAGTATGTATAAATATTTGTGGCATGACAAATATACGTAATTGGACTATATTTGTTATCTGTTTGATTATTTGTGTGTATATTGAAGTATTTATGTGAATATAATGTTGGTTTTAATTAATTTAAACACGAGTTGGAAGCGCAAAACAATTCAAAAAAATTTTAAAAATGAGATAAACAAATTACATTTTACACACATGAGCTGGCAGCAACTGGTGCGTTTCTGGACCACTTCGTTGGCAATGAGAAGCAATGCCACTTCTATAAGTTCTTCACAATTATGTACTTAAATCACGCTAAGACTTAGAGGCGATTCACGGTACGCTTACGGATGAAGCGGTTGATGTTAGCTAGATAGTTGTCAATCTATGAGATAGGGGAAACGCAGCGGTAGATGCGAAAAATCTGTTGCAGCACAACAATGACCATCACAATTATCACTGAAACGCTGCTACACGCCGAACTAAGGCAATTGTCTAAAGCGGGAAAGTGTAAATTGACGCGTTGCAATTAAATGACATAGTCGAGTATGTGCTGCAGCCGCGTTGGACGGATTCCATGTGACAAATACGGTATTTGACTGGCGTTTTTTAAACTTAAATGATTCAATTTAGTGACGTGAAGGCAAACGCGGAAACTGCCACTTACGATTTAAGTAAAGTTTCGTCAACAAAAAAAAATGCAGAAGAATTATTTTTACTTTTATTTATTTATTCAAAAACCGTTTATTACATTTAAAATTATTTCGAAACACATACATTTATTCTAAGAAAATTATTTTCTAAATTCAGAAATAAATTTTTTTTACTTTTTTAACGAAAAGGCGCGACACATCCAACACCGTAGAAAGTTTCGAATCAACTGAACGCACAATTCGAGCTACTTTTGTAAAGGAACTCGTGCGCTTACGAAAAAATCATATAGCATATGCACGACAATTATTGGGAAACGACATCCGCCGCCGCACGCCGCATTCGCTTGAAATGTGTTTTCACAATGGCAAACAACCAAAGGAAGCACTCTTTCCGGCGGTTTATATGTTCCAATGCCAACATTTCTGTTGTGGACTATATGTTCGACTCTCCCGAATAGCCACGAAACGTATCCTTGCGAGTATGACAGAGCGAGAACAGGAGAGAGAGAGAGAGAGAGAGAGTGAGAAATGCGTGAAAGTGCACTGACTTTGGCTCTCTGTATACAATTTTTTGGGCATACGCCGCCTTAGAACAGCTGTTATCTATTTCATTGTTTACATTTGGGCAGCTAAGGAATTTATTACATTTTCATCATAAAATGTAATGTTGATTACACAAGTAAAATGAAACAAATATATACTTTGGTCATTCTAAACTTTATTTTACTCTCTTCAATATTGCTAATAGTAAATATTCATTTAATTTTAAAAATCATTTATTATTTTCAACAAAATGTTAAATATTAAACATTACAGAATTTTATACTCGGCTGGCACATGTTGTCATCACATAACATAAAAAAGTTTGAAAGTCACTGCCGTTAACATAACATCCCACTCTCTTGCATGAATTAGAAATTCTTTAACTGCGGCTAGTTATTGTCAGCATGTAATATTGTCAGTACATCAAAATTTGTAAATTAAATATATAAAATATTTATTTCATATAATTTGCTTTTTTTGTTTTATTTTATTTTATTTAATTTTTTTATTGCATTTAAATTTACTTTATTTTATTTTATTTGATTTGATTTTATTTTATTTTATTTTATTTTACTTCATTTTATTTTATTTTATTTTATTTTATTTTATTTTATTTTATTTTATTTTATTTTATTTATTTTATTTTATTTATTTTTTTTTTATTTTATTTATTTTATTTTATTTTATTTTTATTTTATTTTATTTATTTTTTTTATTTTATTTTATTTTATTTTATTTTATTTTATTTTATTATTTTATTTTTATTTATTTTATTTTATTTATTTTTTATTTTATTTTATTTTATTTTATTTTATTTTATTTTATTAAAACATATTTTATTTATTTTTTTATTTAATTTTATTTTATTTTATTTAATTTTATTTCATCCAAAATAAAAGTGATTGCAAACAGTTGATAATTGATATGATTAACTTTCCATTTGGCACATGGCTTGATCGTCACATCCGTAACTCTATAGTCTAGCCTTTGTGCATTTGTATGTTAACTTTAAGTTCATGACTGATTTTAATCTTATTTATCTTATTTATTTGACTTTTTTTGACAGGATACATACTAAATTTAAATAAAAAATAAAAAAAACAAAAGAAAAAGTTTTTAAAGGAGTTAATGCATTTATATTCGATATATTTATACATTATATATTGTTTCTAATTTTAATTCTTATTGATGTTCACATTTCGATCAACTTTCGCCGATAAAAATATCGGAAAAATAAAATAAAAATAACATTTTCATGCTTGTATTTTATTTTTTACTGAAACAGATCATTTAAATATAAAAAAAAATTATTTAATTATTGTTATTACACGTAGCTAATAGCGTACTTGCTAACATTTTGTTTATAGTGGAATTTATGTAAAAGCAACAATTAAACGTGAAACGCCTTATTTCCATGCACAGAAATGTATACATATCTCTGCAACAAGAGAACAGTGCTGTTAACCGTCATGTTAATAAAATTCAATGCGAAAACGAAGAACGCTTAAGCGCTAATTGTAAACATTAACACTTCATTAAAGTTAATTTTTTATGAACTTGTCTGCTTCAATGTATTTGTGAAAAATTCGAAATAAAATATTGTCGCTAATTTATAACAACAAATCTTTTATTTAAGTTTGATCAACATTTTTTTTAAGTCGAATCAAGAAAAATCCTTTATATCATATACTATATACCATTTACATATCAATAACAACGTAAAATCATTAATTTCACTCTAAAAAAATTAAAAGAAGTCAAAGTGTCTGTAAATAACGCAAAAAAAAAAAATCTGCAATTGAAAAACTAAGAAAACGCATTTCACTCTCAAAAAAATTAACAGAAGCCAAAGTGCCAGTTAACAACACAATAAAATTTGCAATTAAAAAACTAAAAAAATTGCTGTGCAGGAAAAACAAAATTTGTTTAATAATCTTATATATAAAATATTAATAAAAACAATTATTTCTGGCGTTAATGCTTTTATCATATTTATATAGTGATACTATCTTGATATATTCTTTCAAAATAGTAAAAATACTGTCTTTATATAGCTACTACAGCTACATTTATTAATTTGATCCTCTTTTTCCAACCACCTTCGCAAAAACTTTCATCGCACAGAATTGTTTTATATTTTTACGATCGCTTTAGTGCTCCAGTTCAAAAAAATTCTTTAGTTATTAATAATTCATATATGATTCAAATTCAATAAAATATTTACAAAATTTTTCAATTGGTTTTCAATCACAAACAGTTCTCTATTCCTGTAACTGCCAAGATAACTCTAGGGATAGACACGACTGCTATATTATTGTATTTGCTTCTACATCAGGTATAATGTGAAAAGTTGGTATTAGCCTGGAGACCAGACGAAGACACATCACTGTCAATAAGTAGGCTCATAGGCAGTTGGGAAGTAAAGCTCTCTCTATCTCTCTCTCTCTCTCTCTCTTTCTCTCGACAGACAAAACTTCTTTGAGTCGCTCGTCCTGCCTGTTCTCTTATATAAGTAGAGATGCTATTACAGAAAGATGAAGCAGCATTGGAAGTTGTTCAGAGAAATATTTTTCATAAAATCTTTGGTCATGGATTTGGCTTTGGTTATGCGTTTTATATCTCCGAATTTATAGTTGTCAATAGTAACATGGATCCCAAATTTGTGAATTGACAGAAAGTATTTTGTTTTCGCCTCTTTTACCACAAAAGCCTATTTGCTTTACTCGTTTTTTTAAGTTGGAAAATGCCGCACTGGCGGTGCAGGTGTTCAAGCTTACAATATCAATATAATCGGTGCGGGTGTTTAAGCATACAATATCAATATCATCGGGTTACTCTTGCAGCATCGCAGTTTTATAAAATATTGTGCTTCAACTTTTGCAAATCTGCTCGGAATATCGTTTCCAACATTTAATTGAAAAAATCACAAGACAAGGACTCAGCCTGTCTGAAATCACGTTTTGTATCAAACATCTCAGAGAGGTTGTTCCCAATACTAACGAAGATGGTGGTGCCGCTCAATGTTATTTTACATAGTCGTATGGTTTTAATTATTAACTTCAGTGTAACTTCTGTTTAATAGTTCATACATTTGAAACTAGTCTTAGCTGTATTATTTGAATTTTATTCTACTGTATTAAAAGTGTTTATGAGGAACTGAAACCAGAGAAAATCATTATTTGCAAATAATTCAATTAAATTGCAAAAACTATTTCGATTTAAGCTCATTTCTCCGTCATCCAAATAATTAATTTCAAATAATTTTGAAACAACAAAAACATTTTGATTTGAAATCATAGCGTGAAATTTAATTTTAATTTTCCGTCATTTGATTTTGTTTTTCTAAACAGTTGCTGACGGTCCTTACGCATCCAACAATAAATTTTCAAAAAATATTTAACAGCACAGACGGCATTTTGCAAACTCATTAAACTTCTCCAAAACGAAAGTTAAGTTAATTACGTTCTTCAGTCGAGTTTCATCATTTGGTGGCAGCATTAAAAAGTTTTCCATTAGCCGCCAAAAGCGTTCGAAATATTTCTCACCCAGTACGTACTACGTACCCGCACCGCATTGATTCCATTTGATACGTACCAGTAAAAATATTTTCCATTTTTTTTAAATCTTTTGTGTATGGAACTCTAACTGCAACAAACACGCAACTACAATGGGAACCACACCAGGCTATGCCAGGCCACACCAAACGTGAAGATTTGTCGAAATGGAAATTTCAATTAAATACTAAATTTCTGCGTGCAACAGTGCGTATGAATGTTGGTGCCAATGTCGATGTCGATGCCGTAGTCGCTGCCATAGTCGATGCCATAGTCGAAGCCGCCGAATTGCAATCGAAATGCTGGATATCAAAATTTTAGTTCCTTTGACAATGCAAATTTTAAGCGACTTTCCTTAAACTTTACACCGCGCGACTAAATTTTCATTTTTAATTAAATAAAATCTTTTAATTAGTTTTTTTTTTTTTTGCTAAATTATTGCTTCAGATTGAATATATATAAACTGCAACAGCGCAGAGGACATTTTGAAGTTCTTTATCTCTGCTGCCTGCTGCCTTCTGCCTTCTGCATTCGCCTAGGTTGCAAAATGCTGCAACTGAGCTGAAGTGGAAAAAATTGTGGGAATACTTCTTGCAATTCACTCCTCTTCTCCTTTATTTTCGGTACTTAAAAAACTGATTTATGATGACGGCGCTCATTCTAGAGATTCTGATTTACGCGACTCGTCTGTCGTGGTAATGAAATTAGTTTAATTTAATTATCATTACGTCTGAAGTTGATAGACAAATTTTAATTTAGTTCTATTAACTTTCACCAAAAACAAAAAAAGCAACAAGAATTATTATGAATATTAAGTTCGAAATTATTTTTTTGAACACACTGTGTTCACATAATTATGTAAATACATTTAAAAACCATTAGAGCACATAATTCACATCCACCAAATTAAAAAATTTTCTGAAATTAATTTCCAGGGTTTAAGTAATTAATTTATATCAATTAGTGGGGGCGTAAAATTTCTTAACGTCTTGGAACAAAACAATTTGTTACCGCGCTTATTCAAAAATTAAACAGTTCTTCGTTTTTTAAACCATTTACACAAAGAAGTGTAAAAAGATGATATAAAGATTGTCAACATTTTTGTAACGCATTGAAAAAATTTCATAGACTCCGGGTGAAGTATGCACATTCTTAATCAGCTCGTGTTACAATTAGATCCGTCCATCTGCCTGCTTCAGTTCAAGCGAGTCCGTTAGTGTTTGGCTATTCGAATTAAACTTCGCAAATATACATTTAGGGAGTGGACCTTGATCATTTATCGAATTGAATAAAGAGGACTACTATATCCTTTATAATATTTACTTACTTACTGTTGTCCTTCTCATTTTACAATCTGCTATGAGTTTCCCACATATTGAATAAAGAATTTGTTATAGAAGATATGTATTATCGACAAATATATATTCTATAAAAATTATAGAATATAGTTATAATCATATAAGAGAATGTACATAATTTTTTTACATCGGATTCAATATAGATAAAGCCTTATAAATTTTTATATTTTCTAATAATATGAACTATATAACTTAAATTTTAAACTTAAGCATAATTTATAGAATATAATATATAATTAATATAATATAGTAAAAATGCTGTTGCGCGATTGACAATACACAATACAATACACAAAATGTTTTTCAGAACCCGAGTTCGATTCCTGGTACTTGCAGTCTCAAAAATAATTATTTACGAATAATTAAATACAAGAATTATTTCCAAGACCACTGACGATGGGTATTTGGCAATACTCGAAACTGCTGTATGGTCTGCCAAAAATTCAATTAAATAAAATAATATAAAAAATAAAATTTTTATTGTTGTATTTCACTACTGTTCGAAAAAACCTTTTTACAAAATGTTTTTCTTATAAAAATTTTTTCATATTTTAATATATTTGCTTCCAATTTAAAGTTTAGATATTCTATCTAAAGGCCTACCTCTTCTGAAAGTCATTATTAAAAATTTATTAGAATAAACTTCCACACTATATCTAAAGCAATATGTTTCTAGGTAGTCGATTATTTTTTGTCATCTATGGATGGTATCTGATATCATCATCTATTGTAATGTCATCGAAATACATCAATGAATGAAAATTCGTTCAATGTAACCGTGTAAATCGTTGAATAGTTCACACAGCAAAAGAAATGGTATCTTTATCGTACTCAAGTGCTTCTTTCTAAAGTCCCCAATTCTATTTTTTCATGTCCACACCACCACGTTCGTGTTTCTCTAGACGTTTTCAAGAAACCTCAGCAATTTCTTAGCAACATTATTGATCATCCCATATTGACAATCCGGTAGCCAGTATAGTATATATGTATATGGCTTCATACAATAAATATAGCCAGAATGCATAAAATGTATGTAATGATTTTATAAGTTACTTGAATTATTAGAAAATATTTGAGACATTTTTTTTTATAATTGAGTAATTATTAAGAAGACAAGTCAAATAATAAAGTAAAGAGAATATATTATTAAAGAGATTCCTTCCCCCTATTCTATGTACTTGATTAATTCACCATCTAGCTTATTTGTCAAGGTTGACAATTTGTCAAGATTTTGGTATTATGTGCTTTAAGTAAAAAACTCTTTTCTTGATAAATTGTCTAGTTGATAAATGCAAAATTGTTGATAAATAAAATGCTCTCGTATTGTGTGTACACCACAGTGTGGTGAAAAGCACTAGGCACTTGAGGTTTTAAATTTATCAAGATTTTTAAGGAATAGCAAAAGTCTTTTTGCTCTATAAAGATCTTGATTAATTGTCAATATCTGATCATTTTGTCAAGCTGGTTTGTCAGAATTGTGGAGTTAGTATCAATAATTGTTGTAAAATATATTAAAAATACTTAGGGACGTCAAGATTGATCCGATCAAACAATACAAAAAGGATATAGAAAAGATACAAAGCGCTGAAATTATTTGCGAAAACTGACAGACTTACTAACACCGCATTATCGAGTCTTAGAATGGTTTCAGACTCCTCGGAGAGGTATACAGATCTAAAGTCAATTATTGCTTAGTCTGATAAAGTGATAAACAATAATCCAGTCAAGGAGGTTTTGAAGATACCTCGCAGTTAATAGAGTAAAAGTGTTAAAGTGCACTGGCTCAAATAGCTTTAACATAATAATAAAAATACTTAGTTCTATATGCACATTTCTAATATATTATATCTGTTGGCACAGTGTTGTATATTCGAGATTAAGTCGATAAAAAATTGGTTTTCCATGTGGTCAATACTAGTAGTCGTTTATTCATAATACAGAAAAACACACAAATGTAGTATTTTCCAAAGAAACCAGAAAATTTTTAATTTCAAGGAAATATAAAAAACGCAAAATATAAAATATATAAAATCTATATACTTAAGAGAACACATCATCAAAATTATATTTCATTTGAAACTTTTACTAACTTAAATTTGTCTATGGAAACTATTTGTTTTAGTTTCTGAAATAACAAACATGCCCCATATTTCCAGGGTCATTTCTAATTGAAAAAAATCAATTTTTTTTTTCCATTTAAACCTATAAAGTTGTAAATATTAGAATTGCGGAACATCAAACGATGAATTTATTCTACTTATTTGAGTACTAGTAGAACTTCACTTGCCACATTAAAATCTTGCTTGCAATGATCGATTCTATCAATGTTATCCTCATTTCTTTTCAAAACTAAATGCAGAAAAATCTTTTCATTTTTAACATTTATTAACTTTTACTGATACTTACAACTCTTCGACAAAATAATTCTTGCATTATTGACTCGTTTAAAAGTAAATTTTTCTTTCTAAAAACTATATATTATTATCAAAAAAAAATTTTTTTAGATACCCCAAAGATGTTGGAATAAAAGCGACGAAACGACGGATTAAAAAAACACAACATACTGGTCAAAAACTATGTTATTAGTAAATTATTCATTTCAAAACTTTCAAAACGAATTTCCTTAAAATATAAAATGTATTTAATTTTGGACAAAATCTTCATATATAATCTGATCCTATTCCGGGGTACCTCCCAATAATAGCAACAAAGATTTTCGATATGGCACCCTTCGGTACCTCAAAATAATAGCAACAAAGATTTTCGATATGGCACCCTATTAAATACAACTAATTTCGAATAGATCTGATGGTTATCTTATAAATCACAAAGCATTGCAATTTATACTAACAATTTATGCTTTCCAAGAAATCAAGTTCTTCACATTTTTCTTCGAAGTATTTCCGCAGAGATACATGTATAATACAACGAAAATATAATATATGGCTGGGTTGTCTAATTTTCTCAATTATATATGAAGCTCAACTACGAGCTTAAACTAGTTAATCTATAAAGACCATTATATCTTTAACTTTTATCATTTGTGGTATAAATATTCCAAATATGATCAATGTTTTCCAAGCAAAATATTTGTCAGACGGGATTTTATGTTGAATTTGAAATACCATTATCCTTTCTGAGTATTGAATGAATACACCACAACTTATGGTGTGAATTTCAACTCATATAAGAAAACTTTAAAATACTTTTATTTTCACTTTTGTACCTTAAAAAATACATCTATTGCTCATATCTCACTATTAATTGTCTCACTGATAATTATGTACCAATATCTATTAGAATAATAATAAAAAATTCACAAAACTTAACATATGAAGTGCAAATATAAAATATTATTCATTTTATTTAAATATTTGAACATTCGTTATTAAAAACACTTATTAAAAATAGTCCATTTAAAATCATAATAAATCTGTGTATTTTAAGTTAAAATTTTGAACTTTAATTGAGAGAGAAAGCTTCTCCCACAGTTTCTTCATTGTCTCCTTGACCAAACAATATTCTCAATGAAATCCAAATACCCAGCTACTCGCATCGCTATACTTGGCCCAACATATTCAGCTCCTCTGCTTTTACCCAAGACAACAACGCCTACTACGTAGTTAACTCCATTCACTTTTTTGACCAGACCGACGCCTGATGCACCGATGCAAAGTTCTCCTTCATTAACACAAAAGGAATTTTGATTTAAGAAATTCTGAACACCTTCGAAACTCCTAATACACTCATTTTCAGTCAGATATTTTGGATGTGATTCAAATAACACTATTTTTGAGTAAATGAAATATATGTTAAATGTGAACCATACCATAAAATAGTACAAACTAACTTTCTGCAGATTCTCGGCACCATAGACCCACAGTAAGAGTTTCAGGTATATTTTGATCTGTGTATAGACAAGCTGGTGAAACGGCTGAATTGAAACTTAAATCGTTCTCTAATTCTAATAGAGCAATATCATTAATTCCCATACTGTAATCTGGATGTATATACTTTGTCTTGAAATACATATTTAGGTATGTAATTTATATACGCTTAGTTGTATTTTAATGTATATTTTACCTTTACGCGTTGACGTGTTGCTTGACCAAGGTTTCGTAGATTATTCACACCAACTGCAACAAAAGTTTCTTTACCGTTCAAATAGTCCAAACAGTGCGCAGCTGTTAAAATAAAACGCTTCTCTATAATGGTTCCTACACATTTATATTCAAACCCATCGCCTCTTTCATTTTTGGTAACTATAGCTGCCATATGCTGGAGATTTTCTGGTGCTCCGAATCGTGTTATGGATCGGAGCACCAGACGTGCATTTGTGCGTGGAAAGCTGTTGCAAGCTAAGAATAATTTATGAGTATATCTTTAGTAATTATAATATAATAAGTAATATCATAATAATTAAATTAATAAAATTGCTGTTTACTTCAATGGCAAATCAAGAATATTTATTATCATCTACTTACAGATGATAAGATTTCATCTATATGAAATGAATATTTGATTTCATTAAACAATAATCAATATGTAAATAATAATCAATATGTAATCGATTATCGATATGTCATAATATTGTGACATTGATTGCAACTTTCGTTCAAAGTGTACAGAAGTTTTATTAAAGTATTTAGCATCTTTCTCTACATCGATAGTGTTAATTTTAACAAACAAGTCACCTCTCGTAATAATAAATTGCTTAGATTCTTACCTCTTTCAGAGGGACGAATGTTTCTTCCAGTTGCAGCCCGTTTGGCGATATGATTGCTAACTACATATTGACGAAATAAATCAAAGATTATAAAATAAGATTAAAGTTTTAAGATAATATTAATGCACTTACACTGCAAATTATTTGTTGAAACCACATTGAATAGAAACGTGCATAAAACTAGCAAATATAAATAATTCTTAGTGAACATTTCGAAATAAACTTTACTTCAAACCAACGAGAACTGTTTCTGAATCTCAACGTTCAGTGCTTTTTATAGCTGAACTTCGTAGCCTCTTATTTTTGTATCTATATGAGATTACATTTTTATTCATGCGATTAATACTCACTGGTAAAACCCAAGTCTATATACGAGTATGCTTAATTGTAAAATTGCAAACTACTGATACGGCAACTCTCTTCTCAGCTAGCAAGTGTTCTTCAAATCTAAAAAGATAACCAGTTTGATTGTCAATCTTTAATTATTTTAATGCATATTTCTCTTATGGAATTTACTATTGATATAAATTTTTTAGCTAGTAATCACATACATTTCAGATCGGGTATTGATTAGAAAGCAATCGAACTTATTTACATATAAAAGCACATAATAATACACACGATTCTCGTAACTAATTTATATTTAGTTATAAATAGTTATATTCTTATATTAAAGTTTCACTTAGAGAATATTGCAATATATCTACACTAATAAATATAACATATGTATTTATAAATTCTGTTGGAGTCTTGTAAATTAAAATAAAAATTTAGCTCTGGTAACTTCAATATCTGTGCTATTTCCACATAAAACGATCCTGATCTAGTATATCTCTTATTGGCAATTATGATTTCAACAACAACAAATTTCTAATGAATTTTCATACTGACTGGTTGGTTGGTTCATGTTGGTGGTTGAGGATATGAGTTCAATTTTAGATTTTATGCCGTTTTTCTTCTCTCCAACTGTTCAATTGGTTGTCTTAAGGACGATTTACCTAGACTGACTGTTTACTTTATTCAAAAAGGACATAATGTTAATAAGTTCGCTGGATACCTCATTGTCTGTACCATTAATGAATAGTCGTAATCGTTATCAAAATCGTACAAACATTGATGAGCGCCAGTCTTCTAAAAGTGGTGGAGACAGACGTATCTATATTATTAACGTGATTTCCTGTCGTGTAGGCTTAACATCACGGTGTTCTTCACACATGCATCGGTGGTGAATACGCAACTCCACGCCGAATGTAAACCGAAACTAAAGATTCTTCCCGCGTAAATTTGGGTATTAACCATCAGTCACTACGAATCCAACATCAACTGGTCAGTCCAGCCGAAGCTGTGAGCCACTGACCCCCGTAGTACCAGATGCTACATCTCTGGTCAAATGTCGCAAGAGCCTTCACCGCAAGAGCACCTTATCTCTATTTTATCTGTGGACAGTTTTAAGTCACACTAAGAATAACTAAATACGAGGCGTTATAATATGACGGATCTGATGTCTTTGTATCTGCCTGAGTTTATCAGATTTCGCTGAATTTTTAGGTTGCTGAGTGTTGGGTTATTGTGACTGTCAATTATATTGAACAATTTCAGTGCACGCTCTTTAATATGTTTTTCGACTGAATCGACTCTCAGATCTTTGTGGATATTCGTTCCTCTTACGTACCATGGGGCGTTAACCAGTTTTCTTAAGGCGATATTTTGCGCTCTTTGAAGAATTTTTAATGTTGAGTTTGATGCTTGGCAAAAAGCAATACTGCCATAGAGTAGACCTGGTTTAATAATCTGTTTGAATATGTTAACTCTATTCTTTATGTTGAGCTTTTTGCTACTGATGAGCGGGTAGAGGTCGTTTCTTTCACCAAAAAAGAATACCATATTACAAAACGTTGGGTACCCCATTACACGAATTACACATCGAATTGCTTAGCACCCATCGTATTCACCAGATTTGTACCCAAGTAGCGATTACTATCTGTTCGCAGAACACTGTTCCTGGAAAAAGAGATTTGACTCCGATGAACAATTCATGGTCCAAAATTGTGACATATTTTAAGTACAAAGAATGCTTTTATTTTATTACAATCTATCAGGTATGAATGACAATAAATAATATTTATTACGAGTTAAAAAAAAAGTCGCGTTAGTACATACATATCATACACATAGATATATAAGATTTTTTTCGAAATTTTTCTTCTCAGCCTTGTAAAAATGTTGGAAGAAGATATCAAATGTGTAATCAGTGGGTTTGGGTGCGATATATATGCGATGAGAGTAGTTTTTTATAATTCGATATATTTCTTCCTTGGAAAAGTGTTCTTTGGTTTGTAAAGAAACTGAAAGCTTTAAGACAACTAATTTTGTTTTGAACTCAAAAGTTCTTGTTTATATTTTTCGAAAATTTGTGCAAAAATAATACAACTGCCTTTGTTTTAAGTTAATTTCCATGTCAGAATTACACGAATCTGAAGAAAGTATATTTTATTTTCATTCATTTATACTTGATTTAAATTAAATATTCATAATATACTTCTTATCAGTTTGTCTTCAAATTGTTATTTGATATCTAACCCATGATGAACCAGAGAGAAAATAATCTTAAATTTCGTCAAACATCTTAACATTTTATTGTAACTAAGCCTACAAAAAACGTAAGCGTTTATATGTATGCATATAATATTGTAATACTTAGGGATACACCTTCTCCGCCAATAGGCCCATTGTATATCCCTAGGACTTTTACTAATATGTCCAACCGAGTTAGTTACTTTTTCCTTTGTAAAAAAGTAGCAGTGATACATGATTCAAGAAGAACTACTTACAGCACTGTAACCAATATATACTTCTTATTTTGTCATACTTAATTAAATGGAGTTTAGATGAACTCTATGAATTTTGGTTATAATTAAATATTAATAAATCATATATGCATTACCACAACAAATGCCGACAAATGAAAATAAATATATTTGGTTTAAGTGAAATATATCCGCTGTTTCATAGTTCGATTAATAAAAGTAATTTATTCATTTAAATTTTTAAAGTAACCTTTCCAATATAACAAGGAATAATATAACTTAAGTTCATTGTTATTCAATACTTTAGTTCATTTTATTAAATTTACATTGAAACAATTAATTGAATTTAGTATGCCAATCAATCACCATATTGACATTTATTATTATGAATAAATTAAATCTTCGTTTTGGTAATTGTTTCATAATTTGCATTCATTCATTAAAACTGCATTTCAATGCATGTGAAAGACACTACATGCAAATGTCATATCCTTTTTCAAATTCCGAAAGCTTAAAATGGTAACTGAATCGGAATGCAATTAATTCATTATTATTTAAATTGAAAATTATTTAAGAATTTAAAAAGTACAATGAAAGTTAATGCATTTAAATAATTTATTTTCAAAATTAAGGAACTAAAAAGGATGCATTACATTAACATCCTACATTATTTGTATCTACATTTGAGTTCATTTCAAATTCTATTGTTACGAATTTATTTTAATAAAATCTAAAATGAATTTCAATTAATATTTAAAGGAATCGAAAATATATTATATGTAAAATTTACTTATTAGAACCATTGTACATAAAAAGCAATCCTTTTTAAATGAATGAAATCGAGCTTAAAAAATATCTTAATAAAATATTTATTATTTGGGAAGTTGAACAAAATCGTAGCATGTTTTTAGGCGTGAGTTAATGCTTCTTAATAATCTCATTTATTTTCTAAGAAATTTTTCTTATAGCGATGAGTAATTCACTTGAAATTTTTATAAATTATTGTAAATAAAATTAGTCAATTAGCTAAATATTAGTTAAATCTTTGTGACTGTTAGTTTAAAAATTGAATAATTATCAGTTAATATGTGATATCTCAATATTGTCAGGAAAGCAATTCACCTTAAATTCCATAAAAGGTATTGAGAAGCTTTTAAATTAACGATTTGAAATTGAAATCGATTTAAATTACCTTAAAAATCGAATGTTTATTTAGAAACTCGCATTAGAAATACTTTTTTTGTTTTTTAAATGATTTAATTTCCTTCTCAAAAAGTGTGCTTTGCTCTACTATATATCATCTGATTTCAATAACAAACATATACCAACCGGATTAGTCAACTCAATTGTTTTCTGTCAAGATTTAACTAGAAATATAGCTAAAAATTAACTGAAAAATAATACTTTGCTTAGGGAGAACTCTACCAAGAATGTCATCATATGTGATATAATATTCAATACACTCTATTTATCGTTTTTGTGTGTAATTACAAATATATTTTCTGTAGTAAGAGTTATTTCAATATTTTAATTATTAATAATTAGTTCACTTAAGTTTCATGCAAACGACCATTAACCAACAACTAACTACTCTTCTCATCAGGGTAGCCATCGCCGTACATATGTCACTCACTTAAAAGCTTCTACAGGGTTTCATAGCGATAACTTCACTAGAAATTCTACAATCTAATCATACATTCACCATTTAAGACATAACTTATAATTATTATTATTTTCTTATAATCTTATTATTTTTATTAAACTTTAAAAAGCCTCTGTCGTTTTTTCGACCACAATTGTCTAAATAGTTGTAGGTATACTTAGAGTGCCAGTTGTTCTTTGTCACGATAGTTATTTCATCTCCGATAAAGATACAGAGAGTAATGCCATATCAGGCTAGCTTATCTATTCGGTTTCACAAGTGCATGCCGCAACCCATTGAAGAAGAATATGCTGATTTTGACTTCGTCTCTACTATTGCAAGCAACAGTAATTTGGTCACCTATGAATATTCCACAACGCTATATATTTCTGAAAAAGCTCTACAATAATCTTTCCTACTAAATTTCTTCATCACTTAAGAGTTTTTGCGTATATACCACACCGCATCTACTTCTATGTAATGAGGCACCTTAACTGTGAGCACCACAACTTCGAAAATTTAATATTATAGCATTAATTATACAAATAACACCAAATATATTTACTTTGTCCATGGTTTAGCAGATGAAAGAGCATTATTAAAATTTCTCATGAAGAAAAGATCTTTAGCTTCTTTTATAACGATTATGGTGCTTAATTAATCTTTGACTTTCACTAGTAGCTCTAGTAACTCCAGTAAGTCACCGATAGAGATAAGACAACGCAATTTAACTGAATAATAAAAGTGCAGAGTATATTGTGTATCGGCGAGAACAGAAAGTTCTCTTCGTAGTCTCGAGCAAAGTTATTTGACTAGGAGTTCCTTCCCCTTCCAGACAGAAACGATATTCCGTCATTAATTCATTGTTTTTAATTCACCTTTCATTAATAGTGGGTTTATTATTTTAAGATTTTCTGTGAACTTTCTGGAACAAAATCAGTTTTTAAGTTTATAAATATTTATCTTAGTTCTTTACTGTATAAAATTTACAAACTTTTTGACTTACCCATCAAGATTTATTATTTTAACATAAGGAAGTTCAAAGAGATATTGTGCTAAAATTTTTAGAAATGGTAGAGCGGGTCAAAAATCACCTGCCACCTCAGTTGCCTGCTGCTGTGGATATGTACTACTTTACAAAGAAAATGTTGATACTATATAATTGAAATATATTATTAGCAAAAAAGAAAGAGAGTCTTTATTTCTTTTACGAAAAAGTTTATAGATGTTGCAAGTGTGCTTTTTTAATTAACAATGCTTTTTTTTACATAGAATATATAACAACTGTTTTTGGAAAGTTCAATTTGGTGTAGAGATACTAGTTTATGCAGTACTCCTCTATTTACGTGTAACTTAATCAATACCAATAATTACATTTTGTCTTTATGTTTCTTGGTTTTTTAATTATTTTTTTTAATTAATTATTATTTGGAGAAATAGAAAAAATTAATTTATTATATTTATTATTTTTGTAAAACTACTTTAAGTCCTAACTGGTGTTTATATTTTTTCTGAAAACTAATTGAATTAAATTGATTTTAATATCAAAATCACAAAATTATTAAATATTGAAACGTTGCAGAGTATAGGGTATTCAACAACATTCGAAAAAAATATATACTTAATAATGAAATATATACTTACTGAAAACATATATAATGAAGAAAAGATATTCTCAAAAACAAAACTATTTGTTTGTGTTTTGCTTAAAATTGTTTTTTTGTTTATTTTACATTTATTCCCCATTAAATATATTTTTGTTTATTTTGCAATTTTTTTGTTTTTTTTTGTAAAATTAAATTTATTATGTCAACAATGACTTAACAGTTTAATGAATAATTTAATTGTTAGAACTATTCGTACGTATTCCACACAAATATATGTTCCAAATATATAGAACATTTATATTTGATTAAATTTTTGTTTAAAATATTAAATAAATAATAAATTAGATAAATAGCATTGTGCATAGATTTTATTTTATTTAAAAATTTTATATTAATCACTTAGTATATATGTAAAATCAGCAAAACGTAGCTCACTACTGTAGTCGCATAGTGCAGACAATATATAAAGAAATAGAAATATTTATAATGTGTGTATGTGTGTGCATGTGTGAACCTGTTATCGCATTTCTAAATGTGTTCACTCTCGCCGGCAAACAACACCAACAAACAACAACAAAGTTCTTTATAAAGGCAAAAGCATTTCCATTGGAAACAAGTTCTCTGCGAATTCAGTGCCCGTTTGGATCTTGACACTAGCGATTGATTCGACTTTTGAGGCGTTCCTCGATAAGTGAAGTGAAATAAAAATAATTATTTAAAAATATTTTGTTATAAAATATGACCGAAAAACGTAAGTTGGAATAAATTTAAAGACACAACATTATAGTAAAATAATAATAATAATAATAGTCTGTGATACGGTGTCTTCCTACTTCTTAGAGCCAGGAAAATACTCGTAATCACTTTAAACTTAAATGTAAACAAAAAATGTAATCATTCGTACTCATCTCTTTTGTTAAACTCAACACTGATATATAGTTGTATATACTATATAGTAGTATCATATATAACATATATATTGTAGATTAAAAATTTTAGCTTTTACAAATAATTAACAAATAATAACTAGAGATACCACAGCTGGTGTTTACTTACAATAAAAGTTCTGAAGAGAAGATTCAGCCCATTGAAATCTACACTTGTCACTGGTATATAAGAGTAGACAAATTAAGTTTCTTATTAAAAAATATATTTTTCTTAAAGGTTTGGTTAGAATAACTATCTTAAGTGGTTTTTGCAAACATTAATGTGATTAAGATAATCATATTAACTAGATTGTGTTTTTCGTAGATTACAGAAATTTTCTACCAACAGAAGTATAACCCAATTTTTGTCTGGGAATATTTCTTTTAACATATTATTTTGTATTTTAAAGTACAATATAGTGTTTTGTAAAGTATAAGAAATTTTTAACTCGCCAGTATTGTACTTATTTAATGTGAGTACTAACAATGGTACTACGAGATGTTTAAGATCTAGTACACTTTCACTGGAAAAAAATTCCTTAATCTAAAAATCACAATTTTTTATTTTTTAAATTAAAATTAACAGTCAGAGAACATGACCAGATAAGATGGGTTAATGTTTTAGTATTTATTTCACTGAAAAATTTAGAATAATTTTCTAACAAAATAGTAATGGATGACAGTAATATTTTAATATTTTTAATGATGTAATTATTTGCAATAATTATATAAAAATTAAATAACAATATATATTAATTATGTAATAGCGGCAAAATACTTTAATTTATTGAAAACTTTTCGAGTTATTTTCGAAAGACATAAAGTAATATTTTAAATATAAAACTGCATTCAACATATTCTTAAACGTATTATTTACAAAAATAAAAATTTAAAGTTTAAATTTAAATTTAAATTTCAAAACATATTGAAATTCTTCAAATGAGAATAATTATTGACGCACCGTAATATATAAGATATGGAAGTATCCACCGAAATCTACAAATTTTCCTAGTTAAAGCTTAGTTTGCTAACATTAGCAAATAATATATATATAATATATATATATAATATATAATATATAATATATAATATATAATATATAATATATAATATATAATATATAATATATAATATATAATATATAATGTATAATACATAATATATAATGTATAATATATAATATATAAAAAATAATAGATAATATATAATATATGTATAATATATAATAATATAAAGATAATGGAAGGTTAATAGAATACGTTAATTCTTTAGACAGAAATTTTGTATTCATAATTTTATTACAAAGACCTGATTGTCGAGTCTTCAGTGAAAATTAAGCTCCCTGAAAAGTAACCATTATTTCTTTCTTAATCAATTGTAAAGCATTATTTGTTGTCATTAATAAATCACCTATAATTTTTTCTAATGTAATTCAAATAAGGATCAAAGTATAAGGTTTATTTATATTATTTAACAGATATATTAAGACAATTATATTACAAAAATAAAAATTATAGTGTTATGTTGTTATTGTTAAAATTAAAAAAATTTGTCGTTAGTCTTATTGTATGTTAAAAGGAGATGAATTAAATATATGTATATTATGTGTAAAAATAATAAAAAATAATAAAAAAAGCGATTACCCATTCCGAATATATATTCGGTATATTCAAATGTATATGCGAAATCGTATTCACACTATCTTTTGATGTTTGTAAGTAGTCAGATATTTTCTTAAACTGTACTTCGTAAGATTTAGTGAAGTTTTTCATATTTTCTGGATTAACCGGGTATTCAGAGCTTTAAGCGAAATTGTCAGTAAGTCAACGTTTAAATAAGTGATTTGGATGACACATAGATAATATAACATCTATTGCGGCTTATTTATCTTTATTAAAAACAGTATTTTTTATGTTTGTTGTCTTCCATTATTTAATAAATACAAAAACTATATATGTGTGAAATTACTTAATGGTTACTCTTGAGAGTCACTGATTATTGTGTTATTCTAAGAACAATCATTGGCGTTTCATTTCACCGAATTCGACGCTTAGCTTCTGGCTGAACGTTGCCATTGCTATCGGTACGTCAACGTTCATATGAATGATTTAGATAAAACATATATACCATAACACCTATTGCACTTTGATTTAGTTGCTTTAAAGATTTGAAAGATAAACAGATTTGTTTGTGAAATACTGAAGTCTATGCTTAAGTCTTCCGGTATTGTAATTCTTCACGTGTCATGCTGTGCCTGTGACCGATATTAGAGTCTGTCACTGTTATTCACTGGTTTACTTAAAACCAAATCTGCTAAGAATGTATTATGCTATACATTCTTCAATAAATAAAAATTAATTTTTATAGTATTTAAAGAAAAACATTGTTGGAATATTAATTTGAAAAAATATCAACTTAAAAGATGGCTTCAGCGGAACCGAAGCTAAAATACTCTTCACACAAACGCGCTGGAAATTTAGAAGAAAACGGTTTTAGATTAGAACTTTAAATTTATATCATTATATGTCATATATAATATAGCAGGTTTCTGTACGCGAACGTAATTGAAATACAGAGGCTATATTTAAATTTCAAAATTATTTATTGTGTGTACTTATTTTCTTTATCAGAAAACTGAAACTTCTTCTTCGAATATAATTTTCTTTTTTTTTTATTTTACAAGTTTTAATGTTGTCAATATACTTAAATAATAATCCAGTTTACTGTGATTATTTAGAATATGAACAGCTACATTATTCCCCCTTCCGAAAAAACACCTTGCGACCATAACGCGAAGTGTATGTCTTATGATCGTTCTTGTCAGTGACTAAAGGCTTAACTTCTTGATCCTTAAAATATTGTTCACTGAAGGCTGCTTTGAGGCGATCCACCGAGATATTCACTTTCCTTCCCTTAACATCCACGACAAAATATTTATCGAAACGCTTAAGAACAGTGTATGGACCTTCGTATGGAGCCTGCAATGGTTTACAAATCATGGAATTTCTGACGAAAACCTGATCCGAGGAATAAATATCTTTTTCAATAAAAACCTTTCCACTAGAATGATGAGCAGTTTGAGTAGGTCTTAAGTCGTTCATAAATCTTTTTAGTTTAGCTACAAATTCTGCCTGAGGGTTTGAGACGTCGCGATTAACTTCCGAAATGAATTCCCCAGGTAAACGTAAGCCAACGCCATAAACCAGTTGTGAAGGACATGCGTTAATATCTTCTTTCACTACAACTCTAAATCCTAGAAGGATGAGAGGTAATATTTCAACCCAGTTGTCATTTTGATAACACTTAATGGCTGCTTTCAAAGATCTGTGAAATCTTTCAATAATTCCATTAGAAGCAGGGTGATAAGCTGTGGTACGTAAGTGCTGAATATCAAGAAGCTTAGACAGCTCTTTAAACAAATAGCATTCAAATTGTCGTCCCTGATCTGTGGTTACACGTAATGGAACGCCAAATCTTGCGATCCAGGTGGAATAGAATGCGAAAGCTACATTTTCAGCAGAAATATCCTGCAATGGACAAACCTCAGACCAGCGTGAGAAACGATCGATCATTGTCAAACAGTAACGAAAACCTTTACAGCATGGTAGTGGTCCGACAATGTCCATGTTGACGTGGTCGAAACGAGACGAAGCAGGTAGATACTGCTGAATAGGTACCTTGTTGTGGCGGTGAATTTTGCTTTTTTGACAAGCAATGCAGGATTTGGCCCAAATAGCACAATCTTTCTTCATATTAGGCCAAATGAACTTTTCTGCTAATAATTTGTAAGTTCTTTTACCATTTGAGTGACAAAGGTTGTGGATCGAGTCAAAAGCGATTTTGCGAAAATGCTTCATCAAGACCGGACGAACGTTCCCGGTAGAAATGTCACAATACACTGATACATCAGAGTTTGGTGAGGTAAAGGACTTGATTTGCAAGCTGGAGTCTCCGTTGAGAAGCTTTTTAACTTCTTCATCAGTCGTTTGCTGGCAGGATTTAAAAAACTTTGACGTGCAGGCTGGCCGTGTGCCTCGTTGGCGGCCGCGCCGTGTCAAAGTGATTGAGAGTGGAGAGCGTTGATGAGATTTGATGAAGTCGTCAGCTTGAGAAAGTAACTTTGATCTGTAGGCTGGCCTCATGCCTCGTTGGCGGCCGCGCCGTATCAAAGTGGGTTTAAGTTGTGCTGCTTAATTCACAGAAAAATTTATTGTGATGACCTGAATCCAGATTCCTCATCTGAATGTGTCACCGGCATGCTTGTGTTGCGTTTTCAAATCACGTCGGGGTCACCAATATATAGCGGGTTTCTGTACGCGAACGTAATTGAAATACAGAGGCTATATTTAAATTTCAAAATTATTTATTGTGTGTACTTATTTTCTTTATCAGAAAACTGAAACTTCTTCTTCGAATATAATTTTCTTTTTTTTTTATTTTACAAGTTTTAATGTTGTCAATATACTTAAATAATAATCCAGTTTACTGTGATTATTTAGAATATGAACAGCTACAATAATATAGGTTTCTGCAGTTATATTTAGTTAATTTTTAGATTTTGAACAACTAAATCAGGTAATTTAGTAAAAAATAAAAAATACATCAATTCACTTTTTTGTAAGCACATACCATAATAATGGATGAAATTTAGATTAGGTGAGATTATGGGCATATACTAACGTTCATTTAAAATTATAGATATATCTAAATGTAAAATATAATATAATAAATATATCTAAATCGACAGTTTTTTTTTTATTGATTATAAAAAGAAAAAATAATATAAAACCCTGCAATAAATAATGCCTCTAAAAAAAGAACAGTATTAATATTTAACAAACGAAAGTATAAACATAATTAATTAATTCAATTGTTCTACAGATTTATGATTTCATTCTAATATAACACAGCAAGTGAATTTGTTAATAAACGCCAAGTCAGAATATCTAAGTATGACTTTGGGTCAGTTGACCAATGAACACTGACTCTGAGCTTCAAATTTGGTAGGGCACGAGTTTAATCCTTGGTACTTGCAGACTCCAAAAAAATTATTTACGAATAATTAAATAAAGAAATGTTTCCAAGACCACTGATAATGGATATTTGGTAATATTCGAAACAGCTGTATGGTCAGCCAAAAATTCAATTAATTAAAATAATATTTATTCGAAATTTTTCTACCAAATATACTAGTTTCTATTAAGTAAATTAGTCAGTTCTATCATAAAAGATGCTAAGTTGCAACTTTCATAAAATATTAGGTCTGTTCCAAGAGCTACTCGTAGTAACTTTGAGTAACACTGTGTACGAGTATACATAACTGCGTTCCACCAGCCAGTTTTCGTGGAAATTTTACTTGAGTTTTACTACGAGTAGCTCGGCCCATTATCAAATTTTACCTAAAATCAGTTCAATTCAGAATATAAATTTAAAAAAAAAACATATAAATAATAATAAAAGTTAGTTCTAATTATTTAACACTTACTTTTTATACATTATACCATATCATATACACAGTTTTGTCATTTCGCCAAATTTTCCATTTGCAAAAAATTCATGCGCAAAATTACTATAGACTAACTTAGAAAATGATAGACCATAGACTAATGGCGCCGACAGATACACAGGTAGAAATATAGACAGACACACGAACAGGCAGGCAAATAGAAAGACACCGCTTAGGACATTGTCTTCTTAGCTTACAACTATTCATTATATTATCTCCCCGATGTCTTAATCCTCTCCGCTTTAGAAACATCTCCGCAAACTAAATTAAAACTATTCCATGGTTACGTGTGTAGGGTATAAAAACAAAGTCAAAATCACTACCCATAGCATCTGTGAAAATAAAATTGCATGTTTAAAATTTCAAATCATTTAACTAAAATAAAAACAGAATATACTGACAATAAAATAATTTTATGATAATGCATATTAATAATATTAAAATAAAATTATAAATTCAATTTAAGTGCCACAAATTGTTTATCAAAATTATTTCAAAATAAAATTGAAGCTTAGTTTATTATTTATTATTTGCTGAAATTCTTGTTAAACTATTCGCCTCACTTGTTTTTCGATTAAAATGTATTGAAGATAAAAAAATAATCATCAATTGAAATGGGGGAATACTGATAACGCGTAATCAATTTAAAACACTTTTCTGAACTTTCTCAAATTGTTTTAAAAATTATTTTTATTTTGTAGACTGTTGTCATGGCCCTGGATATCCAACTCCATTGGATGCTATGAAAACTGGACCTCGCGAGAAGTTATTGTATACCGTAACTGTGCAACCGAACAAAGAAGAGCCACATGGTGATTATCTATCAACAGTTGATGTTGATCCTGAAAGCCCCACATATTGCCAGGTGAGTGTCTTATACTTTTATTTAATACTAAACTCAAATAAATTTCTCTATAATTTCTTTTCATATCATTTTAGGTAATACATCGAACGTTTACTAATCGCACTGGAAACGAACTACATCACTCCGGTTGGAACGCTTGTTCGAGTTGCTACTATGTTGACAAGAATGCCAAAAAGATACCAAAGCGAGACAAGTTAGTTTTACCGGCAATAAATTCAGACTTTGTTTATGTTGTGGATGTTGTGACAGATCCTCGTAAGCCAGAAATTTGCAAGGTCATCGATGGCAGCGTAGTTAAAGCCCAAAATGTAACAGCTCTGCACACTACACACTGCCTAGCGGATGGCAATATAATGATATCCACTCTGGGTGATGCTGATGGCTATGCTAAAGGTGATTTCATTATTTTCGATTCGGAATTCAATTGCAAGGGAACATGGACTAAAGGCAATAAAAAAGCACTTTGCGGCTATGATTTTTGGTATCAGCCTTATTATGATGTAATGGTCGCCTCTGAATGGGGCGCACCCAACAAATTTAGACGGTATTTTATATCCTTTATATGTAAATTAATATTAACGATCAAATATTACATATATACCATCTTAGTGGCTGGCAAAATGAGGATCTAGATGATCTCACTCAATACGGTTGCCGTATTCATTTCTATAAATGGTCAACTCGTACTTTATACCAAACTATAGATCTTGGTTTGGAGGGATTTACACCATTGGAAATACGTTTTATGCACGACCCAAAGCGCCCAGATGGTTACGTTGGCTGCGCATTGTTCGCTAATGTTTATTATTTCAAAAAGAAACCAGACTCTGATGAATTTGAATGTAAGAAAGTTATTGATATACCTAGTAAATTGGTGGATACGGGCGATGGTATTGCAACACCAATGGGAGGTATGATTTCGGATATCATCATATCGCTAGATGACAAATATTTGTATGTAAATTGTTGGCGTCATGGTGATTTACGTCAGTATGATATAACTGATCCAGAAAATCCGAAACTTACTGGGCAAATATTTTTGGGTGGTGCCATTTGCAGTGACTTGACGGAAGTCAAAGTCATCGAAGATGAAGAGCTAAATGTAAAATTATCAAATGCTTTTTCCTTTGCAAATTATAAAATTTAAATATGTGTTTTATATACAGAAACGCCCACCACCTTGTTATTTGAAGGGACATCGTTTAGAGGGTGGACCGCAAATGATGCAATTGTCTTTGGATGGTAAAAGGCTGTATGTATCCAGTTCACTATATTCACCGTGGGATAAAATTGTAATTATTGAATAATAGTACAATGAATTCAAATTCTTTCTTCATTTATTTTATATATTATTACAGTTCTATCCTAAAATGGTTGAAAAGGGTGGTCATATCTGTCAAATTGATATTGATGTCGAGAACGGAGGTATGAAGTTGAATGAAGATTTTTTTGTTCAATTCGGTAATGAACCATTTGGACCAACATTGCCACATGAAATGCGTTATCCTGGTGGCGACTGCACATCTGATATTTGGCTTGTAAACGATGATAAGTGAACAGTTTAATTATTGCTTAAAAAAAGATATTTCTTTTAATGTTAAACACAGTTTGAATACTTGATTATGTTAATACAGAGCACATAAATGTTATACACGTATAAAATATTTTGAACGGACACTATAGAAAAAATAAAAATACTGCAAAATAAATTTTATCTTATTTAAAAATGTATATTAGTAATATAAGAAATATTATATGCAGACAAGCTTTCAGATGAATGGAGATTCAACTTGTAATAAGGCACAAATAAAAACTGTTGCTCAGTAAAAGCATAGAAAATAGAGTTTCCGCTTTAGCACATGATGTTCTTTATTTGTTGAAATCAAATATGGATCGGTCATTCAAGAATTATTTTTATTTTAACTTCAACCTATGGAACCGAAAACATAGGTTGATCTTCAATTGAAACCACGCTCACCACTTTTCCCTAATCCTTCCACCATCAAGCAACCCCCATTCACATCCATGTAATTGTTTTGTAAATCCTTTCGTGTGATCTGCTTTCAGTTCCCCATAGGTCACAACAACTACAACACAACAAAGATTAGGATTTGATAGTGTGTGATTAGAGTGAGAAGAGGGAGTGTTGTTTGTGATAATAGCTGGAGTGAATGCTTCGTTTATTTTTTCAAGTTTCTTGATTTTAACGATAATGCCGGCAATTGTCAGATAATAGAGTTAACAGATAGAATGCCTAAGGGCACATATAGAATATATAAACCAAAAAATTAATAAAAGGTTACTGAAATCTTCCTGTATAGAATAATTAATAAAATGCAAAGAATTTCAGACATTTATATGTAAATGTGATTCTCTCGCATTAAAAAATAGTTAACGAACACGAGATCCCATCAAGGTATCAGTCATACAGTAGGGATTCAGGTTATTCTCAATTAAGAGATTTCATATTTCCTTAACTGATTCCTGCCACTGTTGTGAAAAAAATTAAAAAAGAAATTCTGAAAATGCTGAATTGAAGGAGAGAAAAGTTTTTTATTTGTAGTAAAATAGTAATTAATAGGTTATATGGCTTCCAATGGAATTGAGTACTATGACTATGGGAAAAATTTGTGCTTAACAGTAATAATATAGCTATATGCTTATATAGAAACTTGACTGATCTTCAGTCTACTCCAGCTAAAAACAGGAGTGGCACGTCTTCTGCATTTTGTGACAAAGTAAACCTATCCGTGAAATTGGGGTGTCAATGCTCCTGAACGAGTGATTATTCTGTCTGCTTATCATTATGATTAATATAGGTACAATATGTATTTAAACTTCTTCGACATATGAGTTTTAAATTACAAAATTAATTTAAGTGACTGCATTTGACTGCGTTACGTTTTAATTTAATTTAAATAAATTCATAGTAACTAAGACATTATAATGAAATAAAATATAAACTTTTCTAAAACAACTAATATAAAACAAAGTATGTAGGAGTTTTAACATTAATCGGATTTAAGCCATTCACCTATATTGACTGATAAAAATGAATGCTAATAATACCCATCTTTAATTTCTCTCCTATAACACTTCATACTCATATCTCAGAAAATAGAAAAATATTATATCTAAATTTTACTCTCTAATTTAATTTTACTAAAATATATAATTTATTACTCTAAAATCGGTAATAACGAATGTGGAACGGCTTCTTTACAATGAATTTATATACTAGTATATACTTCTTCTGATTATATTATCCTCTTTTCCCATCAGGCCTCCAACTAGTATGTACTGATAGCTTTGAATTAAAACTTGTTGGAAGCACACAAGTTTTATTATTATTTTATTATCATAAAATAATATAACTGAACATCAATTGATAACATATTATTAATAATAATTATTATTATAATAAAAGTGTTATTACCAAATATCGGTTCGTTGCCAACATAATAAAGTGATTAATAATAATTATGTTTTTTTTTTTTTATTTTTAATATTTTCTTAATAACAATGATTCACTATAATCTAAATTATCTATATACAATTTTTACTATTGACTATTTTGTATGACTACTCATACGAAATATCCTTAAAACTAAGTCTTAAATTAAAGAAACGATTAACGCTTCAAAAGGAAGCTAGTGTTGGAATTTACAGATTAAAATATTGCACAAATTATAAACGAAATTATTTAAATATAAATTTTATATAAAATGTTTGTTGGTTTCTTGATGAAGTTTTGATTCTTCGACATCCCGCTGCCATTGATTACGTGCTGCTTGCATAATTAGATCTTGGAAGGAACCAAATTCAGTATTGTGATGGGTTTTAGCTGGAACGCCCAAGTCTCCTTGATCTTCATACAAATTTTCATACATATAATCACTATCCTTACCGGAGGACAATGGCAATGCATGATCTTTATAATCCATATAATCATCTTGATCACTTGATTCCGCACTGGAATCAATGTCAGAGTCAATTCCATGTCGTTTATTGAATATTTTCAAAAGTTGATCAATTTCATTGGTTGGCATATCAGAAACCATTTTTACAGCAATTTTCCTCGGCGAACGTTTTAGTTCCTTTTTTGGTTTATCAGCTAACTCAAATCTTAACGATGTTTTTAAGGTCCTCTTCGACTTTTTCAATTGGTTGAGTAGAGATTTATAGAAATCATCAAAAGAGTTTGTGACTTGTGTCCTGCTTTTAGTGTTGGGAATTGTGATGTACTTTGAATTTTCATTAATATAACGCTTCACCAAATCCTTGATGGCTGGTTGATCATCATGTGACTTTAATAAATCAACTGTAAATAATAAGAAATAATTTATTAGTTTATTTATATATTATATTGATTTATAAGAAAAATAAAAATTCTAATTGTTTAAATATTAACTATGAAGTATGACAAAACTTTTTAATTATACAAAGCTTACCTTTATCTTGTGGTAATCCGAGCATTTGTTGAATACTTTTCCATTCGTCGGTATCCTCATTTTCAGTTTTAATTTCCGGTTGTTTAGCAGCGTTTTTATTTACAGTTGGTTTTATATATAATCCAACTGCAGAGTGCGCTAAGCACATTAATAAAATAATGAAGATATACGTATTTAGCATTGTTGAAAATTTTTAAATCTTCGAAGTTGTTACTTCTGCGATAGTCAATTTTGAACTGATGTCCAAATTCTATCAACGGTATGTTTTATACCCGTTCGATGTTCTGAAGAATTATGCTCAACTATTTTGCACATACAGCTAAGTCCGCTAATTACGCGTCCGGCCGGTCGGTCGCCAGTGTATTTTTTTACAGATGTGTCTATGTACACATTTAACAGTAGCCGAACTTGTGCCAATCATTGCGCTCACCAGCCAGACAAAAGCCAAATTAATTTATTTTACACAGGAGACAAGTGCCGTGAATTGCTAAATTGTATCCCGTATCCCGAATCACTTTTACTCACTTTTCGCTAAACAAATCCGTTTCAAGGCAATTAAATGCTGCAAGTAAATATTAATATTTTTATAGATTGCAGTCTTCGTGCAATAGCTACAGGTAACCATCAGTCAGGCTCGACCAAACGTACCCATCCGCCAGGCTAACTGCGTAAAGTGTGTGTACAATATTCGCGTCTCTTGTCTCTTCGGCTGCTTTATTGCAGTATTTTTAATGAGGGTTAAGCGGTTTTTATCAATGCACGGCATTACTTTTACCGAACAGGTATATAAACACATACAATTGTCAACTCGCCAGTACACAAGCGACACTTGACCTGAACCAATTTTACAGAAGTGAAGGAATTAATGCCGTGAGTGTTGTAGCGCCAGTCATAAAGGACTCGATTGTTTTGATCTGTAAATGGCAGATTAAAAGTCGTTAAGATACAAAGTGCTGGTCGGATTGCTCAAGTTAATTGAAGTCGGATTGATTGCAAATATTTTGGTTATTAATAATGCAACCACCAAATGGATTTTAAACTACCAATTGAGAGGAATAATTACGTTAAAGTAGATATATATATATATATTAACAACATGCTAATATATATAAATGTATATTAACAACATATTAATATATGTAGATATATATTCATAGATATATATGTATAGAAGAACACAGAATATTATATCTAAATCATATGTTTTATATATTAACAACATGCTAATATATATGGATGCATATTAACAACATGCTAATATATATGGATGTATATTAACAACATACTAATATATATAGATATACATTAAAAACATATAGCGGAGGAACACAGAATCTTATTCAAATCATGTTTTAAGCAAAAAGTCTATGCCATGTTCTTATTTATGATTTAATGAAAATATTAAAAATAAAAAAATTTAATTAATTAAATTAATTAAGAAAGTGAAATCTTTAAAAAATTCTAAAAATAAAAACAATAATTAATCAATAATCTATAGTCAATGTAGTAATATCCCAACAGTAAGATCGTGTCCGAAGAGCTATTAAAAATGGCTTCGTTATAATAATAAAATATTAATATTTTAATATTTTTTTCAATATGAAAAATAAATATTATATTATAAATAAAAATTATATTATTTGATCCCATCAAAAAATACATAAAGGATAGAGCCCTGAAATTATTTGCGAAATCTGACAGACTTACCAACACCGCGTTATCAAATCTTAGAATGGTTACAGGCTCCTCGGGGAGGTATGCAGATCTGAGGTCAATTATTGCTTAGTCTGATGAAGTGATAAACAATAATCTAGTCAAGGCGCAAAGAGGGGTTTTGAAGAAACCTCGCAGTTAATAGAGAGTAAAAGTGCTCAGGTGCACTGACTCAACTAGCCTTAACATAATTAATTAACATATAAATATGACAGTATATGGCAATAACATATCACGTAAAAGGATGCATAGAGTACAATTAAATATATATTAAATTTATATTACTATTTTTTATATTTTATTAGGAGATATTATTTTTTATTTTATTTTTTATCAGGAGTGCAAAATTTTATCCCTTTGTTGAAGGCGTATGTCAGCAGCATCAAGCTCCAGAATTTTACGTGAATACTTGCCGTGAAGGCTTAACACTACGGTGTTCTTCATCCACGCATTAGTATATTGCGCCGATGGCCGCCCCATTGTAACTCCGAGGAACTCCGCCAGTACCAGTTGAAGTTATGTATTTGGATACAATTTCCTCCTTGGTAAGGAGCAAAGCCTATCCAACACCTCTGGTGATTTTGAGTCACAGTAACCGTTTGGAAAATGCAATTTTACATCGAATGATTTTAAATGAACACAATCATTCTGGTCGCGTAAGTTTGGGTTTTAAATACAATACCACCACACCCCCTTTAAGAAGCCAACCTACTTGCGAAATCAGTGATAATTTCCGCAACGATTATCATGTCATAAATATAATTGACGCTTCCTTCTATACCTTTCATAAGTTACTGTAAATATATAGAACAGAGCTATCCAGACCAGATTCGATCGCGAGCCAATACAAATCCCAGTATACGTAGATTGGAGGAAAAAAATAAAAATTTTCATTATTTATTTGGAATAAAATAAAAACACGGTGATAATGTTGTATTACAATAATAATGTTATAATGTTACATTTATATGTGATACCATTTAAATGAAATACTGACATTACTAAAATATACTAAAGGAAAATTAACGTAATTATGGTGGATTAGAAACATGTCGTGGGCCGCACAAATATAAGGCACAGGCCGCATGCAACCTTTGGGCCGTGCATAGGACAGTCCTAATATAGACCATAGAGCGTTAAAATATAGAGCATTATGGTAATATATAAGTTCTATAAGCCAAGTGATGACACTGAAAAGCCTAAGTGGGAGATAGACCATTAAAACTTTTAACGCTTCCTCATCTAACTCCATTTGGAGGACAATCTTCAAGTCGATTTTAGAGAAAATCTATGAAGTACGCTTTTGTGAATCGGCAGTGGATATTAAACAACAACAATTTACAAATACTAAGAGAGTCAACTGGTTTTGTTACTAATACAATATGTGACATCCACACATATTGGCTTTCAAATACCACTATCCGTAAAGCATTTTGCTTTTGTTTTAAATTAAATGTTTAAATTTTGAAAAATTTAAGTTTTTCAAATACGTATGGTTGCAAATATATACTAATTTTGATTTGCTTGATTATTTATATATTATTTATATTACAATAATGACACATCTTGCTCTAAGCATTATTATCTCTATTCGTTTAGGATAATCTAATTAACCTAGACTTAGAGCAAATAGTGCTTAGATTATCCTAAGTTAACCTGAACCCAAATAAGCTGTATTCACAACCTATTAATATCCTTTGAAAAACACTATGGACCTTCTCCTTATCAATGTGATATTCATTGACACTGGACACATAAGCAGATAAGATAGGAGAATGTGTCACACTACACTGTTAAGCAGTCGCATTGCTATTCGTTAAACAGAGGTTCACGCCTGAAAGGCGACTAGGTATATATCTATACAGATAGTGAAATTAATATTTTACTTTAAAACGGTAATTTAAATTAAAATTTATTTTTCACTAAGTGTTAGCATAAGTATGTAAATCAGTGGATTTCAATTGAATAGATAAATACACCAAGGAAACTTGGAAATTCTCTTCAAGACTTCGAAAACATTATTTTCTAGCACTATCGCTATCAGCGAACCTTATTAATTAGATTAACTAATTATATGTTAAGTTAAGCATCACTCTGGAATTATTGGCAATATTTCTATAATTTTTTAATTCATTAGGAAATTGATATGCCACAATTTCTTTGATATTGTTTAGTCTAACATTATATTTCTTGAAAAATAATTATAAAGACAATTTGTGTTCAATTTCAGTCCAATAAAATAAAAAAATTGATAGTGATTTTAATGGAAGATTATTTAAGATATTAATATGCAATCAAAAATTTAAAATTTAAATTTTTAATATCTGAGGTTACAGGCTACACAATTTACTGTGAAAAAATTCGCTGAAAGTATTTCAAGCGGTGAAATCTTCATGAAATTAAATAATTTTGGTGTTGACAGCGCTGATTGGTTTTCCGCTTACACAGACAGATGATGAATTTCAATATAATTATTTTGTAGGTTTCGACTGAGTTTTTATTTTATTTGTACATTTTCCTTTTATTAACATCATGCTTACGACTCCAGCAATCAATGCTCCAGCCATCACATCATTGCTCCAATCACTTCTCCACTCTAACTACGCAATCCAATGCACTGTTTATTTTGTGAAGGTCTGACTGGGCCTGATTCATTTCGAGAAATCGAGGAAATTGAAACGGGAATGTAAATGGAAAATGTGGAATAATATTTTCGCAATAATTCGATTGAAACCAAAATTGCACTTCAAATTAAATGTGACATAACAATTTTTATTTAATTTCTTATTTATTTCGACTTTAATAATATTAATTTAATTCATTCTCACATTCCCGATGCTCATGAGTTACTGCGAAATTGATTGATATACGAATATCAATAATATTATTTTGTTTTGGGATTGTAGTTACTTAATCACATGATATGATCAAGTAATGATTAAGTAGTGGGGTCTATCACTGAAACCAACTTAAACGACCCTTTAACTACTATACAACAGTCCCTAAGTGTAGTGGTAGTGATGTTTTAAATCAACTGACTTAATATTCAAATTTATATATAATTATTATAAAAATTAAAAAATATAAATTAACATTTACAGAAATCTGCAAATCATCATTGTTGAAAAGTCCATCAAAGAACAAAGCATTAAAACTATTTAACGAGATAGATAAGTGAAGGTTCTTCACTCTGTGCTCTTTTCAATAAGCTGGTTATCTTTCCCTATATAAAAAGAAAGATATATATCTACACGCTACCATACAAAATCGTATATCATAATACTGAACAGTGAGACATAACTATTTACGTCTCTAAACAATAAAGCGTGAAGTATATACTGTTTGATACCAACTGGACTCAACCCAGGCTTGAACTTATACATTTAAAATATGAGGTTATGCAGAATGAAGTGTTTTTAGTTGTGGGGCACTTGGACCTCTAACATCAAGGTGCTATTGAGATCATATTTCTTTTGCTCTATTGGAAGTATCATTAGTTTTAAATTGTTATTATTATTATAAAATAAATTATTTATTTAGTATAAAATTTATATCATTAATTTAGTCTATAATTCATATTTATATGTTTAGAATACACTGCACAGCAAGTGAAATAATTGCTAATGATTAAAATTATTAAAACTCTGCATTTAAATATATTACTATTAAATTAATTGTATAGTAAATAATTTAAACAGTTAAATTAGTTATATTGACTTCATCTGTTTACACACGGTTAATAGGTTTTAGTTTCTGACCCATGTAATCCAATTATGTAAGTGCAATCACATCAATATATGTTTCCAAAGACCACTGATAATGGATATTTCGCGGTTCTGAAAAGGGTTGAAAGGTATTTGACACTCCAAAAATTCAGTTGAATAAAACTCTTAAAAATTTTTTAGTATTCCTAAAAATATTGCAAATTTAAAAAAAATTTTTTTTATTAATACTCCCATTCCTATTTAAAATAGATTTCCTATTGGAAAACATAAAAGTCTTACTTAAAATAAATTACTTTTAAAAAATAATGTTTTAATGACGAATTAAAAATCAGTCGGTTTATTAATAAATTAAAATCTATAAAAAATTATAAAATGATAAAATCATACATATAATCATATCATATTGTAATATGATGAAACTTTATAAAAAATTCATACTTATGATGATGTCAATTTAAAAATATGTTGAGGCAATATCTTCATATGTACTAATCCTTAATTGTCTAATGGAAGCATTTTGTAACAAAATTACTGAAGCATCAGATGCAGTTTTAGCTATCATGACGACAAGTGCAGCGGTCGTAAAACAAATAGTGAAGTCCATCAAGTTTGATTTTGCCCATGACAAAATCCTAAAGCATTTATGGTTTCCTAATTATGGATAAACTGATGCCGGCAGAAATGGAACCAAAAATATTAATACGTTTAGCAATGCGATACATAATAGCATTGGCATTCACAGGGCATGTCAGATCATTTTCGCATAGTCCAAAACGAAATTTTGTAGTGCGGTATCAGTAGAGGTTGAAAATTGAGAAGAAAAAAAAACTAATTAAAATTCCCACGTTGGTAGCCATTTCAGGCCATGCATTGTCGAATTGGGCTCATTAGCAGTCGGTCCGCTCATTCCGTATGCAAGCGGCGAGAATAGTATGAAGCTGTAAGCCAATATCGACAGCAGAGTACCGAGCAGTGCGTGCTGCAGCCATCTTGGCAACCAGCCAGTTAAAAAGTTGAACATGACACCTAAAAATAAACAAAATTTTCTAAAATTAACAACGGCAGGAATTCAACAAAAATGCTGCAAAAATTTCAAATAATAAAACGAAATAAAATTCTAAATTGTTTAGCTGTCTATGCTAAGCGTTAAAACAAAACTCGAAACTCTAAACTCCAAATTATTCAAAACCATTTTACTAATTGATGTTCCCGTACTCTCAAACCCCCACAAACCCCACACACAGTGCACTTTATTTTTAAAGACAATTATTGCGGGGTTGGGGAGTATGGTGGTTGAATTTTTTACACAAAACAATGCAGAAAAACCACCAAAGTTCCCGTCCGATCTGCTCTGGGTCTATAGCAGAGCTGGTGAAAATTAGGCGCCTGCAGCAGTGCGTGAAATTCAATAAAATTGCAAAATATTCTGCCGGTTTCATGCCTAATTTGGCACTTAAATATATTTTATAGATTAAATTTGCTTTAATAGCGAATTTCCTTTCGAATTTATTGCATTTCATTGACGCTGTTTTACTTGACGCCGTTGAAAAATTTATTAAATTTACATTTCGGCTCGCGCACCGAGCATTCGCCACTCGCAAAAATCCTTGCAGCCATTTTAAATTGAAATTTCTGCTGTTGTGATTGCGTCCTTTGCGTTCATCTGCACGTGTGCTCCCTTCATTTACATAGGAACTCATGCGGTCCTGCGTGAGTTTGCCGTAGATATTTCGCAATTTCCATATAGATATTCGTATTTGCTTATAACTTTCAAAAATTCATTTTATTTGATATTTTTTTATATATGTTATTCTTCTTTCTCTGTTGCATTCAATAAAACTCTTCATCACCTCCAATATTCCATACGTTTGGGTTTTTGTTGCATCTGCATGGTTACAGGGGATATTTATATTTGATATTATAATAAATTTAATACATTTTAGAAAAGATAGTGGAATGAGTTGAAATTAGCCGCCTTCAACTGTTCAAATTAAAGATCCCACAAAAAGGTAATCTATTCCATATAATGTTAGATAAACTGCAGACTACTTTTTATTAATTTTATTTATATATTTAGATGTAATATTACAACATATCGATACTGTGTATTCATATTAATAAAAACGTGAGATTAGGTTTTTTCTCTGTGCGGAAAAAGGGTCTAAAAATGGCAAACGCATTGTCACTATGCTGTCACAATAGTAACATAGTATGCTCGGTTTGTACGGACTAAAAACAATCCACCTCGTGGGCCAGATGGTTGCTACCCTGGGAATACAATTTCAATTCAATCATTTTATATAAATTTTCTTGTTTTAGTAAATTTTGCTTCAATTAAATTAAATACGTTTTGTGATACCTGTCGCGATTCTAGAAAAGACGTAAAAAATGTCTCCCTCCAGGTTTAACATAGTCTGCGCATTATGGCATCGACAATTTATCGTGCCAAGCTCCTACGTTTCACAGTATCTTAGTCAGCTCTAAGATATGTCTTTAAAGAACATTTAAGGTTTTGCCATGGGTACAAGGTTTAAGTTTTGTTAGATGTCACAATGGGCCAAAGACCGAAGTGAATCATCTAATCATCAGGATCACCGATATAACCTAACCTATATCATTTAATTAATTCTACCACTGTTATTTTTTTTACACGGTATTTTATAACATATCACAATAGACGCAAGATTGTAATAGATCGCCTAGAAGATCGCCGGTATAAGCTAACATAACCTATTTTAATTAATTCTGCAGTTATTATTTTTATATATTTCATTTTTATATGGTATTTCGTACGATAGACGCAAAACCTAAGTAAATCACCTAAAGAACCGCTGGTATAATATAATTTAGCCTATTTTTATTAGTTTCATTGTACGATCGTTATTCTGTTTATATGATACTTTATCAAAATTCCATAATATATATTCATAGTCCTAAGAAAATTACTTGATTTATACTTTAATCAGAATATTTCGAAGGGAAAATAGACAATAGGTAATAAAAAAGAAATGTTCATGATCAATGAATTTCTCTTTAAAATATTGAAGAGATTTCAATATTTTGCAACTAATTGCTTAGATTTTCAACGTCATAAACTAAATTGTATATTAATTAGGATGGATAGACAAGAAGCTTATCACATAGAAATCACGTTAAATATTACAAAATTACCAATTTCTCTATCCGAAAACCCTATGTTCAGGTGCTAAAACTGTTGAGAATACTTTTTTATCTTTGGCATTACTTGATGTTTTGAGCTTTGTTCAACGTAATTAATATTTTTTGTTCTTATATGAATTCACCTGTTAACATGGAGTTAAATATTAAAGCTGGAAAATAATGATGAAAATAGAGCACACGTCCCATCCCCCAAAATGGAAAATAATGAAGCGCCCAACCAATGAACAACCAGGTGGCTGCTTTGAGTGACCTTCTCTGGGAACCTGCAAAAGAATAAAAAATTAAAAATTTTATTTAAATTTTAAAAAAGCTAATGGTACTTTATGCTCTTATTTTATTATTAATCACAAAAATTATTTATACTTTTTTGTAAATTAAAATTATATTTTACATGATGCTTCACTACTCATCAAGGTTGTATTCGTTTAAATCAAATAAAATGGGGAGAAATGTTAAGAATATAATTTTTGTTTATATAAAAAACATTTATATATTTATTTGTTTTATTTTAAATTAATTAAAATTTTAAAAAACTCATAAATTTATATGACGATTTATGATTTAATGAAATAAAAAATATAGTGTATTAAAATTATAGACTTTTCTTATAACTGATAATATAAATAAAGAGGTTTTATGTATCAAATTTATACCGTGTTTTTAGCGCTATTAGCTAGCACTTTCATAATACACATTTTTTTAAATCTTATTTTAATTTATTATTTTTTTTTTATATTATATATATTGTATATTATATAAAAGTACAGTATATTAGTATATTATTATATTATATATATTGCGATTATAACATATTCCATTATTTTAATATATAATTATAATTACATTGTGACCGAAAGGTTTTCGGAGGTTCTCATTTAAAATTCGCGCGCTGTATATTTTTCGATATTTTAAGTTTATGTAGTTTTGGCAGCACTGTCCTTAATTACTATGCCAAAAATGAGGCGCGATCTGTCAGGACAGTTCGTTTACGGCAGCTGTTGAAACCAGTTCACCTCAGTAGTGCGTTGCGAAAAAAACAATGGAAAAAAATATTGAACAAAGAGTTTGCATCAAATTTTGTTTTTCGAACGAAATTTCGTGTGCAGAATCGTTGCGAATGCTACAAAAGGCTTATGGGGAATCAGTTTTATCGAAAACTCAAGTTTATGAGTGGTACAAAGCCTTTCAGGACTGTCGTACGACCGTCGAAGACATGCCGCGTTCTGGACGACCTTCGACCTCTACCACCGACGAAAACATTGAAAAGGCAAAGGAAATCGTGTTCAAAAATCCTCATGTGAGTGTTAGAGAGATAGCACGAGAGCTAGGCATCGGTCGTGAGATGGCTCGTTTGATTTTGGTGGACAATTTGTGTATGCGACGTGTCAACGCCCGGCTTGTTCCGATTCACCTCAATTTGTTCAACATTATCAACGATTTTAAGGCCAAACATTCAATAAATACCATCGAACAGCCACCGTATTCACCTGATCTTGCACCGTGTGACTTTTTCCTGTTTCCCAACCTCAAATTACCACTCAGAGGAACGCGTTTTGAATCCATAGAAGACGTAAAACAGAATTCGCAGAGGGAACTCAAAGCCATACCGGAAAGCGCCTATAAAAAATGTTTTGATGATTGGAAGAAACGTTGGCATTTGTGTATCGCTTCTAATGGAGCATATTTTGAAGGAGATAAAATAAATATATTGATGAAGATTAAGAATTTTGCGTTTTATTTATTTATGACCGGAAACTTTTCGGTCACAATGTATAATAATTTTTAATATATTGTGTATATTATTCTTAATATATGTATATTATAACATATAATGAGATATAAGAGATTACAGAAAAATTCAATTATAAAAAAGCTTAATTAAAAAATTCTAATATAAGCCAAAAATATATACTTCAAAACCACGATTCCTACATCAGTTAATAGTTAAATAAGATTTTATATTACAAAAAAAAATATTTTAGAAATCTTATGTTTCACAGTTGAATTTTCTAAATATTCTCTGCATACATTTTAATAAAGTTATCTCAAATTTTATTTATATTTCATTCAACGATGTCTGATCACCAACTAAATATTTTTTTGCAAGACCTACTTACACTTATTACGACTACAAATGATTACAAAGATAGCTATATATTTAAATGGAAATTCTTTTAATCACTCTCTAGACTCACAGTTCTACGAAAGAGGAAGTACCTTCCGTAAGTCACTGCTAATGAGGTGCGTTGACGGTACAATTATTTCCCTTAAAATATCTAACTCGATCAGTTGATGAGGCAATATTGGGCTTTTACGACTTTTTAATTAGTCTTCACACAGGGATTATTTTTGATAATTATTTTATATGCAAACGAAAGCGAACAAAACCTCATCAGTTAACATAGATAATATTATATTACACCGTATTTTTATGGGAGCTAAACGCTGGTTCAGTTAACCCGTACACGTCTCTCTTAATATCTTTTAAGTACGCCTCAACAATAGTAATAAATTGTTACCATAGCACTATTCATATCTTTTAAAGGATGGTTTTAAAAATAAATTTGTATGCGAACTATAGTATATAACTATAGTATATCTGGATTTATAAAAAATTCTTACACAAACTGTTACTGGTGTGTCTCAAAGACTCTGTGCTAATTTTTCTAATAAGTTTATCTGCAGCGATTCAAACTTACGACAGAAAATCAAGAGAGGTAGAGAATTAAAGTAGATAAACTGGTTGACAAGTTGACAGGCGGGTAGATAACCCGATAGACAATTATCACCCCATACTGATGAAGAGCAGATTTATGTATAGAATTGGATGATATCCGACATTTGTGTCAAGTAACTAACCAAACCTAATAACGACTTAATATATAATATAACAACTTTTATTGTTTTAATTATATTAATAATTTTTAATTAGAATTTAATTATTATTCAAAATTTTTTATGTTTTAGAATTTAATAATTTTCAATCTAACGAACAAAAATTTTAAACTCATGGTACCAAAATAATAAATTAAATAACAATATTATATCTAATACCTTAGACCTACCTAACTATAACAAGTTTTTGGACAGCTATTTATCTATTATGAAGTTTGGTCACACAATCTAAGTCAGCTCTTCTCCTGTACAATTTATTGAAGTTTCGGTCATCAGATCAGAACAGATAAGTTATGATCTGACCTTTGAGAAAAATACACTATTTCATTAAATAGATTTATTCTTTCGCAATATTCAAGAAAATATACGTAATCTGCCCTATATTTTTCTATTTCCGTTGCAAACTGAGTGACAAGGTTAATATATCTCTCCTATCGCGGTGAAGATAATAAAAATTAAAAAATTTAAATTTTTTTTACTGCATCACCAAATTGGAAGCAAGTCCATCCATTTTTAATATAAAAATTTTTAAAACTGCAATGAAAAGTTGCTCATGCGATATTTCATTTCTATTTACTTTTTATAATTATTTTCCTCTTTTGTTTTATTTTTTCATGTTTTTTTTTCTTTAGTGAATAATAACCTTTTTTAATGAGTGTTAAGTAAGAATAGTTAGCAATATTTTACCGTTTTCATTTCCATTTTTATTATTAACAGCAGAATTGTCCACATCCGGTTCAAGTGCCTCACAGGCGACATGTCCTTTTGGAAATTCATTAAAAGTGTTTTCTTTTTCTTGTTTGCTTGCCAGTTCTTCTTGTTGTTCTTCCTCTTGTTGTTGCTGTTGTTGTTGTTGTTCGTCCTGTTTCGACTTCTGATTTTGACGCTGTTCTACTTGAAGTTGTTTCAGTCGTTCCTGTAATAGGCGTTGCCCCGCCATCCTACGTTCCTTAATAGCCATAACAAAGAAAACGATTAAAAAGAGCGCCAGGAAAACTAGATTGCTCCACCAGATTATTGGATTTCCTAACAAGTAAATGCGATAAACACTACCCGAGAAAAATTGGCCCTGTTACATCATCATTGTTTTTGTTGTTGTTTTATAATTTAATGTTATTGTTGTAGTAGTAGTCGTAGTAGTAGTAGTTGTTGTTGTTGTTGTTGTTGTTGAGTATATTATAGAACGGTGTTATAATTTTTAGAGTCAAACAACAATGCAATTTGTGTTCATTGACGGAAGTAATTATTAACAGCAAATGGGATGGAAAATAAAAATAAAATTAATATTTATTATTTTAAATTATGATGAAAAATATTAAATTTATGTTTTTAATATCAAAAGGATATAATATAGGATATACTATAGAAGTCCTTATAAAGATATTCTGTTGAAAAGTTGAAAACATACAATGTACAATAATAATTAACTTATAATCTTATATTTATTGTTAAATAAACTATTAATTAATATAACATATAAATTATGTTAATTAAATTATTGAAATTGTTAAATTAACCAATTTATGTATTTGATAATATTTTGTTTATATTACTTTATTAACTATTACTTTGTTTGCTACTTAATATATAATCCATTTTATATATGCTGACTTATTTTAATAAGCTTTATTATAGATGAATGTTGGGCTATTAGTCACATTTTTTTGATTTGGTTTTTTAATAAAAAAAAATCGAAACGTCGGAAATATATATTAAATAAACAAAACAATAAAAAACTTTTATTAAAAAGCCAAATCAAAAAAATCTGACTAATAGCCCAACACTCATCTATAATAAAGCTTAATATATAATATATATCAATATATTTAATATATATATTATTTTAATATATTTTTTCAATATAAAGTAATAGTCCAAAACAAATTGAAGTTTTTATCAGTGACCGATCAACTTGGAGAAATGACGGAATTATTTTAAAGCACTTGTACACTGATGGGTCCAAAATGGAAGATAGCAGTATAGGAGCAGGAATTATAGGACTGAAATTCCAGGCAAAGGTCCATGCCTTAGAGCTATGACATAAATTAATACATAATTGCTTAAGAAACCAGCTGTAGTTTTGGCTCGAACTAGGTAACAAAAGAAGTATTCCTTTCTCCTCCAACAATTTTCATTAATTATCTCTATTGTGGTGTATTGGGTAAATTGGTAAATTATATTCAACTTCTGTTTCCTAAACATGAGTTTAGACTAAATAAAAACAAGTGAGAAATAATTTAAGTTATTTTATTATTTTAAAGCCTTAGTTTAACGAATTTGACCAATACGATCAATACGACATAATAATAATAATTTTGATTATAAAATAATATATATTCAATATTTCTTCAATAATAGAAATAAAAGCAAGTTTTAACCATGACTTATGACATTTGAAAATTTATTATATTCATTCTCCTTATAGCAAAAATAGGCTACATCGGGGTTTGTAATATATATGTGGCAAAATACATATTTCTTTATCACTTAAAGATAGAAAGAAAGCATCCTATTACTCATTAAGAACTCTTAGTTACTCCATGAATGCTTATATATGTATGTTTACTAGCACAGAATATAGAGTTACAATAATAAATTAAAACATATCAATATATGGTATAATAAATTTTAAATTGAAATCTTCATTTTCAGCAGACCCATTGTAATTCTAGCATCAAGTTTACCATTTTATTTCCCTACAATAGAAGTCTATTACTATTGTTTATTATTGATTCAAAAAATTCATACAGCATTTACAAAAATTATAGAATTTTACAGAAAATCTAAATTGACAATAACATATTTGTTCTGTCTATAGTCACACAAGTCTATTGTTAGGAGTCTATTGTTAGAAGTCTATTGTTAGGAGTCTATTGTTAGAAGTCTATTGTTTTCAAGGAATATCTACCAGATTCTTTATAAGCAGGCCTTTTTAGTCTTGAACCGTAGTCATTGTATATCCAAAGGTTTTACTTCAAGTGAGACTATATTGAAAACTGTTCATCCATTATCTATACTAGAAAATTATTTTTGTTAGTTAAGTCTGTAAAAATGTCTTGCATCCAATAAAAGAAAATGAAAATAATAAATTAATTTCAAAATTGTTGGTGCCATTAATCAATTTGTGTTTATAATGCATTAACAACCATAGATCTTCATTTGTATATAAAATAACATAAAAATCAAATATAATAAAAATTTAACCAAATACTTCATACTGTGGTCATATATCAAAATAATAAATACCACAAAAAATATATCTTTCCATTTCAGTGCAATTTCATTTATCCACTTAGTATTCTACACTTTAGCTATACCAAACCATATCTGTGAACTCAATAGTGTTTAGTAAGACAAAACATACTAAATTTCGACATCCCTCCGAAATACTCTCAATTACTGCCTTGTAGGTCATTCAAACGACACATCAATTTCAATTTAAGAAAATCCTTGTCAAATTTATATTACACGCACAGAATCACAAAACCTAAAAGAAACTTTTATTGCTCGAATACTGAATAATTTCCGAACACTTCCATAAATATACTTCTAACAACTTTTTTCATTTAAAATAAATGCTTATATTCTACATATGTTTTTCCCCCCTCCACCAAAAAGTATTACTAAGTTTTTCGTCTATTTTTTTGCATGAAGAGAAAAAATATATGAACGTTGCTACTTACTTTACGCACAGACAATACTCATTCATTGAGTGCATTTAATATTCCCTCATACATACCCGGTAATTAATAGGCCATTGCCATGGTCTGCTGGTAATTTCTCCTTCTTTCGGTTTAAGTCCAGCGTTGCCTTGAAACATCACAGCGTGCGATTCAATAAATCTCGCAAAAAATCCTGGTGCGTAGACATTAAAGTTCACTTTGGGCACTGAAATTCATTAAAATTAGTTAAAGAAATTATAAAATATTTTAGAGTGTTAATATAAAATAAATATAAAATATATGAAGGTGTGACTTCATGTCATAAAACTTGACCGCCAAGAGAAAAAAGTTCAAATGAACTAGGTAAGGTTTTAACTACCATATTAGAAAAAGACAGCTTTTACGTTGCCCCTTTATAGGTATCTACTGAAGATCAATACAGAAAACAAATGTAGAAAATCCTCCAATTATAGAGTTTTCGGAATTGAAAGAAGTTATAACTAACATTAACGCCTGGGCAAGACCAAATAAATGGGAAAATGATTAAAAACTTGCCGCACACAGCGATCGTCTTAATTCTCACCATTTTTAACAACATTTTGTCACTTGGGTACTACCCGACGTATTAGAAAACATCGTCGATTAAAATGATCCCACAGCCTGGAAAAGATCCTTCAGTTGCTACATCATATCGACCAATAAATCTATTACTACAAATTTCAAAATTTTCGAAAAACTTCTAATAAAATAAATTCTGATTTCCTCATCGATAGAAAACTTAATTCCGGACCATCCATATGGATTTCGCAGAGGCATGCAACAATTGAACAGGTCCTTAGAATAGCTAACGAAATACACTTAGCTTTATACTCAAAACAATATTGTACAGCAGTTTTTCTTGATGCAGCGCAAGCATTTGATAAAGTGTGGCTTAAAGGACTTTTATTTAATATAACGCACTCGCTTCCAGTAAACGTTCATAAACTTCTAAAATCCTACGTGACTCAACGAAAATATAAGGTTAGACACAAATCTTTTACTTCGAAAGAGTACGACATAAACGTTGAATTTCCTCAGGGTAGTGTTCTTAGGTCGTTTCTATACTTAATCTATGGAGCTGACATTCCACAATACCCAAACAATTTGCTGACAACGTTCGCTGACGACAATGCTATAGTCAGTACCGATCGTGACTGCACTATAGCTTCACATAATTTATCCAGGCATCTTGGTTTGATTGAAGAAGGCTTGAAGGCTTGCAAAATAGAGAATCAAGGTGAATGAAACTAAATGCGTTCAAGTAACTTTTACAGAGAAACATGCACTGCTGTTAAAATTATTAATGAGGTTATAGCTGAATCACATTCTGTGAAATATATGGAAATTCATCTAGATAGAAGGCTCACGTGGACAAGTCATGTTGAACCCAAAAGATGTCAATTGAATCTTAAATATAAGGAATTGTACTGGCTTTTAAATCGCAACTCTAAACACAGTCTTGATAACAAATTGTTAATTTACAAGTCAATATTAAAGTCACTTTGGACCTATGGTATAGAACTGTGGTGTTCAGCGTGAAATCCACCACCACAGTACACAAATATAGAAAAAATCCAGAGAGTACAAAATAAAATTCTCCGTCAAGCTGCGCTAAAGAAGAATATTTTCATAAAAATATATCCTGAAATATTGTGCTCTTTTTATATCTTTTATATCATAACCTTTTGTTATAATGTACAATATTTTTTAAGGTTTGTGATGAACAGAGGGACTGCCATCGTCGGAACGGTGTGCCTAACATATTAATATGTAGTATACAGACTTAAACACTCTCTCTTTAGAGACACTTATTTCCCACTAAACCGCTTTCGCATTTCTTCGGGTAATAATGTACAACATTAACGAATAAAATGGAATCCAACTCATTCACTAATCGCTAATTGAAGTCAATAGAAAGTTATTTGTGTGGCCTGCCACTACAACCAAATAATCAAACGTCCACTAATACTTACACTTTTTATGATGATTGTCTTCAAAGTTCCAATAGGCGTATTTATCGCGTAAGTTTGGATTGCAAGATACTTCCTGCTGTTCGAAACCCCACTTTGGTAACTGCTTTCCACTTGCAGTAAGAGCGCAATTCTGAAGCACATGGATGAACATGACTTTGGTTGTAACCGTTTTCACTGTGTTATTCACTTTGCCACCAACAATGACAACTCTCCAAATATCATTTGCATCGCCAACTCCATTCTACAAGACAAAATAATTAAAGAAAAATCAAATAAATTTTTCATATACAAATACTTTTTTGTATAGGAATCGAACCACTTACATCCCCATAACCAGTCACTTGTATGTGTTTTTTGGTCACTGGCGCCGGTTCAGCATGCGAATGTAAATTCCTCTTGGTGGCAACGTGTTCCAAACGTATTTGATCGCCGTTTTTCAGTAATTTCAAATCAGTTACGGTTTCCTTATTGTACGGTTTCAAAAGCCATTTGTTGTTATCGTCCTTGTGTGTGTATGTGGTAATCTAATCGAAGAAATGCCAGTTTCAATATAAACAATAGAGCCATAGAGCCATAAACCCATAAACCCATAGAGCGAAGGCAGCAAAGAAGCGTGTATGCAAAAAATTAAAAAAAATATTAAGCAAAAAAAGAGTAAGCAAAGTAAAGACTGTAATAAAATGACAAAAAGGAGCGGGCAAACTTTTCGAAGGATATTGGTTTAGAATGTGGCATGCACATACGGACTGAACAGACTGAACAATGCAAGGAGCGGCAGGAAAAAGTCACTGCTTTTTTCGTTTAAGAGGCACTGTTTAAACAGGATTAAAAAGCCAATTGAGCTGTAACCTCATGCACTGACCAAAAGCCGTGCGACACTAGAATTAATTAAATCCATTGGAGTTCCTTTTTGCTTTATTTCCTTGTACTTGTCATACAAGTACCACCAATTTCGAGGCTTTGTATTTATTATTTTTGCTCTTTTACTTTTGAGACGACATAGAAACAACAAAAATAATGGGTTACTCTTAAGTTACTCTTTAGTTATATAGTTACTTTAGTGGATGGCAGTAAAAATCTATACATGGAATTTGATTTGTAGTACCACGAAAATTAATAGTGCGGGTAATGGCGGTAATAAGTAAACACTTTAGAGTTCTAAAATGCTCGATATCTTGCTATGAAAGATATATTAATATTATTACATGTTTATGTATGGTATATGTCTATTCTGTGTTATTCTCTTATCACCAACAACAACAACTATCCAAATAACATTAGCCAACTCATATATCAATATATCAAAAATACCTAAGATTTCATTTTGATGCTGAAATGAATCAGACATTTGAAGTCTGAACTAACGAAGATACACACTAAACCGCGTCGGTGGCTACACCAATCCAGGTAGAGTCCTTTCTTATAAGAACTCTACTTGGAGTCCTTATAAGTGCTACAAGCACTTCAAAAATCGAAAATATCTCTTCAAAAAAAAAAATTTTAAATTGAGTAATGAAAAAAGTAGAAAACGGTGATGGCGTTATAACGAGAAGATGTAATAGCTCAACAATGGACGCAGTATCACGGGAAGCCCATTGTTGCCCAGTATCTAGTGAGTTAGTGGACTAGTAGTAGTCTAACGTAAATAACTGATATTAAGGATTAAAGCCGCGATGCTCTGAACGCACTTATCAGTAAAATGCAACGATAAACGACTCTGTTGGAGTTTTAAAGAAGTTCGCCGATACCAATTAAAACTATATGTTTGGATATAGTTACCTGGTTATAAAATACAGTTCCACATCGAATGAAAGTAATGAAAACAGCCAGTCCAATAATTCCACGAGTCTCATAGTGGCCTCAATTATGTTAATTGTGGTCAAGACAAACAAAGTTATGGGTCCTGAAACCCATGGTATCATATTTACAACTCAAGTCGAGTGCCACAAATTGAACCCACTCACAAAACAATTATACGTTAAAAAGTGTCAGATGGTGCCTTCTGAATTTTAATCGCATTCTAGGACAGGCATTGCTTACCGCAACAATATTTTAACCTCCTTCCAGCGGGAGTAGCATCCCGATCAAATAATTTTCCGAATAACAATAATATTAAGAGATATTCAGAGCATCTATGAAAAATAAATAGTCCACTTCCAATAATTCTTAAGTTTCCCTAAGAAGAACTCAAACTATGGGGGGAAGATTTTCCAATATCTCTACTGTCATTAATCAAGAAAAGGAAGATTTTACAATACATTGAATTTTTTTTCCTCTAAGAGGGGGCAGTAGATATGCTAACTGTTACCAACTCCATTAATTTACTATTCACAATACAGAAAATGAGCTGAATATTTTCTGAAGAGTTGCTCAAATAAATAATTTTCAGATGAATATAAATTTCAGATGAAAATAATATAGCGAAAAGCACTAATTTTCCAATATAAAAATTAAAAAAATATTTAAAATTAAGTGAATACTAAACATATTCTTTGAATTTTCCTTAGCATTTACCTATACCAGAGTCATTTTAAAATAGCCTGCCTATTCCAAATAAGCAGCCCTCATTTCTTCTTAAGTCCATGGTTTTTATGTTTTCTAATGAAGTTCTGAGATTGTTTAAAGGATTTATTTTTAAAGATAAGCTTTTTTCCATTGAAAGCTTAAATAATTTATTCGATTACTCGCTTAATAACAGATGACTCATATTTCAGTGTATCGTAGCACTATTTTCTGTAAGTGAACGTGTATCTGCATACCTAGAGAAAAGTTTTTTCATTCACAATGTATCTTTTATTTGCAGAGTGATAGCAGTTAAAAAGTTATCTGATGAAATTACTTGGTCTGTGAGTTATCGACGTTGTGTGTTGTAGTAAATTTGTTGGGTAATTGTGGTTGCGTGGTTAGTTTTCAATTAAGGTGATGTAGCCATCACCCCAGAGGATGACTAATTGAAATAGCCACTTCCATGCTTTTAATGCCCCAAAAATTTGTTCCAGTTCGCATTACTAACAAAATTTCAATAAAAATCAATTTCGACATAAAAGAGAACATTCAAATGCACATTTTTATGGAATAAACTTAAATGCCAGTAGTGAAATGCATAAAGCACATATTCAGGAAGAGAGAATGTTTACACTTAAGTACATTCCGGAGTTTCAATTATTAAAAATACATACTGCACCATTCCCAATTAATATCTCTCAATAAAGGCATGAGGCGGCTAGATACTGAAATGTCAACTAGAATTAATAAGTCTGACTCTATTTTGGTTGTAGGGAATGCAAACAGAACATGGTATTACAGTAAAAATTATAAATAAATTATTTAAATCAATAGATACGTCTCAATAAATTCTCATCTTAAATATTGAATAAAATCAACTAATAGGAAAATTAATTTACCTGCTGTTGTCTGGCTCCAACACCTTTCGGATAGAGATGAAAATGCGAATGCAAATATCCTCCTCCAGTTTTATGATTCTTGATAGTTACAAGCGCGCCATATGCCACATTTCGTGGCAATGTTGCATTATACAAATTATTACCGATGAGACGAGACTGAAATGCAGAACTGTAGAAGCCATCGCCGTTTCCGCTGTGATTAAGCACAGTCAAGTGAATGTAGAAGAAGACCATGTACAGCAGGATTGGCCATAAAATTAATGTCAACGCACGACAGACAATTTGCTTAATAGTCTCCAGCTGAAAGGGAAATGGAAAAGCGTAAAGTGTAAAGTATAAGCAGAAGAGTAAGGAAATGGAGCAGGAGCAGGACCAGAAGCAGAAGCAGAGGAGTGAAACTAATGAAAACAGTTTATTTTGTTACACGGAAACGTTCGATATGTACGCCAGCTTCCATGCTCTTTTTGTGTGCAATTAATTGAAAAGAATGACATAAAACTCACAATTGGCTTACGTAAATCACCCAGGATAATCCACAGTTCGTTGGCTGTATTCAAGCCGACCAGCAGGACAACGAAGAGTCCGACAAATTTAACGCTGATGGTGCAAGATATCATAGTACCAGTAAAGAGTAGCCATAACCACCAACTGAACGTATACGAAGCTCCGTTGCTTGTAGTTTTTGACACCTTCACCATGCCCCACACAGAGGCTGTCATGAAAAACAGCAAAATCGGATCCAGGAGTATGTACTGATTAAGTGTCAGCATACCCACATCTGCGAATATTTAATCAATTTAAATTTTGTCATTCAAATTAACATTTTTCATTTAATTTTTAATTAATTAAACACTTTGGAAAAAAATCAATCTATAATTCGATAAATTAAATATCATTATTTATTATTGGACACTTATTGGTCTTTCCCTTAACTAAGCAACTGAACTAGAAATATACTTGCATTGATAAATTAACAAATATTTCCTTGATTAACTTTTGATTTAATTAACAAATTAATTAACATTACTAAATACCATAGTCTCGATTCATTATAGTGGAAAGGCAAGTATTTTATGGTTTGTTATTTAGAAGTCAAATAAAATCTGTATAAAGCAAAGTTAAGAAAAAAATCCAGGTTCAGGTAAAGAAAGGAGCTAATCTCAATCATCACTTAAGGCAGTGTCCAACATACAACATTTCAATTTATATTCAAATTTTTGAGAAACCTTTTGAATATTTATATATTATCTGGAAGACCAATAAGGAAATGGATGAATAAAACTGCGACTCTTCAATAAAGGAAGCTTTCTATCTCCTTTTCTTAGGCAGGATTATATGCTATTTATCCAGTGTATTTTAAAACGCACAGAAGAGAAAAAACAGGTTTTTTTTCATATAAAATTGGTATTGGAAAATGACATATATATGTACAGATATATGATATTATTTCTTAGTAGATAAAAATGTCTTTTAAATATACTCCTATTCCTTATTATTATTACTATTAATATTATTATTATTATATTTTTGTTATATTATATTATTATATTATTATACTACTATTATTATATTGAGGACTTTGCACTGAAACCTATAAATCTATTACGTTCCCTTTATGAATATTTTATCAAGTTTGATTTCCTCGATAAATTGTAGTATTCAACCTTAATCATTCACTTAACTTATTATTTTGCTTCTGCATCAATATCTGGAAAATACCCATACCATCAAGGCGTTCTTTGAGATCTCGTTCTCTTCCCTACAAGTCGTTCAAGTTTTATTAAAGTAAGTATCCAGTTTCGCAAAATGATAGTTTAACTTACAATTAAAGTCAAAATTTCTGTTATCAAATCTTATTTACTTAGTTCGATATAAACCTAAAATCGTTTAAGGTTGAACGTCCCTATAAATGATTTTGATAGAGTCATCTTTGATGGATTTCTTAGTATATCTTTCTCTTAGTTTCGAATTAGTGAGAAGAAATTACCTCTTTCCAATCCACAGATTGGTTTTGAGTGTACAAGAAGAGAGGTTGATTCTGTGTCAGGGTCTACAAACAGCGATGCTGCTTCTCTCCTGACAAGTTTGTTTCGTACACGATAACTATAGCGCGATCCTAAATCTATGTGATCCATATCTGATTGTTTTCGTCTAGGATATACAGCTCATCAAAACACTATATCACTTATCTTGATGTTATCTGGTGAGAGTTTAGAACCTTTATTGCTGCCTAGCTACTACTTAGGATAGCTCTTATATAGTTCTGATATTTAAGTTCGAGGTTGAACTATTTTTGAATGTTTTGTTTAAAAAATAGTTGTGCATTTACAACAGATTTCACAGATAGTGCTGTATTATTGTATTTACTAATAATTACAATAATAATGAAAGCAAAGAAAAGCAATGTCTTGGTTGAGAAACAGTCCTAATCAAGATAAAGCTAAGCAGGACTTAATTTATAAATTGTAATGAATAAAAATTGTTAGTATGCTGAAATGTTGAAGGAAAACAGATTTTTCATTAACATAAAGACATGGTTACACAGACTATATCTAATATAAAAACTGATGGTATTCTTAACTATAATATTATACAACTTTTCGTATAAGCTGTCAACTTACTATAAATGCTATTTACGCAAATTAGAAATTTTTGAATTCAATTATTTAAATTATAAATTTTTTAATTTAATTATATTTAATCTTTTGTCAGATGCTAAGTTTCTTAGTATTAATAGGTATGACAACCTAGTAAAACTGTTATAACCTCATTGTAAGTTTATTGTACATATATTAATAATCTGAAGAGATCTTTATAATTGATATTTCATTCCTGTTTTCCGGAAAACTTTTTCACAATTAGCAGAATAGGCTTTATTTTTCTTTTTATATACCACTTACCAAAAATTAGATAGGCCGCCGATATAACTGCCGCCACATTGGATCGCGTCATATCGTGAACAATGTCAAAGGCCATCGGCATTATAAGTGCACCCAGTGTTGTGCAGAACTAAAAAAATAGAAGATATATTATTCAAATCAGACAAGGAAATATAATAAAATATGAAAAAGTTATATAGCTAATGCAATATGTAAATATACGCTAGGATAATCTTATGAATACCTTATAGGTAAATCTTATTATGTGTTTTATATGTTATATGTATTATTATATGCATGATATTATGTTTACATTTCAAATGATCGAACTTCTGTAGCATATCTGAATTTTGTATAAATATTGTAAAAAAAATAACATATATTGCCACATATTTTTCCAGATAGGTACGAAAGGCTAAATACAGCAGTGAAAGCCATATTATAGGTAGGATATCATTTTCAAATTAGCTGAATATATTATCCATATATTGAAGTACTAAATGGCAAATGTGATTTTAATAAGCATATTCCCAGCAAAGAAAAGAAGAGGACAACTCATAACAAGATGAAACTATGAAGTAAGTTACTCGAATCATTGGTATAGACCGCTGGAGACACTCATCAGATAGCTTGAAGTCGACTATTGATGAATTTCAATGCTTAACTAGTATAATTGCGTTAATAGAAGAAGAATCAGTTTAAGATCCCCTCATTAGTTTATCGATCTATAACTTTCCACAGTCCGTACTGCGATTTTATAATAAAAATATCATGAAATAACAGCTTCGACATAGAAGTCCCTGAGCTATAACCGTGTTACAATTAAATTTTAAAAAAGGGACAACAGTTCTTATAGCTTACATAGCGCATTCCTTCATATTTCGTGCCATTGTATTTGTCACCAGGTTTTTCAAATGGATATGTACCATTGTACCCTGTAAGGTAGCCGGAGAGACCAATAAGCATCTATAAGATGAGATAAAACAAAGTTTAACTCAATGTTTTTGGAAGGCTAGGACAGAGATACTCACTTTACCAAGTGGCGGGTGCACATCGAAGAAAAAAGTTCGATTTATGTACCAACTGCCCATTTTACCGAAATGCGTCTCATCCCAACTGAAATGAAGCATAATATCTTTTTCTTTATTTTTTCCAAAGCAGTAAGACTTAACACTAACAAAAAAGACTCACCATATATGGTCGGGTTCTGTTACCTTGTAAAAGCGGGTACTCAGTGTCAATAAGACAACAACACCGAAGATTAGCCACCAATTTCTGTACAAAAAACAACAAAAACAATATGTTTTAATTTTTTTAAATAAAACAATATATTAAAAAACATAATAATTAACTCTCAAGTTTATCTTTTTATGTCAAAAAATTACTGAAGCTTATTTTAAAGTAAATAAATAATTGTTCTAGAAAAATGTTTATAAATCATTATTTAATATATGTTTGCTTCGCAAAATATTAATTCACTTGTAACTATAATTATTGGCACCATCACAACACTATTGGGAACTAGAGGGTTAATTAGAATGCAAGTTCGTTGCTTAAGTCTTCTGTGGCGCAGTTAACTTACAATTTGGCGTCCATAGTTTTGGCCTCAACTTTTGCTATATTTTCCACTTTTGTGGCTGCTGTTTTAGATTTGTTGTGTTTATTCATTTTTATTTAAAATATATTTTTGAAATTGAATTTCATTTAAAATATTAATTCCAATAAGTAAACAAAACCAATCAGAAAACCACGAAACACTGCAGCAAATGACGTGTCGATGAAGAACTAAAAAAGACTTTCTTATTATGTTGTGCCGTTCTTGTATTTTCTTCTTCTCTTCATCTTTCTTTTGCTGTCTTAACTTTCTAAAACGCAGCTGATCGACGCTTCAATGTAAAAACAAAAAGCAGAAAAACCGTATCAAAATGGAATAACAACAAAAACAACACAAAAAACATCAGAACAGAAATGGCAATGTGACGAAATTTCTGTTATTTTAATTAATTTTTAACTAATTTTTAAAATTTTTTATTTAATTTGTCTTTGGAATTATATTTTTCGTATTTTAAATTTTGATTAAATTTTATTCAGAAATTTCCAATTCTTTTTCTTTGCGTGTTTGCTTCCATTTATTGTGTTCCTACTTAGTTAATACACACACCTTCATGTGTGTAATGGGGAGAGTTTCCACCACAGAACTTCTCGTTTGGAGTTAGCACATATCGAAACCAAAATTTGTGTGCTCTGCGATTGAATGTAGCGCCATATGCATGCAACAGGGAATAGAAAACCCTACAATGTATTTAAATGAGTAATGACCGTAATTGTAGTATTTTATGACAGCAGACAAAGACCGTAATATTGTAAAAGGACTGTCAAAGACCGTTATATTCTGATACGGTCTTTGACTTAACAAGTCAGTAACGTGGGTGGATTTGTTAATCATTTTTGAAGTTTTTTTATACTTAAACGCAAGTTAAAGCAACTTATTAATATTAATATACTTATAATATATCTACCCGTTGCTTTGTTTATCGTTTGTAGAATATATATCACGTATTATACATACATATAATATGATAGTCACCAATATGCTGATAAGTGTGTTACAACACATTACAATATATACTTTTGCAGTCCATCTAATGATAATAATAAGGTTAACGTTTGAAAACGTTAACTCACCGTATTATATATAGCTTAAGATTATAATTATATATAAGTAATTATATATAGCTTAAGAATGTACATTTTAAATATACATATATAAATATTAAAAACATGCTAAAAAGCAAGTGAATGATTGAAAATAGTTTACTATGCTTTTGTTAATCGAGAAAATACTCCGTCAACTCATAAGGAAATCAATTGAAACTTTGCGAAAAATCTTTTCGTATACAAATTATGAAAAAAGATTCTGATTTCCCAAACACCACGATTTGATGACGGATTTCTATAAAACTTGGTACTCTATGCAACTTTTCCATCAAACTCTGTATCGATATAGATTGATTCTTCAAATATTGAAGCTTAAAGCTGTCTAATTTATATGAAGAACAACAAAAGCAGATATTCCAGCTATACGATTATTGACAATCATTGTGTGTGTTATAAATAATATATTAATGTGATTAATATATTAATATGTAAAATAAAAAAATAAATAATAAATATTTGTTGCCACTAGATAGCGCATGGAAGTGCAAAGACCGTAATGTCACTGTCTCATAAAAGCGTTTAATGTTTAAAGTTCATAACTTCAAAACTCTATGTTCTATGTATATGGACATGTGGTGTGGTAGAAAAAAAATTATAGGAATATTGAAATTTACAAAATTGTAATAAAAACCAAAGGTGTTTAATCGGAAAATAATCGGCCTTCAAAAGTAATCACTTGAAATGTTTAAAAACTTTCCGTTTAGGTTTGCTAAATAAAACTTTTGTTCAAGATTTAGTGGTTCTAAGCTCAACTACTTTTTGAAATCAGTTGCATTCTTACCTTCTTTAACTAACAGTATTTTTTACATTCAGTACTAGATGGCTCACAAATATGTACTAAAAATGCAATATCGTAAAAGTGAAATTAGTTTCATAATCCGTAATTTTTAATCACATACACAAACCCACAAATAATTTTAAACGCATTTTGTGGTTCGGTCAAAATCCACAATATTACGCTCTTTATTTGTGTATTAATACGGTCTTCCCATACAGACAATATAAAGACCGTATTAATAAATTTTCTTGTACGATATTTGATGGTTAATAATATAATTTATATCCCAACAAACCAGAACACCATAAATCTATCATTAATGCATTATTACTTGAGAATAAAGTACGTGACTATTTTTTATCAGGGAGTTGTGCCGTAATAAAATGACAGCCAATTGGGAAATTCATTTCATCCTATTTGAATAATCATTTGTTTTTTCTTATCATTTTTTATAAAACTTTAAATGTGATCATCACCTGAACTGCGTCCTGGATACCCACACAATAGCTCCAGTGAAAACATTGAAGACAATATTAATACCAATCAAAGCTTCTCAAGCTTACGTTATTCTATATATACAAACAGATAGTTGTCTCGTTTGAATTGATTGAATTTAGACATTTGTCTACATACGAAAGCAACTTGAAAAAATGTTAAAAAATATCAAAAAGTTGCCACTTTTTAAAATTTATATAGGTTTTTCATTAGTGAAACTGCCAGTGTATAGTATTATCCTACGAACTTATCAGTCACAATCTGTTATTATATATATTTTATAATCAACTGACTCGACCCAAGATATATGATATATAAGGAAATATTAAGGATTTGTTAACTTTTGTGTGCGTCCTCGTTACCGGTTCGGATGCAAAACAGAGCGAAGCTTGATTGCGTTCTGTTTTTATACCATCCTTAGGTTGTGATACCACAATGTTGCCATCATGCTTTTCGCGTGTTATAAACTATTTGTGGTTGCCGTATCCGCCACAAGGTCTTCTCATGTCCCAAATGCTGTAATATAAAATCCATAAATGAAAACTAATGAAATAGAAAACTGTTATGAATTAAGACACAATCGTTGTATCTACGGATGATTTGCTGCTTCTTGCAGACAACGAACACGTTTCCTTGTTGGTATTTAGCTTTGAAACAATATCTTACATATATAAAGAAAGCCTAAGCAGAAAAATAAAGATCTAAAGGATAACCAGCTACTTACTTATATGAAATCCAACTATCTATCATTAAACTTAGCAACTCTTTTAGTTTGCATCTTTAGAGTCTTTACTCTTGAAGCAAAATTGATAATATAGCGATGTCTTGAATAGGGATGCCTTTAAAACTGCTTAAAGTCTTTGATACTTCAAACCCGTTTATACTCCTATACTTACATGATTGTTGAAATACACATCCAGAAAGTCAGTACAACAATTTCACCTAAAATATCCAGCCCATATCTTAACTTCCCATCGTAAATGGTCGTGACATTGAATGATCAGTCGTGTATATCTCTTTTAGGGAGCGCATATACTATTTAATGGTAAATAAAACGTATAAAGTAGTTAGCCGTAAGAAATTAAAATTAATTTAATAATAGTAATATTTATAATTTTTCCAATCCATTATCTTTAAAAGTAAATTAAATGCTGAACTCTATATCACCTTGTACACACCTTCACTTCTTTTACCAGCAGATGGCGTTTTTGCTGTCAAATTAAAAAAAATAAAATTCAAATTACGTTGACGACGAATAAATAAAAATAAACAAATTTTGTTTATTTTTTGTTGATTGTGTCTTCTTGGCTTAGTTGAGTTTCGAAGCAGTCGGGTAACTAAACATTCACTGAAATGGCTCCCAAACCAAAGCAAAAAGTGACGATTCATATCGATCCAAATAAATGGAGTGAACAAATCAAAGAAATTGAAAAGTCTCACTTGGAAGAGGACCAATCAGCAGGGGGAGAAGGCGACTACGATTTGGAATGGTTGGATAATGAGGAGGAGGAGGAGGAGGAAACCGTATTGAAATTGTACGAACCTTCAGAACCAAGTGTTAATATTGGTCGCATTGACTTGTCATTTCCAGAGACCACACAAGAGTTTGCAAACACTGCAGAATGTTATCTTCCAAGTTATTATACTCATTCGTCGAAGGAGCGACTAATTCTACTCTATGCTGAAAACTTTCGTAGACAATTTTGTTTTCTATTCCCAAAACGTCGTCCACTGGTTCTTGCACCGTACAACGAATGCAATATACAGGTAAGATAATGGAATATAGTTCATATTTTGTACATCGATTTTAATATTTTTTTTTCATATTTTCAGAAATTTGTTTGCACAACGATTCGACCAACCGCTTTTGCTTATGTGCCACTGATTGCAGACGAGGTGGGAATCGCTAGATTTGTATCGGATTTTATAGTCTATGAACCATTGAAAGACATTATTGAAACCGTAAGTTAAACAAAGCGATTGCTCATTCGAAAACTTTAATATTTAATGAATTAAATAGAATTTTCGTCACATTTTAAAATAATATTAAAATCATTGTGGATCATTACAAAAAAAATAATGATTTAGTGATCCCTGCAAAAATTGAAAGTTCGTCTAATTCTAGACAGATGTTAGATTGATATTCGTTTGAATATTACCCTCAAAATTTTCTGAAAGCAGTATTTTCACTAAACTAACAAGTAAATGGTTTTTTTACTCTATTGAAAACAATTTGAGTCTTTATAGTTTACAGAGATCTCTCACTTAACTACGAGAAGTAAACTACCCACAGATAATATTAAAAATATTATGTTTAACTAGGGTTGGATCAGTGGGGTTTCTACATATATAAGAAGAACACGTTTTTGATTCTTAAAAATTTGTAATATAAAATAATTGTACATAGTATGTGAAAAATTAAAGCTCAATTCTAGTACAATATTCTCCAGTTAATGTGAATGTGTCCTGTCCTTATCTCTAGCACAACTGTGTACTATATTTGTATGACGTATGACATTCTAGACCTATATTTTCAACTACTTTTACGTAAAATTGTAGTAGATTTTTAAAGTGGGTGCCTTTTAGTCCTCGGCCCTCTATCACTATCGCTAGATAAATCAAGAAAGACAAAATAACGTTTCTGTAACCGAAATACGAGGGGATTTGATCAACTTAAGGATTAAAAAATGTTCAAAACCTTTATTTCAAAGAAATGGAAACATACAAGCCTTTTAATTTGGCAAAGGTGTAATAAGCACCTTACAATCTCCATTTCCATATTATCCACTCTCTTCTCTTAGTGAAGAAGAAGAAAGACTTTCATCTTTCTCACAGCCTATTTAGATGAAATGATACTCTTAAATACATCGAGTTCTTTCTCTTGTTATCCTTTTCCATGGCAGTTTTAAATATGTATATAATCAAGAAAGTTTTTAATTTATTATCGGATTGTAATTTATTTCCAAGCATGTTGAAAGTTAACTACGGTACCAAACCAAAGCTAATATTTGCCATCAATTCAATTGAATCAAGAAGATTTACATGAAAGAGAATGCAGATTCAACGTTGGTCGTTAGAGATGAAGAGAAATATGACTATCTTGTTTTTTGTCAGAAGAACATATATTTGTCAAAATACATATTTTAAATATATATGTCAGCTCCCTTTGCAATATTATCTTTTTCATTATCGCATAGTGCGTGAGGAGTTTTTACATCTGCATTATTTCATCAAGAATGCAAAAGGATCAATTCCGCACTAGCTTAAAAATATATATTTCCTTTATCGATCAGAATTTTCGATCAGACTGAATAGAATGGGGCACAAAAGTCTGTAACTATTCCTAGGCAATGCTTAATAGTACTGATATCTGGTTGTTAGTCTTATCATAGAAGACATTAAATTCATAACTGTGGTGGATAAGGTATGTAGATAAAACGTAAGCATTTGTTCTTTCACTTAATGTGAATTTGCATTTTTTACCCGGGTGCTAAAACCTAACAGCATATTAGGAATAGATCATATCTAGCACCTAGATATGCCTTGCTTCTCATCAAGCACTTCCTTCTTGTTGAGGAAGTTATATATCCAAATATAGAACATAGATTGGCACAGGTGGAAATTCTTTCCAATAAGTGCCTTTATGGGGGAATTATTCAAATAACTTAACCAACTGTCTCTTTTATATTTTATGTGGTCTAAATGTCTAACCCCTGCTTGTAAAGAAATAGTTTTGATTATGAACTTGCAAGCCAGTATTTATGCTGCAGATTATCAAGAAATATCAGAATAGCAAATACGATAAGCAAAATCCGTCATACATACTTTAATACTTTATCTAACTGAATTTAACAAATACAGATATTATTTAATAGTATGCAATCAAGCAAAAAATCTGATCCTAAACGATTCGGATAAATACATCGATTTCTCTCTTGATAGCCTTTTCCACGGTACTTCCAGATGTGGTGTATACTACATCTACTTTACTACATCTATTGTACCAATGCGCTACATTCACATATAGATACCTTCGAATTTTATGAATTGTCACTAGATCTTAATTACCACCAACAACACTACGAATCAGCAGACCTAAGTGGATCTACACGATCACCATAACAACGTAGTAACTAATAAATATGATATACGGATATCAATGTCTGATTACTGTTATCAATGATTAAACTATTCTCCTTAATTATCATGCCTCTTATTCTAAATGAAGGAAGAAGTTTAATGGATGTGAACTCTTCTGTTTGTGAAGTTATTAATACACTAGAACCACAAACAAAATGTTTGTTTGGAGATCTGTTGACATTCAGCAAATAGTTTACTTTCATTTTCTGAAAGAAAATTGTGATGCTCAATTGAGAGCTCTTCCGTTTAATCGAAATTTGTTTTCTTCACTGTTAAGCCTACCAAAAAATTCTACATTTTTCAAAATTCTGTATTTGAAGTCTACATTTTTCAAAACTGGAATAACATAAAATTTGCTGGAGTGTTGTTGATAAAATGTAAAACCATTTGATAAAAAACCCATTGATAAAATGTAAAATGTATAGTACCATTTGTCTTCTTCTGGGAAAGGTACTCCGTTAAACATAAATCGCACTATAACCGCCATAAATGTTCAATTCCAGTTCTTTTAGGTGCCATCACATTTAGTATGAAAAAGTATGAAAAATACCACTTAATTTGGTAAGATCCATACGCCCATCCTGGATAGCTCATGTGCATATTAAACGACATTGGTTCCTGTATGATATATATATATCTTGAAGTTATAAAAATGGAATTAAAACAAATTGTATAAATTTTTGTTTATTTATTTGATAATAATAATCAGTGAATAAAATTTAGTTGCTATTCTATTGTAATTAATTTTTTTTTATATTCCAATTTTTGTTTTTGTTTTTTTTTTGGTATTGTAATTTGATGATGAGTTTACTATAAAAAGATATATCAATTTTTGTTTGGTTTTTGATTGATCTCTGATGGAGTGGCAATCACGGGGAAAAACGCATGAGCCAATCTCAGCTTCGGTCAAAGGATAAATTATTCTAACAACATTTAATAATTTCTTTATATAACATTTTCTAAACTTTTTTAAGTAAAATCTTACATAATTGAGAAGAATCCAAAATTACAAAATGAAGATGTTTAACTTAAACTAGAAACGTCTGAGAATATATATAGATATATATATTTACAGTAAATTAAGTTCATTTATGTTATATAAATCGGTAAACGTATATAACTAAAATACATATAGAGCTTTCTCTTTTTAGTAACTAATAAGCGCAATTCTGTTCCTATGCAAGCCTAAAATTATGCTAAGATTCTGTTATTTACATGAGATTTTTGATCATTTAATAATTATAATTATTTATGAATGATCGATTGATCGATCCATAATTATTTGGAAGTACATAAATTGTTAAATTTTTTTCTTATAATTAAAATAAATATATTTTTATATAATAATAATATTATAGCATTATTATGTGGTATTAAATGAGTCAATGTTATTCAGTAATTTGATCAAGTTTCGTCAATTTCATTTACTTGCTGATATTCGCCAGTTATTTGGCAATCATCTTGGTCGTCCTCTAGAAAGTCGCACTGTACAAATTCATAGGGCGGGAAGAATAGCGAGTTGAGCAGAGTAGCAGAGGATTGGTAAATGGCTGGGGTGAATTGGTGATGATAGCGTTGAAATTCATCTGTGCCGGGACCACTTGGCAGCTGTCGCAATTTCTCTGAATTGCGGACATATATTTTTGTTTTTATTAAGTCGTTGCTTTGTGTCTTACCAGTTTGCCTTGGCTCCGTAGATGCCAGTTTTGGTTGATCCTATTTACGACGACGAACCTTATTGCGACAGGTCTCTTCAACCGAATCCTCTGTTTCTGACAGTGACGTACTAGCCAAGTTATTGCACTCCTTAATAGCTTTTGGATCAGCGTTGGACTTGACAGCGGCAATCAGGAATCTCAGCTGCATTAGTTGCACACTAGTTACACGCGGATTGCTGCAGTTCTCCAACCATTTCAAGAACTTTTCTCCATGCTTGATAGCCTCGTCATCATCTTCGTCGCTGTTGTCACCGAATTTGATACGTTCCTCTTCATCGGTCTTGTTGGAGTTGTTGTTGTTGTTATTATTATTTGCACTAATATCGTTATTGTTCGTTTGTCCTTCGCTATTGTAGCTAAGATCGGAATCGTTGCTGACTTCCATGCTTCCGGGTGTATCAACTTTTGGTATTGCTGAACTTGGATTGCTGTTTATTTTGTAAAGTAAATTATCGAGTACATCTTTGCAGTCGGCAACGCTGCCCGCACTCCCCTCGTTAGCGCTAGTAACCGTGTCTGCTTCGGAACGCCTGACTGGACTATGTGTTGGACTCGGTGTTGGTGTGTGAGTTTGTGTGGGACTTTGATCTGGAGTTGGAAGACTAGGCGCTGGACTGATGGTTTTCGCAGACTTTGCTGAGAGATCTTCGGGTTTGCTGGTAGAATCGGCGTTGCTAGTGACTTCGTTGTTGTGCATATTATCGACTGAACTAGTGCTCTGTAGGGATGGACTACTGGTGTCTTTTGTCAGTTGTGAATATAGAATATTTTCGAAAGGTGGCTTCTGATTAGTTAAGCTAGTTGGATTTCCGGAAGATGATTGTGATTGTTGCAAGGGATTGGTTTGTAGAGCAACTGCTGTTGCTGGTGCGAGTGAATTGAGGCTAGCGCCGAATGCTTTGCACCAATTGAACCAGGCAGCATTTTTGTCATCGAGACTGCCAGACGGAGTGGATGATGGTGTCAGTGGGGTGGAAGTAGGCGGTGTATTTGCATGTGTGCTTGGCAGCTGTGGTGTGGAGGACCTGATGGGTGGGCTTGTAGCACCGATTTGATGTGGAGGATATATGTTATTGAGCCCTAACATTGCTTGCTGTGATTTTAACCAATAGAGTAGTGGATCGTCAGGGATAGTGGGCAATGGCGGCAAGTTAGCGCCGATTGATGGTGCCAAAGAAGGACTTGGACACTTAATCTTGTTTTTATCAGTTTGGCTCAAGTTGAGACCGTAATTCGATTCGCTTGAACCAGTGTTAGGCTTTTGCTTGGCCCAGTTCTTGACGGCGATACCTTGCTGACGATCGCTATTTTCGCTGTGCGGGCTTTGTGGTTGGGGTCTGGTTTTTACATTACGTAAAGTATTTGCAGTGGCTGCTAAGCTATTCAAACCTGACATCGCAGCCAGGCCAGGATTCAATTGCGCCAACAAATTGAGATTTGATGTGAGTTCATTAAAACTGATGGCTAAGGGAGACTGTGTGATGCCAGTCAGACCAGAGAGATGTGATAAGCTGGAGAGCGGGCTTATAGCGGCAATTGAAGGATCAGTTTGACGTGATATATCAGCACCAAAGACTTTATTCTTGACAGCTCCATTGAAGGCTACATAATCAGGTGTCAAGCTACCAAAACTTAGATCGGTTAAAGCTTTATTAGTGCTGTAATCCAAACCATTGATGGGTGAACGTTTAAAGTTCATTTCATCAAATTTTATTTTATTGGAAAAGTTCAATGGCAACGATGAGTCTAACTTTTGACGTTTTTCTGGTGGACCGCCAAGTAGCACGCTGGACCCATCGAGTTTTTCAGACAGCGAATCCGCTGCCATTTTGTCCGAGGCTGACTGCCGTGACATAAAACGTAATTTATCTTCATTTTTACACCAACCGCGCAATGTAGACTCCGGAACACCAATGTCTCGAGCCACAGATGCCTTCGACTCCCCATCGTGTATGCGTTGTATGGCATGTATCTTGTCACTAGGTGTCAAGCTCCGCAGCGGACGCTTGCCCTTGGTGCTCATTCTGATGTTCATGTGCGGATAGCTGGAAATATCCAACTTTAAGCCGTTGTCGAACAGTTTGGTATCTGCAAAGAAGACAAAAATAACACAATTAGTTGATTTGGCTGAAATCATTTATTGCTACAACTAATTCTTATTCGTCAAATGAAAGTAAATATATGGAACATTATGTACAAGGGTTGTTTCACGGTGCAAGGAGGCATACTTGACAATTGTATCCAATAAAAACGGTTCGCGTCTCGACTCTTCATCGCGAGTTGATGACACACGCAGACACAACGCAACAACATTACGCGTGGTTGTACCTATTCACGTCGACAATTACATGAAAGCTCATCAGTGTGTGCTCGCACTGAAGGATGGTGGGGCATACTTGTATTTCAGACCATGTATTCGTCAACGCCTGCTGTGCCACACTTAATTTGCATACACTTCAACGCACACACACACACACACACACACACACAGACATTCGTTTTCCTTGCATTTAAAAGTGAGGGTTCGGCACTGAAATACTTAAATATCCACGCAAAAACAATGAAACTCAAAATGGAAAATGCTAATTGGCGCACTTCCTTCACTACATCTGCATTTTATGTCCAACGTTGGTGTTGGGAGCGCGCAACATTTCGCGAAATCACGAATGAGCACAAAGCGTCGGTAAAACCGCGCTCATGTCACGTGCTGCACAAGATTTACGACTTGTTTACCTGTTGTACGAGCACGCAATCATCCCCAAAATATTCACACCACACACACACACACACACATACGAACCGTAAGCAGCAAGGTGTTCTCTCCTCGCCTAACTACTGCTAGTTGGAGCAGCGAAAGCAACAACAGCAACAACAGCAACTGCAACACCAAATTTAGCTCCGCCTTCGAACAAAAATAAAAGAACATTGGCAGGGGACAGGCTTATACCAATGTGTGAGTGTGTGTGTGTGTTTGTTTGTATTTGAATTCTGTTGCGCAGAAGTTGAAATGCGAATATGCAAAACATTGCTGTGGCTGTTGTTTTAAGAGTTCACAGGCGAAGGTAAAGAGCGCAGTTAAGAGTGCCGCCAACCGCAAGGAGATAAATGTTGTGCCATCTGTGAATTCGCCTGTTTGCCTTTTGTTAGTGAATAGTTTTTTCTCGCAAGCATGAGATATGAGATATGATATATTTTAATAATAATCACACATGTAAATGGAGATAAATAGTTTTTATGAGAAAAAAGAAAGACACGACTCGTTTATAGGTCAAAGTTCAAATCGAAGTTAGAAATTAATTATATTAATTTTCTAATACTTTTGTATACATAAAACGGAATCACACTTGCACCTATCGGTGCTGGCATATGTGTGTGTGTGTAGTAGTGCGACCAGCACGTGCTTTTCACATACGTACGTATGCAATTGCCTATAGAAAAATCCATGCATGTGCGTTGCTGTGTGTGTTTGCTGACAGAAGTAGGTGCTGCTGCTGCAAGTAAGGAAGGCATGTGGTGTTGAGTCGCTTAAAACTGAGTCAGAGTACATAAATATAAATTATTAATTGGCATAAAAATTAGCACAGACACACTTTAATCTTATATGCATGCATGGACATTTGTGTGTGTGTGTGTGTGTGTGCATTTGTTTATTTGTTTGCTGTTTTGCATCGCGTCCATGCAATGCATACCATGATGCCGTGTACCATGATGTCTGCTACTGTATGCTTACTCCACTTATTGGAATAAAAGTTTAACTTTAACATAAAAAAAAAATTTTTGCAAGGACTCTTTGTGATGGCCAAGGGTTCTTTCGTCTTTCGTCTTATTTACACAAATTTTCTACTTTCTCTTTCAGTTGCTGTTGTCTTATTTTTATTTTTATTTATATTTTTATTTATATTTTTATTTATATTTTTTTATTAGTTTAAAAAAAGTTTATTTTTCATTTTTCAAAATTAAAAGAGTGCAATAGCAGTTATCATAAACACATAAAATCCTTATTGTTTTGCTTTTTGTTGCTTTTTGTGATTTTTGTGATTTTTGTTATTGTAATTTGAATTCTTTCTATATTCTGCATTCATTCCTGCGACTCTGTGTATGTTGACTGCATATGTACGTATGATTCTGTTAGAATATTATTATATTTTTATCGTTCACCATGTTTGAGGCCATAAACACTCACACACACTCACTCACACTCACACTAAGCAAAGAAGTCTGGGAAATAAAGGTCAACAGTAGAACTATTTAATGTTTGTGCAAAAAAAAAAAAGAAATAACACATAAAGAACTTAATAAAATCGAAAATCAAAATAAAAGTAAAAATGTGTTAGTAAAACTTTTTTCAGGCATCTCTGTCTGTCCATCTGTCCGCATGTGCTTCCATGCTTTTCGAATTATATTATTATATTTGTTGCTTTCTGATTTTGCTATTATTGTATATTTACTTTACGCTTATTACATACACATGCATAAATAAATACGTGTGTTGAGTTTTATACATTTGTTTTGCGTCTAAAAGAAGGAAAGAAAACAATATCAGAAAATGCAATAAAACAAAACTAAACTTTTGGCCAACGTTTTTCCTTTTTCTTTTTTTTTGTTTTCTTATTTTACTATTTCTTTTTTTATTTACTCCTAAAATCTTCATTCTTTTAATGATAATTTTTCTTTGCAAATAAAATATTTTAATGTGTTTATGTCTGTCTGCTGCTTCTTCATGTTCATGTTCAGTTGTATTTTCGCTTTATGAATGAAATCAGCTGTTCGTGCGAGCAAACGTGATTCGCAATTATTATGACTTCCACATTTGATTGATTAAAGAGAATTCATTTAAATTCCACTTATAAATCCTTTTCTATAAACTTTGAAAAACAATTTTATAATAATCCCTTAAATCTATAAAAATTAAAAGTTTAATATGTCTTTAAATGAATCGTAGAGACATGGATCATTTCAAGTTGTCATAGACGGATTTACAAAACAATCTACACAGACCCCTTAGGGTGGCGTTTAAATTATGGAAGATTTTTCAAAGGTTGCTATATGTATTTAATGGTAAATAAATGTTAAAACAGTATTATTTAAATACATAATACATATTAAGTAAAATACCAATTTACTAACAGTCAAAAGCAAAGTTAAAAATATATGATCAAAATTAGAATTCAATTAAAATCGGTAACGTACTGAGTCTATAATTCGTTTAAGAAAGAAAACAGTACCTAGGCTAGGTTATTTTAGGGTGGCGGCTCAAAGCTCACTTGGGTTCAAACAACGCCCAATTACCTAAGTATCAAGTACCCTTATTAAATGCAAATATTTCAAAAATATGAAACTATAATAATCCATTAAAATCATCAATGCTAAAAAAACAAACTTTAAAATAATCTACAATTCTATAGTTTATAATAATATTGCAAATGAATCATATAATTAAATCTAGAAAATGACGAAAAATGGACATTAAAAACTTTAAAGTTCATATTGAGTCTATAAGCATCATATCACAATATTTATTCAAGTAATATTGTATTATAATGAGTAACATTTACGTTGAAAATTCTAAAACGATATTTCGATTCCATTTTTTAGTATATATGATCTTTTTCTAAAACAATAAGGTGTCCAATTTGAGCAAAAACTAAAGCTAAAAGATATTGAAGTTATTCAATTAATACATGTTTTCATGTATATGAATTTACTATAATATATCAAATTTAAGTTATATACGTGTCTACACAACTCTTCAACAAATAACTTTCCATTGATCTTAATTAGCAATTTTTCGCCATTTCACTACCACATTTCTTGCAATAATCCTTAAGATATAAGCAGATAAAAATTAAATCCGTCTTAAGGAATTTAGATAACAAAATAGATCTTTTATCCTTCCGAATAAATAGTCTGCCAAACTGTTAAAAATGTACTTCTCTAAAAACCTACTTCCTTAAGAGGCCGAAACCAGGCAATCACAGAGAAAATGCTTGCTAGTTTCTTTTTCACAACTTCTGCAATCAATAACAAAAGGAATACGCAGTTCTTCTTTGTGGGTTTCCATACGGCAGTGACCAGAGAGAACTGCAGTAAGCCTTGCAATATTCATGCAGTCCCTTTCAATAAGTTCTTAAGGTCTTGTCTTAGTAGTTTCGAAAATAATCAAAAAGTATGTGGCACAAATGACGAAAAAATTTCTTTGGGTAATCTTTTCATAATATATAGAAAATTCAAAAACTTATATGTTTAATAAAATAAATAAGGCATCTAAATATACATGAGAATTATTAACAGAGTCTGTTAATAACATGATCCTTTAATTAGCTCCTTAACATTTGTGTTGCACTACATTTTTATCTGAACCTAGTTGTCATGCGTAAAGATAAGAGAAAAATGTACAAAGTAAAGATATTCATTAATACACGAGGATTAAATATATACAATAAATATATATATTTTATATAAGTATAAAATATACAAATATTATAAGCTAGACTTGGTATACATACTCTATGTTAAAAAATATAAATCAAAAGCCATGGTTAATTTCAAAATATAAACAGCAAAATTAATTTTTAATTGCAAGGCACAATGGACTGTAAAACACTAGACTGATCGTGTCATACGAACATGTCGTATGTTGCATTGACTTAATTGAACGTGTGTGACATAACGTTTTCACCGTTTCAAACAAGACTGCATACATGTATGTGCATGTGCATGTTATTCACAATTATGTGCTCTACTCTCAATATGTTTTTGGGCACTCTTCTCTTACCAATATGAGACATAAGACATGTTCGTACGACAAGATCAACCAACGGCCGTTTGATTAGGATCATCAAATAAAGCTTAATAGATTTGTTTAATGAATGGAACTAATGTGAGTTGATCTAACTCTCTTTATCAATTTAAACGTAACGAAAAAACAGTATTTCTATTATTCTTGGATGATAGATTCTAAAGGTAGATGCAGTTTTTGATTTCGACCGAAGTTTGCTGCAAACATAGATAGGGTCCAATTGTATATAATATCTCTTCTTAAAAATTCACTAAAATCTCTATCTGCAAATCTAATATTTTTAGATTTACCTACTCTAACAAGGTAGCTAAGAGTTCACTAACAAAGACTTTAGTCAATAAAACTCAAGTTCAATGATATCTCAAAAGAAATAGCAAAGGATGAAATTTTTGGGGAAAATTTTTGGTTTACTGAAATTTTGTCTGAACCATAAATTTATCATCCATATCGGTAATGCCAATATTTGACTCTTTACTTATTCAAAATTTAAAAGAGGAAGAGGGAGTAAAAATTGTTATATTCTAAGGTGATATTATAAATCACATCTCAATAAAATTTATATCTATTTATGAGCAATAAGCGCAATTTTTTTATATTGATAAATAGACATCATCATCCTTGACATAACATTCGTTAAAGGACTCAAGCCTATCTGTTAGTTACATAGTATAAATTAAAATATTTTTATAATACAAAATTTATTAAAACTTATATTAAAAAGTAATCTAAATCAGGATCATTTCTTATTGATCAATTCGTATAACAATTAATCTATAGAATCTATTTAATATATATATATTAATTTATATTTAAATTAATTATATTTATATTTTAATATAATAAATAATAAATATTAGTAAATAATGAAAATATATATTTGCTGAAGTAATTCAGTTTATATAATATTTCAAAGTCTAGTTTCGGTTAGTTTAAGTTAGATTAGAGCGATCATCACGGAGATTCAATTATACATTGGCCTAATGTGATACTATATAAAACTCAAAAAGGTTCAAAAGCATTCGGAACCTGTAATAAAGCCTAATCTTAAGTGGCTCGTATTATGGGACGTTATTAAAAGCGTTATTAAAATATTAGTTTAACCAGAAAACTATTAATAGAAAATACAGCACTAGGCGGAAAAGTATGCTGTGAAATAAGAAGGTTGCGTAGATCTACGCTCTTGCTGAACTTAATCATTTGAATATGGTTAGGCATAGATCTAAGCCTTAAAAACTTACTGGACTTTAACAGGCGAATACGAATAGACACATTAAAAGAAACGTTGAATCATATCCTACAAATAGAAACACAATTGTTCTGATAAGTAAGATAGAAGTGTACTGCCGTCCGTACATTATCAAATGATCTCATCAGATGAATATGGTTAAGCACAGATCTAAGCTCAATAGACTTACAGGACTTCATCAAGCGAATGCGGCTAAGCATAAAATATCATATCCTTGAAATGGAAAGACATTAGTATTGATAAATAGGTAAAACAGTATATAGACGACCCCACATTATCTTATTATATTGCTTAATACGATATATTGCTTAATAGCCTTATACTATGAATAAATTCGATCATTTACCTATGAATTTGTAATCTTCTATGGAATCATAAAAATGTTTCTAGGAGATCTTGTGTTTAGTAGAAAAAAGAGATGATAGCATACATTTATCTGAATTAGATTATCTATTTCCTTAACTTTTAAAATTTTTGTTTAGATAGCACTATACAAAATTTTTATTAATATTTTTATTTTTATTATTTTTTTATGACTATTATTTTATTACCATATATATCTAAAAGTTATAAAAGATAAGCTTTTAAGATTTATTTAATTTTAATAAGATTTTTTAAAAAAGTTCCAATATTTTTTTGTAATTACTTTCATTCATAATTGTGTATACATACAATCAATCAAAATTAAAAAAAAAAACTTCAATGTCAGTAATATATTATGGTGATAAATTATAAAGAATTAGAAGAAAATAAAATAATTTTATAATATAATAAGTTTCAGTGATAAATCATTAAAGACTAAAATAAAAAATAATAATTTTGTTATGAATTATCTCAGACAAAGAATTATTAATGTTAACATATAAAAACCGATAAAAAAACTATGATAGTCTATATCAAATATATCGAAGTTTAATCTCTTTGATAACTTCCAACATGAGCTGTGAATAGTTAAACTATATAATCAAAAACGACAGTAGCGGAAGGTTTGGAGACACTCGGTTGCTATAACGAATTTCAAAGATTTTTTATTTATCTTTTTTAATCTTTTATATAAGCTTTTCATGAAATCTATAACTATCAATTTTAAAATATTTAAATTTGTTTTTATTTTATAAAATATTTATACAGAATTTTTTTCTTCATTTTCCTATATACCACAATTTTAGTGCAGTTTGCTACCACTTTTTGATCACAGTCTTTTTGTTGTTTACTTTTTTTCTATTTTTTTATAGTTTTTAGCTAATATTAATTTGATTTTTATTTACTTTTTATTATACATTAAATTTTTATATTATTATAAATTCTTCTTCTTTCCTTTTTAGTGCTGTTAGCTAATATTAAATTGATTTTTATTTATTTATATATATTAAAATTAAATGTTAAAGTAATTGCAAGCAAGAACGAAGGGGTTTAGTAAAGAGATTTTATGCAATTTGACATTTTTAATATGTAACTTATATACTTTATCGGATATGTTGAGGTTTTTTTATATATAAAAATAAACTAATAAATTTTATTTTTACTGTGAAACTTTAATTTTTTAATTTTCTTATTTTGGGAGGCCTACGCTATACTATAGTGCTATACCAAAAAAAAAAACGATTTGATAAAATAAGGAAAATATAATTTTGATTTATACACTTTATAATAGTTTAAAAATTAATATTATTAATTTTAATTAATTGCTTAATTAATAATATTAATTAATATTTTTAGCAAAATTTATACTTTATAAAATGTTTTTATGGAACTAACTATTTTAGGATTAGACTATATGAACTGCTTAGGGATTAGATTTCTCCTTCCTTTCGACTTACTGATGACACAATTAGTTATTAGGCATACAAAATTCTAAATAATGAAGATTTTATTCTCAATTATTTAAATTAAATTTATTTATATCAAAAATTTAATTAAATTTTTTTAAAGATACATGAATAATACAATGTTATTTCCATAATTTTATAAATAAAGCATAATTATATAAGTAATATTTTTTTAGTAATAAAAAAAAAAATATAGATATATTAATAAAATGTGTGTATACAAGCATATAATATATAATATCTCCAAATTCTCACTATATGATTATATTTTTTAGTATTAAAAAACAATATATATATAAATAAAATATATGTATACAAGCATATAATATGTAATATCTCCAAATTCTCACTATTTAATAATATTTTTTAAGTATTAAAAAATAATATATATATATAAATAAAATGTGTGTATACAAGCATATAATATATAATATCTCCAAATTCTCACTATATTTTAATATTTTTCAAGTATTAAAAAATAATATATATGTATATATAAATAAAATGTGTGTATACAAGCATTTAATATATAATATCACCAAATTCTCACTATATGATAATTAATATGATGGGTTGTAAATAATAAATGCATACTCAAAAATCAATCTCACATCATGATCATTATAAAAACCACTTTATTTACATATTAAAGAAGAAGGCTGGTAACTACAGCTTATAAGGAAACTATTATATATCAGTACTGATTTTTTTTATATGTATATCGGTATTTATTATTAATAAAGTAATCGGATAATTTATGCTTATTGCGCATACGCCAAAAACAATTGTCGATGGATCGCAAATATTAAAAGACACTTTGACACTCAGAGACTTAAGTTTACATTATACATGCATATATGTATGTACATAATAATATAAAATTTATATAATTAATATATGTATGTATAATTAATAAAGATATAGATTAATTAATTAAAATTAAATTAATTTTTTTTTAAATATTATACGAAATGAGCTGCAAAGTATCACAAATATTATGAATAAAACTAACCAAAAACAACAAAAGAATATAATAAAAATAAAGTCATTTGGGTCTGGGTGCCGGTCATTTTCTATATGAGTTATATTTCTTAGAACACTGCTTTGGAGACACTCAATTTTTTTTTTTGTTTTGAATAAGAACACAATATTTTTTCCTTAATATTTTTTCCTTAATACAATATTTAATTAGAGAATGAATTTTTTTAAAAAAGATTAAATTAATTTATATAAAAAGAATTAAGTAAATTAATTTTATTTTTAGAATTTATAAAAAAATCAAATAACGTCAATGTTATATTTATATTATAATAATTTTTAATTAATAAATAACTCTTATTTATTAATATTTATATGCGGAAGAGAGCACGTGTTTATTTACTCACCTTTATATTAAGCCGATTTAAAGAAAATATTTTCAATACGAAATTCGTGGAGTAATTATTCTGGAATTATTGAAGCGCGTATGCCTTAAGCATAGCCGGGTATTGCAAGTAAATTTAAATTCGGTTCTAATGTTTAGTGATAGTATATATAAAAATTTCTTCTTTTATAATTTAATATCACTTATAAGCAGCAAGAAAAAATACTATTTCTTTAAAAATAATTCAATAAATTATTCTAATGCACTTATATTCAGTTAATTATCCCAGCAAATGCCAAATTCACAAAAATTGAATTATTAATTAATTAACTATTTTTTTTTCTGTTGAAATGGCATGCACCAAACAAATTTTTATTCACACTTTATTAGAAATAAAATCGCACAAATTGTCGCACTGCGCTCAAAATCCTTCATTAACCGTCGTTCAATGTTGTCTCGCTCGAGTGTCAAGACGATATGCTTGTACGTTCGCAATTATATTTTTGCCATGCAAACATGCAAGTTCGCGCACAGCAACAAACTACGCGGTTGAGCAAAGCGGGGAAAAAGGATTTGCACGGTTCTTGCTGCCTTGCTGTGTTGCTGTGTTGCTGCCTTGCTGTGTTGCTGCTTCATACCAACTCACACACAACATGTATGTAGCATTGTACAACACAATATATGCTCGCTCGTTGTAGGTTTCGAGTTGTGTTCCTGCTTTTTGTTTTTGTTATTTGCGCGCGCTGCTCTTGTCATCAAACCGTGCACCAAAGCCGAAAGCCCGACAAATGTGTAATGATTAACGGCGAAGAAGGCGACGAAGAAATCATTCGCAACAGAATCCTTACAGGCCTATGTTTTTTGCTTTGTTGCTTTGCTTGACCGTTTCAGAGAAAATACACGTATATACATGCATGCATATGCGCGAGTACATACACAACTACACAACTGCACAACTGCACAAGTATGAATGTGACAATCGTGAGCAGATGGATAGCTGTGTGTATGTATATATGTAGGTAGGTTGTATATATGCCAGACTGACGAACACATTTCTGTTCTGTGTGCGTTGAATTGCGAAAAATGTTGGAAAAGGTAGCAACAACCGTTATGTGGCACTGTGCGGCGTCCTACGAAGTTATGAAATAACGTCTCGCCCCTTTTTTACTTGAAACGAATGCAATGCACATATATATACATATATATGCATATGTATGTATGTATGTATGTATGTGCATGTAAGAAATAGAAAAATAACTTTAAGAAATTATTGGAGACTGTTTTGTGTATGTAAATTATTATTGTTCAGTTAGGACACAAGTTGAGATGCACGTATGTATGTATGTATGTATGTATGTACGTATGTGGCTGCATGTTGCATTAATTGTTTGTATTTGATTTTTGTTTAGGCATAGCAGAACACCTCCCTCTGTTTGCAATAGTTTTATTATTACAGTTTTCGTTTTCTTATTTTCCTTCGCAATAGTTTTTGGACATCGTCTTAATTTCTCTTCGTTCTCTATCTTCTATCCATGAAAACTGTGAAAACTGTGAGAGTAATGAAAAAGGACAAGAAAATTTCTATAAGTAAAGATTTTTGTTATGTTTGTTGTTTTGCAAACTTGACCGAACTATGTGCGTTGTTTGAGTATGAAACATACATTCGTACGACTTGGGTTGGAGTTGAGTATGTAGTATCACGTCACACATATGGCACGTTCTACGTATTTATATGTGCATGCGCCTGTTAATATTGCTGAACTGAACACGTTGCCGTTTGCAGCAAAAAACTACACTTGAAAAAATTTTCTGTAAAAAACAATTTTAACGGATCGACTTTTTGATATTTAAGACAAATTTTAATTTATAAAAAACATTTTAATTTATATAAAATAGACTATATTTTTTTGTCTGTGGTGAAGTGAACTTTATGAATGAGTTAGCGTTTTTACAACAATAACTAATAAATATTTATTTACAGTTCCCCCCTATAACGCGGTACCCTTATAACGTGTTTTCATATTACGCGATTTCAATCCGCCATATAACACGAGGATTTGTACAGTTCATAATTAGCTTCGCGTACATTTGCACGTGTGTATACGGGAATACTACTCCCTACTCCCTTATATATATTTCCTATAATGGAGAACCAATCTACCGCGTTATAGGGGGGATTACTGTATATATATTATACTAATATTCAAAATTTCTATTTGTTAATAAGAATTGTGATTAAAAAATTTATTTTATATTTATAAGATTTTATATACAATTCACATCATTTTACTTGATTTGTTAAAAAATTTTAATCCTGTTAGAGAGATTTCGACAAGTAGTGAACTAGAGAAACAAAAATTATTTTTATATTATTTCAATTAACTGAATTTTTGGCTGACTATACAGCTGTTTCGAGTATTACCAAATACCTATCGTCAGTGGTTTTGGAAACAATTCTTGTGTTTAATTATTTGTATATAATTTATTGATCCTTCAATAATTGATTGTATGATCCTATTAGAATGTGTAGGTGCTTAGATTCATCATATGCCTTACTGCAGACCTAGAAAAAAAGATTGCGTGGAGTAAAGCAATCAGTCAAAAAATAAAAAATTATGAAAATGTATCAATAGTAAATATTTTTTCCATAAACACAATGAAACTTCGACCCGCCATTGGCCTTACTTAATGAGTTTTACATTTTTTTAACAAGTAAATGAGCCAATAGTCCATTTCAGAGTACTCTGATGTCTATAGTCGAAATATTGGTGAAAATAAAATATAATTTTTAAAAATAATCAATATTTGACCAAATAACCTATTTCAAAACTAAAAATGATTGGTCAGATTTTGGTCATTAATGCAATATATTAATAAAGTACGTGTTATATTGACATGCTATTCAAAAGCACTAAAAATGTATACTCCGCTTTGTGATCTAACGCCTAATTATATAAATACATAGATTATAATTGCGCTTAAATTATCTGAATTATATTAAAAAAACATAATTTTCTGAAACATTATAATTTGAACATGTTCACCTCATTAACAAAATATTATCGGCAAAGAAAAGAATTATATAATCCTTAGGTTAATATATTAATATAATTATAATGAGTTTAAAAGATTTACATCCTCCTTAACTTAATACATTGAAATTATTATAATAAGTTTAGGAGACTTACATTATCCTTAATCTATTGTATTGAAATGATTTGAAATAAGCGCAATTCATTGAGTAATATAGATTTATTTATAATTACTAAGGTTGTTTTTTTTTACTAATAAGTAAAATTTTATAAAAATATGTCTTAAATATAAAATATTGCATTTTCACAGTGTATTTGTATATATTAAGATTGAGAATTAATGAGACCAAACAGAAAGAACATAACTTGCACAATCGACTCTCTTAAAATTTGATTTGCGTGGACGTTGTAAGTTCGACTGCCACTTAAGTCACACACCAAGAAGCTGAGTTTTGTTTGAGAGGCGGGCAAGTAGGTAAGTATCTTTTTTATGCCTGTTACTGTAATTAAAAAGCATAACAATTCCATAGTTCAAAGTTCTTGTGCGTATATTCAGCCATCCTTAATGCATTGCTCTGCGAATTGCACAACGCATCATATGTGACTCTTTAATTCTTCGTTGTCATTCAATTCATCTTCGCAGCCGTCATCTAATTTATGTAGATGTATCTGCGTACATCTACAACTGCGAATGCACTACTTCGCTTACTTTGCCGTTAATGTTTTCTGTTTCTCAACAGATATGAATATCTCCGATTCATTCTTACGTACGGCAGTCCACGTTTACGTTTACTAATCAGCATTTGGTTTAGTGTTGACCGCTGTCCGTTTTGTTTTTGTTGTTTCTCAATTTCTTATCATCGATTTCGACATTTGCATATGAATTCACATGTAAAATGGGGACGAATTCTCACGGCAAAATTGCAGATTTGCTCACGTTTTTGTCCAACGAGTCTTACTCCATACTCGATACTCCATACTGGCCGCACTTAGTGAGCACATAAGAATATGCAAATGACCATACAAAGATGAGGACTTCGGGTACAAACTCCTCGACTTGCGAATGCTGTGGTTTTTGTTTACACACATACGATACTGGTATGCAATATGAAATATACGTTTGTATGTAATTCCTTAAGTTTGGCACAACAACGAAATCCAATTGTTAAGGATGAAGAAGGTGAGCAGGCAGCGAGAATGACGAATAGTTGCGTTGAACTCCAGAAAGGATTAAGTTTGTGTAGAATGCCGCATTGCTTCAAATTACGTATGAGTACGAATTTAGCATTTGTGCTGGCAGCTGCTGGTCGTGGTCATGTGGAAGCAGTGGGTGAAGTCTTCTTTCCCATTGTGACGCGTTTTCCAAACTCTATTTTATTGCAGAAGTAGTTTTTTGGTCTGTGCTCAGAAAACAATTTGGATTTCTTGCGTATTTGTGCGTGCAATCCTGTCGTGGACAGTCTCCTCTGCGACTTCGTTGTTTCGTTGTACTTTAAAGCACATTCTCTCCTTTTCTTGCTCTCATCTTATGTGATGTACTTGTCCGAGCATCTGGTGTTATTCCAAAACATTTTCATCCATTTTCATATTCGTGCGTTTTCGTTTTTGTTAGCAACAAATTTTCTTATTGTTTTTATTTGTTGTTATGGCAGCAGTAGCCACTTGAAACTCCAATACATGGTGCCTATTTACATTACATGGACATTGATTTAATTTAGACTTGATCAAAACTATACACTTATTAACAATTAAGTAATATGATAAAACTAATATAGTATCTTTTAGATACGAACTTTAAGATAAAATTCGATTTGATGCCTTAACATAGTTTGTTTCGTTACTACATTTTGTTACCATACCTGTGCCTTCTTTGTAGAACACTTTATTTATGCCCACTTTCGGTAATCCCTTCTTTGGGACCAAATTTCTTTTAGCTAGAAACCAAATCTGGAGAACAATTCAAAGTCTTTGTTAATGTTGTTATTGACCTGTGATATAATGTATCGTTCTTAATTTGGATTCATTTTCTTTACAATATCACTTTATAATTAGTGCTTTTCAATGTTTTTTGATGAATAACTTACTCTGCCCATCTGAAAATATGGAGACTAATAACTTAGCAGTCAAAATTTGTATATTTGATTACTTTCGACGGCTACTAACAGTGCTCGGATATTCTGCAGAAATATCTTTACTATGTGCGGTTTAGAATTGAAATTTGAACACATATATAAAACATATTGGCGAATATTTTGAACCAAAGAGCTTTAATTACGTTATAGTAATCAATTGTTCAGCGAAATCGAATTATTTAAGATACTAATAAGGCTATTGTGATGCTGTTAGTTATAGTCATTCTTCTCTTTTTAATATATGTTACAACTGCTTGCAAAGTGGTGTAAGAACACTGATTAATTAGTAGTTATCTTTATATTTCTTCAGTTCTAGTTTGAAGAAACAATCCTTATAACTTAACTTTAAAACTGGGTATTCCTCTTATTGTAATAAGATGGCTTCAGGTAAATTACAATCTTCCACGAGTTTTCATAACTTTCGATTAGTAATATAATTCAATTTTTAAACTGGTTATTGATTTTTTTATAACAAGATACCTAAAGATATAGGATGTACTTAAAGCGTATACTAGAACCCCCTTTTTAAATCAAGAATTAATTTTCATATATGTTTCCATGTTTTCTATGTATTATATTGCTACCGGTTGTTTATATTGTCTTGTTTCAAGTCGGATATCCATTATACCACTTTTGTACCTGAACTATTTTTAAGAAACTTAGATTCATTTAAAATGAAATATATGAAGCTGAGTAATAATTAAAAACTTCTATATATAGCCATTGCAATATTTTTTTACATATATTTTACATATCTTTATGAGAGTAATAGGTTATTCCAGTAGAGCACCTTCTCTTAAAATGAGTAAAATATAATTAATCAAAGAACGGCCGGAGCTACGCTCTGTGTTCGACCAATAAGTGCCTTCAACATTCACCAAGGGCACAACACAAACAGTTCCTTGCTTCAAGAGTTTAAAATGTTTTTACATTTTATAGAAGCAAATTCTCTGTTTCGGAATGTAAGATATACATAACTCAACCTCTTGGTACTGACCAAAATATATGTCCTTAATATTACCTTTTAATCTTAGAAAAACTATTTTGGTTACCTTACATATATCTATCGAATCAAAGATAGGGTTTATAGTCTTGGATTGTACATTTTCTATTAAATAAAATTATTAATGTAAATTTATTATAATAAACTATAAAGTTAAAGTTTTCAAAACTTTAAGTTAAGTTATAGAAAACTCACTTTGTCCTATAACGACCAATACACAGCACTGAAAATGGAAAATTTCTTAAGCCATTGCTTTATGACTTACTTATTTCAATTCACCTATTAAAGTTTGGACCACTATAAAATATCTTGCAAATAATAAGATTATTTTTTTTTACAAACTACTTCTCAGAAGCATCGTTATATAAATTCTTAAAGGATTTTGCAACCCGATCATTTTCATTTTAAACCAATATATATATATGTATGTATATAAGTTCCGACCACTTTATCCAAAACAATTATCTATCAAAGATCTATAAATCACTAATATATCTTTAGATATTATGTATGGTATATGCAAGTACTATAGGATAGCGTAATTAAACTGTTGCCACCACAGCAAAACTTGTAAACTGGTGACAACATTGCGTATATATTTTACCATATAAGATCTGATTATACTGTTAATGAGTAAAAGGTGGCTTTCACGTCTCAGTTTCTTGTTTATAAAATAAATTCATAAACCTATAATACTGTGATATTGTTGTACTGTGATATGTTTAAACGGAGAACAATAGGTGAAACTTAAACATCTCAAGGTGAATAAATCTTTTGGGTCTTAAAACACGTTTTTACCAAATTGAATATCGTGCAAGACATTATTTAAATAAATTTATAAAAATATTCTTAATTAGAAATCAATATTATTTCAAAATACTTTAATCATTTTGAATGATACTAAAATATATTTAAGTTTCAAATTATATCAGATCTTAGATTTAATCTACAAAAAATGGATTAAAAGTTTCTTAAGTTAAATTATTCCGATTTGATTTTCTTTATTAACATAATTGAATATAAGAGACGTTGTAGTTCTATGACTACAACTTATATATATAAAAATGATAAAAAACAATTTTCTTTACATTAAAAAATCGAATAAAAAACTATATATAAAATATTTACTTAGGTAAATATGTAAATATACAGTATGTGCTGTGTGCTTATAAGGAGATCTGAAGTGATAATGGGATCTGTCACCGTGTTTTGATGTAGAATTATGATTAAATACGTAACTCTCTGTACATAAATTATGTTTCAATCTTAATTATAATTATATCGTTTTTGATTGGCAAATCTTGGGTAACTTTTTCGCAGGAAATTTACTTTCAGTACTGTCTACATATTGCTTAATTCCAGACAAAATCTATAATATCGAGATTAATTTATAACACTCTACATATTTTTTCAGAATAATAAAAATAAGATTGAAATTAACAGCTGTTTTATGTTATTTGACAATAATATTTAATATTTTAGGGTTATGTTATGTTTAGGGTCATCCTAAACATATTCGACTAAGCCACAAATTTCGTATAAAAAATAATAGATTGAGACCAAATCTAGTTTTGCCAATCGAAAAGGAGATTAGTTTAAAATAATAGAATAGATAGATAATAAATTTATATTTTAAAATAGATAGATAGATAATAAATTTAATAATAGAAAAAAAACATTTCAAATTATTTTTTTGTTTTTTGTTCTTCTGTTTTGTACTTCTTTATTTATTTTATATTTATTTTATTTTATTCTTTACTTTACTTTATTTAATTTTAATTTGTCTCCATGCATTTATTTTATTGATTTATTTTTAATTAATCATTAAACCAAATCGGTTGATTGACCCTGTATAAAAGAAGTCCATAATGAAGAATCTAAAATTGTATCGAATGTGGCGAGAGAAAGGGTAAATCTTCTACCAAAAGTTGTGTCGCATACACTCGTACGACGTCCCTTACCACCATTTCACTGCTGACCATTGCCTGTATTACTTACTTTTGCTTTTAGTTTAGTAGTCCTCATCTATGCATATGTACTCAAACATACTCGCTACTAGGTATTTGCGCGGTATGTGCAATCGAAGTCAGTTTCTAGTTTCTAGTCCTCACTAACAATAACAATAACAATAACAACTACAACAACAGCAGCAGCAGCAACAATAACAACAAAAACGAGAATTGTATCCCAAAAAGCTGAATGCTGGCCACATGCGCCTTCATCATTCGATTTACGCGAAAATTTTCTTTAAATATAGGTGTGAGGTGAGATGTAAAAATATGTAAATTTACGCTGGATATTACATTTGATGTTTGTTAGAAGGAAGAGTGGGAGACACAAGCAGACGACAGTTACACATATATACAAACACATGTTGTGTGCGTTTGCAATACTCGTAATACACAGAAAGTCCTGCATGTGTGGCAGTGTGTGTGTGTGTGTGTGTGTTGACGGTGTAGTGTGCAAGAAAGACGGAAAATTCTCCGTCATCTACAACGTTGCGGACGTTGCGGACGTTGGTCAAAACTGTTTCGTAGGAAAATCTAAAGAGTGCGCGCTGCGATAAATCAGAAATTCTATAAGAGTAGCTGTGGATTCTGGATTGGAATGAGCTCCTCCTGGCACGATTTGTTATGTTTGTTCATTTTTGCATAGTTTTCAGAGGCCCTCCTTAGCGTTTTCTCGAATTTATTAGTGTCGAGTGAGCACTTCTCATAAGGATGGTTCGTTGTCTGTGATGCTGTCGTTAATATAACTGACGTTGTTGCTGTTTTAGTTGTTTAAGTTGTTATTGTTTTAGTTGTTGGTGAGGCCGTTCTTGCCGTTGTTGCCGTTTTTGCCGTTGTTGTTGTTATTATTTGTCTTGTATATGACAGTGGAAGGAGAAACAATAATGTCCTGTTGCGACGCGATAGATGTTTCTTTGGTCATCATAGATAAATACATACAAACATACCTACTTCAGCAACGAACTTTGCATACGGCTTCCATCTCTTTTGTTTTTGTCTTTTTACATAAACTTTATATTTAGAGCTCTCCAAGAGTCTGTCGGCTGTTTTTATGTATGTATATTTTGCGTGTTGGTTTCTATGTAAACTTCTAATGTCCATCTGAATTTCATTTCATTTTAAAATAGAGGAAAGTAAAGACGTAGAAGTAAATGACTATGTGCGTAGTACGTTAGGTGGACACACTCTGGCACAAACATTTTATATACAAGAAGTGTAGGGACGCACAAATGTGCAAAATACGAAAAGGTATGTTTCATGCTAATAATCTTTTTGCTTAACTCACATATTTTTCTTGACAACGTCATGACGGTATTATTTGCCTTGTCTCTGTCTCTGCAGCATCTTGTAAGAAGACTATAAGTGTTAGTACATAGTTTCTTATATCCACACACAGAGATATGCGCTTAGAAAAGAACAGGTATTTACTACATATACACACTAATCCTTAATATACCCATATATATATATATATATATATACATCTATTCCTATAATGACTTGATACAATTTTTAATTTTCATCCTTATGGACCATGTACGATTGTTTCAGTTCTCAATCGAATTTCATTTCACATTTTTTTCATTAAGCTAAATTAGAATTAATTAACTAAATTAATTATAGTTTAAGTATCAATACGAGTTGTAAACAATAATATTAGTAATACAAAAACAAAAAATTAATATTAGCTTCATAATTCCCATACTTATAAATCGTCTTATTCATCATCAAGATCATCATCAACATCAACTTATATATATTTCAGAAGATTGCATCCTATTCTATATTATTTAAATTCAAAATATCAATAATGTTATATACTGAATATTTTAGTTCCGAAGATCGCTCTTAATAATATATGATCTATAATGTTTAAAAAAATTATTTTATCATGAATCACAAAATCTAAGTTGATCCGACAGACAGGAATCTAATATCTTACTTGACTGGTATGAGCTACTACAAATATTGTAACATTCATCTGGTTGCTTCTTAAGGAGAAATTCTAAAATAATGAAACAACTGCGAAACCTGCAATTTAAGAGCAGAGGGATGACTAATTCTTTCTAATGATGTAGGCATTTAATATAAGCAATAACAAATATCTTGCTATGTTTTTCATTTTTAACATATCTGACCTTGATAAGTTACTTGTTGATCTTCTGGACGATTTTTTTTTTTAAAATGATTTTTAAAAACCTTAACATTCGCATATTCTATAAAACGCAGAGTGAAACGTTAAAAACAACTCATTAGAACGTATCCTGAGATTAATAGAAAATGAGTTCAGTACCCCATATGGAGGTACTAAATCACTGATATTACTTTATTTAATATCCTTAATTTGACCATCTTTAAAAGACTTCTTCAAGCGTAGCACAATTCACCTAATGATTCGCAATGTACCATTCTTATTATTAGAAAAGTCTAATAATACTAATTTTAATAAGCTTAAGAATATTTGACTTTAATTTAAATAAAAAGCAAGTAAATAACCCATTGCGATCGAAAGTCATTCTCCTTTGATCTCCATTCCAGATTCTAACGTCAAGGTTAATTGGAATCTTAACCGCAAAAACTTTTCAGTGACAGAACATCCATATTTTAACAAGATTCTACACATATAACGTGCCAACCTACTAAACTGAGACACAAAGTTGAACATATAACGACTTCAACGACTCAAATTGGTCTCTCGACCACTTGAAATAGAACGTTTTTTGAAAACTATTACAAATACATGAATTTAAATACAACGTCTGTCGTTATAATAGAATAAAGATTCCATAAGTTGCATTCATACAGTATGCGACTTATTTGTCATCCGATTTAGTCCTTGTTTACGCTAAAGCGTTCTGTAAAATTTATTTGCTTTCCAATAGTTTTTTCTGTTAAAATTACAAATTAATAAATTTTTTAAAAGTTGAAGTAAAATTGGGTCACCCTGTAGTATTCAAACACATAAAACTATGAAAGTCGTTAATCCTACACATTTCCATGAAAAAATGAAAAGTGGATTTGAAAATCAAATTCAAAGCAAAGACATTGTGATATTAATTAACTAAATATGTTGCTTAATTCTGTTAAGGATATTTTATATAAAACGTAAAACCTATTATATATGAATTATATATGAATATGAATATTATATATGAATGTAAAACCTATTCCGTTTTATAGAAGTTTAATCGAAATCTGGAATCAAAAACAAAAAAATCTCTATTGGTTGTTATCAAAATAGAGAAAGATATGTCAGTTACAGACGAATACAGATTTGAAAAGTATTCGATTCGGAAACATGAACATTTCTTATAATAGTAAACATAATATGCAATGGATCATGTGGCGATATGATACCTTACAATATATGTAGAACGTACTCAGATTCATATTTGAAATATATTTACTTCTATGTCTGAAAATCCATTTTATTACATATTTATAAATGTAAATATACATAATACATATACATATACAATTAGCACTAAATACTTTTAGAGAATATTTTAAAGAAATATATAGTTAAATTTTGGTTTTTAGTAATATTTATGACCATTTATTTCTGACCTATTCATAATACATATGAACTCGTAATTCGAAAATCAAAATCGATTTAGTTTGCTTGATTAATATCTTATCTTTCCAGAATTGTGTCGATCTAAATATATATGCTTTCCCATGCCTATTTTATATGTTCTTTAAAATACCAATTCAACAATAACATCATTAAAAACAATGGGCTGATTTAATTGGATTGTTGTAAGACAGCGGAGCCGAGATCTATAATACTCCAATTTTTATTTTCAGGATTATAATGGCCTGCATGCAGTGGAATGGAGTGTTTTAGACTTAACCACGTAAATAAGAATTTTACAATTACAAACTTTCCGTGAATGAAAGAAATCCCAAGAGGGAATCTTTGATTTATGGACAAATTTAGTGCCAGAAACACTTTTATCACCCATGTTGAATATTTTCATTGTTTTAATAACTTTCCATTCCCAAAACAAGCTAGCACCCTGGATTTTCTAACAAGATTATCTTAGTGATTTTCTTTTTATAATTTTTTCGAGCACTAATCTTGAATGCCAATTGGTATAATAGTATTATTGTCATTTAAAGTTTAAAAATAGGCAGTATTATTATTGAGTGGTATACACGCGATTTCCTACTAGTTAGTGTTAGTACCCATATATCTGGCAACAATAACCCGAATACATCAAACGAACCTGTATTTGAAGAGTGACTTTTTAAGCTACATTTTTCGTAAATGTAGCTGTGTTAAATATTACTTGTCTAAAAAGTTATGTTGGTTTAAAATTGGCTGAAGAAATATCTGATGAAATGCACAATATTAGGCTTTTTTACTATAAAAAGGAGAAAGTAAAAACATGCTGGTTTATGGTAAGGATGCTATGTGTGAACGTTGGGCCCGGGAATGCTCGATTCTATTACAGGAACTACAAAGTGAAATATGCTAGCAAGGTTATATAAAGCGTTTGATGGGATTGGAACGAAATTGTCTATTACGAACTGCTTCAACCTTGCACAATGGTTAATTTAGTCCTCTACTGCTCTCACTTCAACCTTTTAAATGAAACAAGGAAAAACTAACAGAATTAGCTAACAGAAAAGGAGTTATATCCCATTAAGGGAATTTGGTTGGGAAGTTTTGATCCATTTACTGTGTAGCCCCTAACCTTGCATTGCCTGACTACGATTTGTTTTCGTATCAGAATAACTATTAACTATTAATTAACTATAAATAAATAATGATTAAAATTATTTAATCATAATCATAATGATGTTTTCATCTCAGCATATCTATTAATAATAATGATATCATAATAGAAAATGATAGAAATGATAATGATAAATGAATAAATAAATGAATAATTATTAATTATAACTCATTGGCCGTAAGACCATTAAAAATCACTTAAAAATCAAAGAAGATCTATATTGATGTAATTATAAAGCTACCCGAAAATTGGTGAAAGGTTATAAATACTAATAGACATGAATTTAATTAAAATCAATTTTCAATAAAAAAAATTTATTTTCAAAAATATATCAAAAAACGGCGGATATTTTTTAGATCACTTAAAATATTTGATAATAGTATTCTATTGCAATGTTTCTCCACAAATATTCATTCTTTTCAGTTCTTAGGACTTAGTTCGATAGTTTCACAGAATTTAAATTTCTTATTTCTGAGCATTTACCATATAGATGTTGGTCTTTAAGTTCAATATATTTCACATCATTTATTTCACGTTGTTTTGTTGTACGTGTTTTGTAATCTCTTCAATTTCTTTTGTAATATATGACTTCGGAAAGCTCTTCTAGATGCTGAACCCAAAAGGTGGCCAACAAGCCCTACTTTTTTTATTAATCTAATTAAGTAAATCCTTGAAGAGTTTTTTTTTTGTATAATATCGAAATAATATGATGTGTTTTATTTTTCTAATATCATCGTTTCAGACTAAACCTGTTCAAGTGCAGAATATAGGATTTATAGTATATTCAATACAAAGTAGTCAGGCAATATTGTTACTTGCCATATACCATGAATTACTAAATATCGCTTTGGTATCAAATTTTTTCATCTATATGCTTGAACTCCAGTATATGTTCAATATATGTTTTCAATTCCATAATTCTATACTCACACAAGAGATGAAAAATATATTTTTATCTAAATAACATTTACATTTAACTTACTTAAAATATATTTACCGGTGTCGTTTAGAAGAATAATATTCTGTGAATTCTACAGTTTATAACTATTATTATAGTAAATTTTGGCATGTCTTGTGTTAAGGAATGTCTGATATATGAAGGAATTGAAATAAATTATTTGCAATCGCCACATATCAGTGCTAAACATTTGTTACAAAGCATGTTGTATGATATATGATGTATCATTATGATATGTTTTGTGATAAAAATAAACTTGCTTTATTAAAGAAAGCAAATCTATTCAGTTCCGAAGAGGTATTTTATGGATGGAAATAAAATAAATAAGTTTTTATGGTTTATCGAATAATTTCTGGTTTTTAAGTTGGTTCCCAAATATTACTATGCTCTATGTCTAGAGTATAGTATCTGTCGAAAGCACTAATTCTGTCTAAATATTAATATTGCTAATAGAAAGCTGTATTAATTCTTCCCCAACATAATAATAAATTATTTAGTGTATTTTCTTTATTCTCAGCATACAGATAATGTTTATCAGTTTATTCTACTGACTAAGATAGTTCGAGATACTCAATAAAAGTTTTAAAGTGTGAAGATCTTCTTAATTTTTTTCTTTATTATAGATTTTTCGGATATTGTGCATTGTATATTAATAGATTAAGTTGCTGACGTTATGAGATAGAATGATCCTTTTCAAGAATTAGTAGACCCATGGATGGGATTTCATTTCTCCTACATGAAGAAAAGTGAAATAGTACCATTTTCATCACATTACAAGTTATTTTGCAGAAAGTTTTGTTTAGTAAGATAGTTATTAAATCTAGTGAATACTTTAAACGTACTTGTACTATAGGAAACGCTTATGGAGTTAAACAATAACAAGCTAAAAGATACAGCTGAAGAATATGAACGAGCCTAACATTTAATAATTATCAGATAATAATGTATAAAAAATAAAAGTAATAAGCAGTAATAATAAGCAACAAATAGTCTTTTATAGAGTTCAGAAGTGCTCATAAATATATCTCTTGTATATGAAACGTAAAAGTATTAGAATGTGTTTATATTCAAACTATTAAGATGTCACTAATAAAAAAGTTATGTTCTACATATAAAAATCAAAGATCTTATAAACTTCATGTATATTTTAATTGTTCAAATATCAAATATCAAGTTTATATCAAGTACAACTTACCACCTTCAAAAAAAGTTTCTTGTCGTCCTAAATCCAATTGGCACATTCACGGATTATGTTGCTTACTTATCACTAGTTTTAACAACTATTTTTCACTGTTAAGCACACCATTAAAAGCATTTCAAGAAATGGACCTTAACAACAAGAATTCCGTTTAAAGGCTTTCCGCGGACAAACTTATAAAACGTACTGAATTCGCGATGTTCTTAATAGGACACAATAGCTTGATTTTTCCTGTGAGTTTATTTTTTGATTTTTTTTCAGCGTTCTGATAGCACATGCTCAAAACTCTTACAATTTGCACTTCGAAAGAAGCTTACTCGACCCAATAGAATGCAAAGTAAAATCTTGTACGAGTAAAGGACACTACACTGAAATCAAAATAGGAAAGTAATTGAAGAAATAATTTGAAAGGCATTTATAATAATATAATAAAACTAAATTAGTGAAACTCTTAATTATAATCAAATAAAAAAAATAGTTTAAAAAAATGTTTAATATAATTTAAATTTTAAAAATAACTGAAATATTTTTCAGAGTGTACCTACGACTTCATTCATACCCTTACATATGTGAGCTACCAGCGAAACGTTAGATTGCCACCAAGCCTTTTAGTTGGTGGCTTGTTATGGAAGCACATTGAGAATAGTGTAAGTGGCACAGCACAAAGTGCAGAAGACTGAGCTGGGAGATGCTCATATGATGGTACACACATGAAAGTCATCAAGAATGTCCACCATCTCTATGGCCAATGTAGCACACAGGATGTATTGGAAAAGGCGCGAAATGTCGCAACGTCATTTGGTTTTTGTTATTCACTTGACTGAACAGGAAAAAATTGAAGAGTTGAGATGCCAAAGGAAATATATTTTTATTTTTTATATTTATTTTAAGCTTTTTATGCTTTGGAGCTTTCCTTCTTAGGAGACTATTTTTTCAACAGAACTGAATATGGTATTTTGAAATATTCTGCAGCATTTGTTTTCTATGCAACTTCCTCCTCATTGCATAAATTTGAAAAAGTCCACTTGTATCGTGGACTTGTGAGAATAAAACAATATTGAAAATCTATGCCGAAGTACGCGAATTTAATGCGGTTTTGGCTATGATTTCTGATTATGGATGCATATTCTACTTAAGTACATTAAAGAGATGACAACTGCTGTATTCCTTAAGAATCTTGTAAAATGAAAATTTTTTTCTTACATATTTGCTAAGTAAATTTGCCGTATTTTTGTTCATAAATTTGAAGAAAATAATATTAATTACTTTAAGCAAATACAATTTGTTTAGTTGAATTTGCAATGATGGCAACTCTGTTTCTATCAGTTGAATGCACACAATCGCGAATTTTCATCGAAATGGAAAACTGCATCCGTGCCAAAAGACGGACAAGTAGAAGGTAACATAAATAAAAAACAAAGCACATCTCAACCATTTCTCTGCAAGAGTTCAGCATCAGTGCACGTTCAATCTACCACCCATTTAAGTGCCTGAATAAAGAAGAGTGTTTCGCCCATCGACGACAGTGATGTGACGTCTCGGCCATGTACCAGTACGTGCATGCAAGCCAGGCACATCAGCGAACAAATAACCGTATGTGCAAACCACTTGCTGTTAGTATACTAGGCACCAGTTCCACATTTTTTTTTATGCATTTATTTTAGGTTTTGGTTTTGCTTCTGCTTCTACTTCTGCTTTTCACTCACAAAGAAATATTCTAGTTCGAATGCTTCCATACCGCAGCTTTTATCTTGTGTCCAGCATGGATTGTCCCCGTAATAACGGCAGCATATTCTTTAAAACAAATAGTGGAAAAACATTGCCACTTCCCACGTTTACTGCAGTACACGTATTCTTAGCGAAGCAAATATCCAAGCTGCGGGCATTACTGCGACATGTGCTAAGTGTCCAATCAGTTCTCCAGCCCCATCTCTATTTCCTTGCTTTCCTGCTTTCAACTGTACGATTTGAGGCAAAACTTGTGTAAGGCGATGTGTGCTAATGTGAGCTGCCGTTTGTGTCGATGTGTGCGAATAATTTGCGATAGTAAGCAATGTTACACCACTCATGGTCCTCGACGACGTCATTTAAATAATCGCAACGATGGCGTTCGAGTCATTTTCAATACGTTCAATAGGACGTACATCGTACATCGTTTGGGTTGATAAGGCGAACAACATTCAATATATTGCAGAGTTTCAGATTTCTGGTCAAGTATTTCGCGGTGCTGAACGTTGCTTCCGGTTTGAAGCTTAAAATTTCGCATTATTAAATTACACAGAATTACGAAGCAAAGTAAACATTATAAAATCATTTTAAAATGTATAATTGGCCATTGGTCACTACATCTCTTAAGGTTTAAGTGGCAATAAATCAAAATATTAAACAACAAGTCTATAGGTACACAATTAGAACTCATCAAAATTTTTAAAAATTTTCGTTAAATTTTTTGCTCTTCTGTATCTTATTTATAATTTAAATAGAATGCTTCAATTTGTTTGAAAGCAAAAGTGAGCACCTTTATGGATTTATAATTTCATTATACTTCATTTAATAGAAAGAATCTATTTAGGCCGCAATAGTTCACCCCAGTGGAAAATTAAGTTCTGTTCGACTGAAATATCAACAGAAAGGGCTCTACAAGGGTCGTTTCTAAAATTAATCGATTTAGTTCAGCAGTTCGTACTATAAGATATGTATAGTATATATAACACGTAAGTCCCTATAATTCACAATTTTGTTATATTTAATATTATTAACTTTCAGTGACGAATATTCGAATCAGCTTTTACTTATGTGTACTATATATACAATGCTTAGAAACTAAGCAATATGTTGATAATAAAAATAAATACTTTTAAATTATTTGAAAGGTTTTCACCAATAAAAATAAAAACTCATAGTAAAAATCTCAACAAAATCACATTTAACTGCACTGAGGTACATCTTGATTGTGTACTAAAACAATAGTAAGCAGGGTTCTCAGCAAATTGATCTTGAGTCGAATTCGCAAATAGTCTGCAATTTATTATTGAGGGCACTACTTTATTGTATCTCATCTTTAAGGATGAGATATATCTCATCTCTAAAGAAAAACGTTCGTTGCTATTAAAAGTGAAGTGGTTTTGAACGCACTGGAAATTAAAGAAGTTTCCGCGTATTGTCACTTTGATTGAAAGACAGTATTAAAAATCAAAAGACAGAAATCAGAATTCAGAATCTACATCGTAGATATGTCAACGGACTTTTTGCTATAGTGGCAGGAGTCCAGCAGAGATGCCCTATATTTCTTCGCATAGCGACAAATTTACTGATAAGACCCTAACACTCGAAAATGATGACGTCACTCGAAAACTGTTAATAGCATAATTTTTTAATAAAATTTGAACTTTATATATGTGTACATATCTATAAGTATCTTCTGTTCATTAATATTAAGTTTTTGTTTTAATATGAAAGACTGTAATCGCAGATGTGATAAATTGATAAGAAAAATCAATAGATTCGTGAATACATGAATACATTTTCAAGAATCTATCTTGTTTAAATAAGAATTTAATATATTTTATTTTGAAATTTTTTATTTCACTTATCAGTCTTTTGTTTACTTTAAGATATCTAGGCAAGTGCCCTGCCAAAAATTGAATTCATCCGCATCAAAGCATCCTCACATATCCGCAGTGGCGTCTGCATAATATGTCAAACGTAGACTTCATTTCGGATTAGAACATCGCACATGGACACAAGCACACAAACACTCCCAATCCCAAGCAAATGTTGGCAGCAATTTCGAAAAATATTTAATTTTTTCTTGAATGCTTGTCTAAAACATGCAAGCAGCGAAAAGGAACAAAATGTATTGCAAAACTTGCGACAAAACGCCAAGGGCTATCCGCGAAGTAAAATCGCTGTCGCCGGACGGACCCTTGCCAATATTTATATTTGCTTTCTTTTTCCTATCGTTCCACATACTCACATACTCACATACTACAGAAGTTAATATACGACGCTATTTGTATGCGACAGTCAACCATTCTAGCCATTCACTGTTAGGTAACCCCCCTCACATGTTCCGCGTTTATAGACTGACTGCTGCTTTGTGCTGGACCACTCGCCTTTGCTATAAGAAATACCAACTTCCACATATGAGTTATCTGTGAGTCAATGTGCTTGTAGATGGCAGGCATGCTAACGTAAACGTGTCTTTTATTCAAAAGGACATTTGAAGCGCGTGAATGCCTTTCATTGCTTGCAGATAAAATAGGATGCGAAACGGTGCAAGTCCTTGGCGGCTATGGTATGATGTAAACATATTTACTCACAAATGTACCTCATAATGAAACGCGTCGATGTCCTGATTGTCATCGTCACAGACGCTGACAGTGGTGGTCTTTCCGCGAATTTTAATATTTTGTTGCGGGCATACATACGAGTTTAAGCAGAACTAAGCAGTACTTGTGTATTGCAAATAATGGTTATCTGGGGTGGAAAGCAGTAGTAGTGTGAGTTTGATGCGTCGCATGATTCTGCTGATATCGGTCGCGATTTTCTTCTGCATATCGCTTTTGTACTTTTCTCAATGGCGGTGGTGGTGGTACTCTACGACAGCACATTGTGCTATTGTGCTCTTGGATGATGAAAGGATATTTCAATAAATGAATGTTGTTTTAGTTAATTCAATGCATCCTCATCGCGATAGCTTTATGATGACTAAGACAACATATTGACTTTGACGAACGTGAATAACCCAGTACAAAATTGATTTTAAAGTAAGAAATTTTCATGTTTTGAATCTTGAAAATTTAATGTAATTCACTTCATCGTAGAAAGTGTATCCATGCCAAAAATTTAAAATATATAACACACACCAATGTTGAACGAAAATTGATTGATTGGTTTTGATTTTTTGCCTCTCTCAATGTATTAAGGGAGGAATGTAATTTTCAAAATAAATTAATGTCTCATGTATGTCTTCAGTTTTTTAGGGCCGCCGAAAATAAGTAGACCGATAAGTTTCTTACATAAAACGTTTTCAAACAGCAACTCTTTTATCCATTGAATCACTGGACAGCGTAAATGTATTATGTGTTACCCTACATATAAGGTTATCAACTCCCCTCTCCTGGCATCACAACGGACAATATATGCCTCCGAGTGGAAGTGCTGACAACTGTCACCACACGCCTTATGAATCTAAACTAACATAACCTACATATAGATATTGAAGCTCATTAAGGTAAATAACTGATCACACCAATGAAATTGGACAAAATATTTTCACCTACCGATACTGCTTAGAACTATAATTAAATCTTTAATAAAAATTTAATGTGATAAACTAAAGTTAATAGCATAACTTTTTTACTAACTTACTTAGTTGGCACAACAGACTTCCTTCAATCCGATCAGTTATTTTCTCTTTTCAGTTGGTTGTATCGAGTGCCTTTATATCGTTGGTTACCTAGTTTCTCCACCGAACAGGTAACCATTACTACAAATGTGACCTTAAAACTAAAATTTGATCACTGAGTTATATTTTTCTTTACTTTCCACACTTATTTTTATTTAGACTCATTCTCACATCAGTCAGTGCAATAGATCAGTGCAATTTTGATCATTTGTTTCCGGTTTCAGTGTTGCAAGCCAATATAAGAACCGTTAGTTCCAGGATAGGAGTAATGGCTTAGTATATAGATGTAAGGTAGTATATGAGATGTGTAGAATAATATAATGGTCCATATGTAGTAATTTTTCAGTCAATTCTAGACGTTATTTTATCAATTTGACCCAATAGGCACATGAAAGCTCAAATAAGATCTTAAAGATCTAAATTTTAGTAAGAAGATAAATTAACACAAAAAAGCATCTTAAAAATTTTTACCGTAACAATTGAACAACTTTTCCTATTTGCAGGTATATTGTATTGACTTTGATATTAGTTGTAATATACATCAATCAAATGGCTTTCAAATGGGAAATGGCTTTCTCGATGATTTGTAGGTATATAGTAGTCGTTCTCCAGACGTCAAAAATTTGAGAATTATCCGCATAAAAGAAAATTCCAGTGGTGACAAACTACATTATCTTAAAGCTCAATACACAATTCAACAATATGCCACTATACGATTGAGAAGTTTCTAAAACAGAACTGGAGATATTATCAGAGTTGCTACACTATCATTTGAGAACCACATACATTCCATATCTATACAAATAATTTTAAGATAAAAAAATTGAAAATTAATTTTTTTTTACCGGTTAAAATTGACGTTTATGCTATACTATCCTTTTTTTTTTAAAAAAAGAGTATGGTCTTGCCGCACTCCTGACCAAGTACCATGTGATATAATCACAGTTGCGACAATATTGTTTGTTGACATATATACTAAGCAAGAGTTTTACTGAAGAAAAATCAAAGCGCAAGATTATTGCCGTTTTCATTATTGCTACCTTTTAGAACTTTCACACGTTCAGCAGTTGTTAAACGATTCATATCATAATAAGGCAAACCTTAGGCAAATGCATGATGCCTACGATGACAGTTTTGCTTGAGACATTTGACTGAAACAGTGTTATCATATCTAGACTATGAAATAGATAAGCCTTTGTTAGAAAGCAATTTTTGTGATGTTTTTATTTAAAAGAGTAGTAACTAAATATATATTGTGTTTCGCTTTACAGTGCTTTACATTTTTCCTTATGACGTTCTGTCTACATGATTTATTGTCGAAAAGTTTTCTTTCACTTTATAATAGTTGGAGTATACTAAACTAAAATTTGTACTAAAATGACTACGTATTTTCAGTGCGATTTGTAATAAATGTATAGAATGTACTTTACAGATTTCTGCTCTGCTTTTATTTAATCAGCCATAATCGAATCCACCCGCACTACATTTACTCACATACGTGAAACTTATATGGCTTTTTTACGATAAAAATCATTTTCAGAAAACTAGAATATTTCGATATTTTCCACCCCAAATTCGCTTCAAGAGATCTAAGCGCTAAAAGGGACCAGGGACCGTTTCGTCCATTTTCAATAGAAAAGGGTCGATGATGATAAAGCATCTATCGCGTTTAACGCGAAACTAAACTAATTAAAATACGGGCATGTGTGCCATATTAAATTTTCGCGTAGTGTTTTTACAACAAACACACGTAATGTCCTCTCCAGTGCGCGTCTGCATCCGTTGCACGTATGACGCGGGTGGATTGTAATAGAGCTACATTCAGTTTTATTACCCCTCTCTAATGGTAACAGTTTTTGATTATTTTCTTTCAAGTAACTATTTTAATTATGAAGATGATTATTACATTAATTCACTATTTGCAACAGAGCACGTGAGCTGTGCCAGGCTTAACCCAAAATTACATAACAAAATATTCAAACCAGAAAGGAACGGAATATTAATAAAATAAAATTTGACTGAACTATAATGGAGAATTCATTATTTTTAGTATTCATCCCGTTTCATGTTGTCCTTCTTTTGAAGTATTATGAGGAGCAGAAAAGCTTATCAAAATTCACTTACAACAGCAGCAACAATCAAAATTGTTGGTACGTGAAAAGATTTCATTCCAGGCTCCAATTTAATTTTCTTCTTATTTTTACTATCCAAATTACCAAATTACCAACTTACCAACTCACCAACTCAACTTTCTGCAACACCTCCGTTTGGATCCCTTTTGGTTGCTCGCGGGAGTAATCAGTCTAAGGAACCTTTACTTTTACTGTCAAAATGACGGGCATATCAAAACTATTATCAAAGATTAGCCATTATTATCCTTCAAGAATGTTTATGAATAAAACTTAAAACAAAGAAATCTCAAAATTGTTACATTTTCATATTGTCCTTTATATGGTAGAAATAATAAAGGCATTTCTCGCCTCGCGCAAATTGCTTTGTTTTAATGATACCTCCCATAACGTCTACTTCCGCTGATGCCGTTGGCTTAGTTTGCCGCGTTCATGTCTTAATCCTTATTACGCTTATTAAGCTCGCGTGTTATTACATTTGTTTCTTAACTGTTTTGATGGACTGCATGGGTTCAAACATAAGACAGTGCCTTGGTGCACATAGCTCCCTTCGGACGGTATCATTCACGAAGCAGGATATGTGATACTTGACACAATGGAGGTGGTTGTGTCTCATTATTGTCTGTGATTACACGGGAACGCATAAGTACAGCACATGTGTATTAATATTGGGGCTATACATTTAGTGGGTATGTGCATGTGTGGATTTATATGACTACTTATATATTTGCATTGAGTAGTGAAGTGTCCTTTTGTCCTAAGGACAATAGCTGCTTGGTGTGTTACATTATCATAAAGGGGTTAAGTCGCACACTTTCAATGCATGAATTCATTGTGTGTTGTGTGTTCTTTTGCAAATTTATTTTATCCTTCTCGCTTTCTTTTCCATCTTAAACTTTTTGTGTTAGAGGCAAATTGTGTTAGAGGAATCGCGCAACTTTTCGCTGAGCTGACTTTTCCGTTTTGTTATAATGTTTTGTGATAAGCACTCATCGCATATCCCATGTGTGTCCTTTTGCCTGAGGTTGGTCGATGGTAGATTCGTTAAAAAGCGTTGAATTTTGTTGATATTTCTTGCTTTTATCATCATTAGGTAAAAATGTATCCTTGTGCAGGGCATTGTGTGGCGTTCATTAAGAAATGGTGCGGGTAGTCAGCGACGAGCTCATGTGATGTGCTTACTTAGAAGTATTTGTTTTACTTGTTCCATGTTGGTATTATTTTTCTGCTTTCCACCCTATTTTTTCTTGCTTTTATGTTCTTGCGTGAAACCTTGCCCTGCAAAAATCCTTTTTCGCAATTTGTTTCGCACTAGAGAACGGAATAATATCACGCGCTGCTATTACCTTACTAGCGTACCGAACTTCCATGCTAAACTTAAGCAAAAATTTTGTAGTCTTTCGCGTAATTTGAGATGTTTACTGCATTCATTTCCAAAAGTCCCTCCTCCTTCCGTCGATAACGTATTGTTTATTTCGCTCATTCGTCGCGTTTTGGACTAAGTCCTAATTTAACACGTAAGGATTATTGAAGTGCAACGCAACTGAATGGTTTGAATTTCGCGTCGCAATATATTATTCACACATTCGAAAGGGTTCGGTTCAGTGTATTGCTTTATTCCAGACCATGATACGTGCCACATTCCATTCAGTGTTCGATTATTCGCCCAAGTATTATTAATGAACATGAAACTTGTGTGCAATAATAATCAATCAATGTACGGCTTCTTTAAAGAAGAAGAAGAAACTGTCGTTTCAGAGCGTTTCTTCAAAAATATTTAAAAATTTTGTATTATAGAGAATAAAAATTGCATAGAAAATTTAATTTTCTTAAACTATTTCACCGGATTCGATTTCTAAACAATTAAAAAACAATGAACTAAAGTTGGCCAATGCTGAAAATTGTTTTAAATTTCAAATGAAATGGTTGACAGTGAACCCATATGGGAATGTTATACGATGGTTGCAGAATAGTATCTAGAAGTCCTATAACAATTTTTAATCAGTATTTGATTACTTCATTTCATTATGACTTTTTTGTTGCACGATAATGCTATTATGGAATGTGTGCTCTTGGCCAAAATGAGCATCGATTATCTGTTCTATTTACTTGATTTAGCTCTGTTCGACTTCCGATAAAAGGTAATCTTTCCAAAATCAACCTATTCATTTAAGCTGGAGTATTAAAAGGACGGAAAAGAAATGAAGAGAAAGTTCTGTACCTTAGTTGTAGTCAAGTATTTTTACTAGTATACATTCTAGCTGTGGTTGGTTATACTATTATATATAATAAAAAACAATATAATCAAATTTTGTTTTTACCGTTTGAACAAGGATCTAACTGCAATTAAAAATACCTTTATGTTATGCTAAGTTTAGTTTAGAGAGGGATTTGCAGGTTTTATCTTAAACTTCTTCATTCGTCCATGCTACTACTATTATATACTTAATGCAAATGAATTCAATAAAACAACTTCAGAACTTCCTACTAATATTTTATTGGAAAATATTTATTAAATATTATTTGAAAACTATTACATTAATATAAAAACGCTTTATAGTGTTTACATTTATTTTTATTTATTTATTTATATCTTTTCTATCTATATAAATATTGTGGATTTTTCGAAGTCTTTTGACTTCTTTACGAGTATCAGCATAACTATTACATATATATATATATCTATTTATCTATATATATATATATATCTATATATATCTATATATATATCTATATCTATAACTATTCTATATATATATATATACTATATATATATATATGGTTTTTTATTTTAAAAGTTTACATTAATAGCCTTTAAATAATAAATAAATAAATTACTTAAAATAAGTAAACTCAAAACAAAAAAAAACTATATTTATGGAGTTTTCCTTTAGTAAAATAAATTACTAAGTCCATCTCTTAGTTACCTTCCTGAAACAACGTGATTCTCAAATGATCTCCTCCTACAAGTCACATACAAGTTAATTTACAATATGTAGTTAATACTTATTTATCGGTCCAAACCCCTTTTTTGGCTTCAATAAAAAGGACATAAAGTATCACGCCAAAAAATGGATCCAACAAAAAAAGCGCAGCATATTGGAATAGAATTAAAGGTGTAAATCACTCTAAAAAATTCTTGAATTTTAACTCAAAAAGAATAAACTTTGTTGTCAATCTAAACAAGAAGAGTCTAAACTCACTCTCTGGTACAGGCCATTCCGCCTACACAGAATGGATAATCCAACACAAATATTCTGCTGTGATGAGCAAGAGTCTATGCAACATCTAATCACCAACTGTGTGATACACAGGACAAACAAAATTCCAGGTGCATGTCAACTAGAGGATGAAGATCTTCAAAAGTTCCCTCCGAAAGAGTTGCTTCATTTCTTCGAGAAACTAAACTTCTAAATTCAAAGGCGTACACATCACCAACTGTGATGCACTAGATACTAAAACTTCTAAATACTAGATAGAGATACTAAACTTCTAAATACTATAGTGATCAAACTGGTCGCAATGCATACAGGCCTAAGTCTAACCCATAAAACACTACATTACATTAGTTATTACTCTAAGCACTCGAAGTAAATAAGTCATCGATTATAATTGACAATCCTATAGAATTTCATTATAACATGAATGTATATTTATTAGTTTTTATTTTTTTTAAATAAAACAAAAGTTATATGATTTTAATTGAACTATTCAGAACCTTATTTACTCTACTTATAATATTATTTGCTGTTCTAAAACGGGTTTTAAGATATGCACATGTCTGAAACTTCTTCCTTCCAACCACGTAAATAAGTAAATAAATATTTTGATATATTTTAAAGTAAATAATAGGGTACGCTCGCTTAAAATTCATACTTTGAGGATATTTCTTTTCTTTGTGTAATATTAAAATCGCCAAATTAAAAAGGATATTAGCTCCAAGTAAAAGAGAAGTAAGGATTCTAATAATTTCTTTACATTGTTGAGATGTTTATTCAGCATGTGATTATACGAGTAGGTATACTGCAGGTAAGTGAAGTATTTCAGAACCTTTTCCATTTCCAATACGAGTGTATGAATGTATTAGCAATTGCCTTTAAACTGGATAAACAAACGAAAACTAATACCGGTACTGTAAGGACTACGCGCAACACCAATGTGGGTCAAACATTCGCGCTATTTACATTTTCCACCGTTTTTCTGTTTGTTTGAAGTATTTAGAATGTGGTTTGCGAAATATCCTTTTTTAAATCGTTTCGCATTGTTGCACATTATCCTAAAGGCTGGATGTTAAAAAGAAATCCAAATCTGCTTACATTTGTAATTATTGTTTTTTTCTTTTTTCTTATTATACTTTCATATTTGACAGAGGCAAAGGTAAATAACAAAATAATAAGACGACGGAAGTTATCGGCAAATTTAAGGATTTTTTCTCTATTTTTTTATGTATTTGGTTCTCCGAATTCGGTCTTGGGTTAGTAATTTGACAAAATTTTGGAAAATGTGTGCTTATTTCATGTTTATTGTTCTACAATTCTTACAGTTTTAAAACTCATTTTTTATGAATTGATTTTATGGAAAAATTGCATACCAGCCACTAATGGTGGCGAATGTGAATGAATTTCTTCACATTACAAAGATTTCAGTCCTTTTAAGTCGTTTGATTGTGAAGAGAAAAATTGTCTAATCCATGATGTATGCGAATTTATTTGTTTAATAATTTTTTTCTCGTTCCTCTAAATACCACACATCTAAATTTATAAAAATATTTAATTTTAAATTTAAATTTAATTTTTTTTAAAATTAATTAAAATGTCTATAAAAGTATCTAGAATCTAGAATTTAATTAAAAACAATGCAGCATAACAGTTGTCTTCCCTGAGATAATTAATAAAATATACTCCCCGTTTTATTTCTCATAATTACTTAAAATAATTCATTAGAAATATATATTTTAAATAAATTTGAATAAAAAAAGTATACAGCATTAAAGTTAGTTTAAACAAAATTTGATAAAAATTATTTACCATCAAAACTACAAGTTATAGTCATAAGTGCCACGTAAGGCTATCTATATTTCGTATTAAAGCAACTAGAAATATTTTGAAATATTTAAATTTTTTATATATTCAAAACAACATATAATAAAGTTGTATTTGTTTTTATTAAAGTTGTCTTAATTAGGAATTCTCCCGATGAAGGCAAAACCAGATTTGCCGAAATACGTATAGAAATATACTAAAAATAACGCTCGAAATAAAAGTTAATATTCTAAAAAATCAAAAACGATATTACTTTAAATAAATTTGCTGTTAAAAATTAAAAATAATAAACATATTTTTACATTATTACGATTTTATTTTAATTTTTATAGTAGTTGAAATAAATCAAAATGATCAAAAGTCTTTTCATCACCAAAAAATACTTCACTTACCTACAATTATTTTAATATATATCATCATTCTTGTGGACAATCCTTATTTTCTCAAAGGATTTTAGATTTTAGAGGATTCATACAAGACTTGTATTTATTAGAAAAAACATCTCATTATATCAAGTAATTAGTTTAATAGCAGATAAACTATATATGCAACATCCAGTTTGCAGAATAAGATGTCACTAGAGTATTGTATGGAGTAATGTCTGTTACATCAGAATTTATATTATTAGTTCAAAAAGTTTAGACCTAAAATATCATATTGGTAAACATAGGCCAATTTGACAAATATTTGGATACATTGAATAGGAAGGAACATCTCGTCTTTTCATCATGTGATGCCTTTCTGCCATTACAGAGAAATACATAGTTAGCAAACTAATATGCCATCGGGTTTATGCCATCATATAAGGCCTAAAGCATTGCTAGGTATTTTATTCCATACGAACTTAATTACTTAGTTGGCTAACTTACTTACTTACTAAAACTTAAGTCGTCCTTTGCAACGTTGAGTAACCTCCGCCGCCTACAAGCCCGATCAATTGTTTGCTGTCGCCAGTTGGTAGTACCTAACGCCCGCAAATCTTTGGTCACCTGGTCCTGGTACTATTCAACTAAACTAAACTAAAAGTGAATTAGTCTCTGTTTCTCACGATCTATCATAATTTCTTCTTGATTTGAAACGCGATCCAAAATGTCATTATGTTGGAAAGGATATTTCGTAATAGGATTTCTTCAGGATATACGACAAAATTTATCCGAGACATTCTGAAATATGCTCAAAACTATAGTGTACTGATATTATTGAAGACTTTAACGTTGAGTACTTTGTATATATTATATACAATATGTGTAATATATATATTGTGTATTTTGGTAATAAAATTCTAGACGAATCCTATGAATTTATATATATTAATAATTCTTCAGTTTTCAACTTATTTAAGCCTATAATGAAAAATCGTATTTAAAAAAGTTATTGATAACTATTTGATTTTTTGATTAATTGATTTACTGTTGCAAAACTTCTTTTTTATCCAAGTAACGCATTACGCATATCCTTGACAAAGGAGATTAATTTTTTTTACATCTATGTTAAGGATGTCTGCCAGGCCCCTTTGCTTAGTTTTTACTTCCATGTATATGAAATACTCCTGACTAAAGATCTGAAACGAAACTACATTTATTGCAGATGTGTACTTAAACCAATCAATGAAATCATTATAACGCACTTCACTCCAATAATAACGATTAATCGCTAAATTCGGTACCTCAACATAGACAAGTTAATAAACTTATTAGTATTACCCATGGAATAGTCATGAAATAAAAATCTCCACACATCAAAATAAGAATTTTGGCGCACCGTTTTGTTGGGAATGAAAATTATAACAGAATGGATGGGTTGTATAACACCAAAAAAAAAAAAAATTTTTTTAACAATTGAATAATATATATTAGGTAAAATTGTAATAGTCACGAGTTTTATGGCCTAACACCAACAGCTTCCTATATTCAATCCTATTGTTCCTCTTGTTCTCCTTTTTAATTTTTGTCGCCATGAAGTGGTATCATTGATTATCTTTCTTGCATCCAGAAGATGCAATTTAGGACGGTGCTATAAAAGCACATGGATAAATGCTCTTTTTACGGAAAAATATAAAATTTTTTTACTAATCATCCCTATATGATATTAATATGAAGGAATTCATTCAAATGAAATGTGACATTTTAAGATCCGTAAATGATTTCTCGCGTATCGAACAGTGTCAACTATATCGGTGAACAAACAAACCTAACCAAAAGGATGTTTTCTGTATAAAAGTATTTGTTTTTGTAAGATATTAAAAATCAAGGAGAATGACAAAGCATTAAAAAGATACAAAATAAAGCATAAAAATCAGAAAGGCGGTTGTGATAATAGCAAAAATTCACATTTAGAAAACAAAACAGAATAAAGGAAGAGCATTGAAAGGCAATGCTCGTAGAAAGATACAAATGCAAAATAGAAAACAGAAAATACGAAATACAAAATTTGCCTGAGAATGAGAAGATTTTTTCTCAATAGGATGGAATATGTCCCCGAAAATCGCACATTGCGTGCACAGCAGTAGAGCGATTAAGAATAGTGGAAAGCGGATTGCAGCGTCGTTGCGGAGGTGTATGCAGCATAATTGCAAGACACGCAAACGTCAAGAGCGACTGTAACTGCTGCTACTTTGTTACGCTTAGTAGTCCGCAAGCGCGCGCTTTTCCCTCACAGCGAAAAAGGAATAAAAAATACAACAAAAATCTCACCGATTCTTCACATTAACATGAAGAATATGAAATTGTCACAGCAGGACATTCGCTCACAGTTGGTCATGATCACAGCAGGCACACGTTCGTGTGTACTGTACACACCATAATGTGTGTGTATATATGCCACATATAAGCATCGTTGTTTTTGCACTTTTTTTCAAACACATAACATGAAATTAGTTTTACGTCCTTGGTTCTTTTCCAAAAGAAATCGTTTTTTCGTACGTTGATGTGTGCCATTGTGTGGATTTTCACTTGCAAATGATTGACTGTGGCTCTGTTTTTTTGCTGCATCTGAAAGATGATTCGCTTTTAGCTATTCATCTTTGACATAATCCAATCAATCACATTATACGAATCAATAAAACTGAACTAAATATCATGTATTTGGTATAATTTCTATCAAAATACTTTAATTTTACTAATGTTGAAGTTAAGCAGCTAAGCAGTTAAGTGGTTGTTATATACTTATACTAGGGGTGCTTAATAAGTCAATGGAATAAAAAATTTATTAACGTACATATTCAATATATGTATACACTTTTTTAGTATTTGTGGTTAATTTTCAATTAATATACATCACTCAGTCTGAGACTAATAACTGATAATCTATATTTTTTTTTTTATATAAATCTAAATTATTTATCAATATACATTTCCTTACCAGCAACACAGTCACTCCAATGCTTCAACATTAATATAGTAATTTCAAAGCTTTCAATATATTCACCAATATATGTGTTGCATCTACAATAGCAACATAGTCCATCCCATGCGTCTCTAACATTTCGATAGGCGGTTAGTATATTAAAATAACTACACATGTTTCCATACACAGAAAAAATATTGTTGTCAGTATTAATGCAATCACGAGAGAAAACCGAAATTCTTACCGCTTAACTCTCTAACAAAGTGAGTAAACAACACTTCTGTCCTGATAATACCGACAGACAATAAGGATATATCTTTCTCTCCCTACGCGCTACAGAAGAAGATATACTTGCTTGCCAACATTGCGATGCCAATGGTATGATATGGAGTGCCCCCCAAACTATTGCTGCGAAGAAACCGGCCTTTAAAAGGATCAATGGGAAGCAATGAGCAGCTATGCAGGCCGTGTACGAAGAATAACTGAGTACAAGGAAGGAAGACAGGTGGGTCTTCAGAAAGACAAAACGAGATCAGCAAAGGCGCAAGCAAGAAGAAATTGAGATATATAGAAACAAGAATGATAACCGTAAGTTATACTTTAAACTCAAACGTCTACCTCAAGACCGAAATACTTGAACATCAACTGATTTTATATGATTTTGTAAATTTCTTATTGGAATAGGTGTTGTCATAAACTCCTACAGAGTTTAGCGTATAGTTCAGCTAAACGCAAACTAGTAATTCATTTGTATAGAAAATAGACCTCATAACAACCATTAACATACTGAGAACTAACATAGAATTATTTTTTATTAAAAAATAATCAGGCCTATTCTGAATACTCCCAGCGAAAAAACTCCCTATTCCCACGCTGTTCCCGAACACACAGCTCCCTTATTCTGAATCGCTAGGGAGACAGCAGTTTCGTGAACAACAACAATTTCAAATTTGTTTTGTTAAATTTTGGCAACCATGCCACTTTTTTATGACGAAAAGTGAGAAAATGAGCAAAACAAAAAAAACAGTTGCATATCATATGTTGATTTAAATGTTAAAATCGCATTATTTGTTTGCTGCACAAATTATTAGAAATAAATATAAATAATTTTATAAGTGATTAATGAAAAACTTTTATTTTAATGAGAAAAATAAACATATAAAAAGAATTGTGCAGTTGTTGGTGTTTATTTATATAAAAAATTTTTAAAAACTTTAAAAATGCATTCAATTGCATTTCGAATATTAGCGGAGGATTTGGCTCAAGAACATGAGCAAGAAATTTTGAAACAGAGGATCCATCGGAGAAACTTGAGAGACGCAGCAAATCCACTTGAGCTGCCTAATTTCTTGTAAGTACAAATGTAAATTTAATTTGGTTTTAAAATAAACTTTTTTTCATTATAGATTTCAAAAATATTACAGAGTAAATAAACCAGCATTTATTTACCTGTTAGAGGAACTTACTGAGGAACTACAACCAGCAAAGAAGCAGTTTGCAGTTGCTCCAATTGTGAAATTGTGCGCTTGTTTGCGTTTCTTTGCTGAAGGAGCTTATCAGACGTCAGACATTAAATATCACATTAAAATATATTCGAAAAATTTATTATTATTGGTTACTTAAATGTTAAATTTAACTCTTTTCTAAATTTTTAACTAATTAAAAAAAACCTTACGTTATGATATCAATTCTTCAATGTCTTTATTTTCAAACATTCACTGCTTTTATATAAAATTTGCGTAAATGATAATTTACTTTTTTTATATAATTAGGATAGAAATGTCCTTCATGCTTCAATTAATGAACTAATAATAGTTTATACCTGTGCAGATCTTACAATAAAAAAAAAGCAATGTTTTACCTGCACATAATTGCAGTTTATTTTAACTTATTCTAGGAATCCATTTATTTCAGAATTTGGTTTCCTTTCATTTTTCTATTGTTTTAAAAACAATAGTTAACACTTTAATTAGTGGAAAAAACCCGTGTGAATAAAATAAATAAATAAAAATTTAAATATTTCAAATTTGTTATACTTTTATTAAAATAATAATTTTAATAAAATATATTAAATGAAAATTTTGTTATATTAAATTTATTAAAATATATTCGGAAAACTAATCAAAAAATAAAACTTTGAAAATATTAAATTTATTGTAATAATTTTATTATAATAATAATTTTATTAAAATATATTCAAAAATCTGATCATTTTCAGTTACTTTTATATTAAATTAAACCATTTTTAATACTTTTTTAACTTGTCTCCCCAACAATTTGGTAGGGAGAGAATTTGTGCAAAATTAGGAAAAAACTCCCATTCGCATGCGATTCAGAATAGGGGAATTGGGAACAGGGAACATACCAAATTTATTCAGAATAGGGGAATTGGGAACAGGGAAAAAACTCCCATTCCCTTGCGATTCAGAATAGGCCTGAATATTTAATCAAGACACAAATAATTTATTCTTCCATTCACATCATATACCAGACATAAACTCACTTAAGCATCTAGAATGTAATAACTAGCAAACTGAATATTATAAAATTTCGATACGTATCTCTTGATAGTTGTCATGCTTATTATTTTTGTCACAAAGAGTTCTATTTGTATGTATTATAACACCGGAGACATATCATTATTTTACAGATCCAGAACTTTCAATTGCGATAAATATGATTTATATTTTTATTTTTTTGTTAGGAGTCCGTTTCAAAAATAAAAATAAAATAAAAAATTAACATAATATTACTATGGTACTATGATTTTGGTACAATTGAATACCTTTTATTCATCTATTAGTTAATATGGTATATTTTAGATTTGAATAAAATAAATCACACTCATAACCATATTCCAACCAGTTCAAGAAGTAAAGAATCTTTTATTTATTAATAGAATCTTAAATATTTTATAAATATTTTGCGAACTGAAATTTTTTTTAATCATTTTTAATTAGTTTTCTTTGTTTTCACATAAACCTGTAAGTCCTTGTAAGAACACAGTTTGTCTTTTGTATAGAAACGTGAGTACAGGCAGATTTAATTTTCTGAGTTTTTTGTCTGCTGCGCCCCGTGCTATGCAGTTTTGGTGGCTTCGGTTTCCACAGAAACTCACACGCTGTGAAAGTAAGTATTGAAATTGCAGTTTTACAAATCTGTTGAATTTATTAAAAAAGAATCTCATAGAGAGTTAGAAACAAATTTTAAAAATGTCCAATTTTAAATATATAATAACAGTTTCTAACAAATACATGAGACAGTTCCTATTTTAGATACATTAATGTTAAAAATATCATTATAATTCAAATGAATCACAGAAATTACAAATTTTTATCACAAGTTAATTATCCTTATTTACAACCAAAAGGATTTTTTATTTATTTTTTTATTTATTTTTTTTTTTTTGCTGTGCATCACAAAAGTATCTCAACATTATTAATATGACGTGTGTTTTGCTAGAAAAGGAAGTTGGTTTATGCCAAAGAGTACGTTTATCTTTTCATATTATGTTCCGTTTTTATAAGATGATGCTGATTTTTGATTCAATAAGGATTTGCGATTGATCATCATTGCTATCTTCCGGTGATAGTTTCGAATCGGAAATTTTTCTTGGACAAAAATGTCCTGTTTAAGATAATGAGAAATAAATAAGTTAAATTTTTTTGGCATTTTTTCATACGAGATTTTACAATTTTTTAGTCCAAATACAATATAAGAATTAAAAATTGTAATTATGTACTTATAAATAAAATTCAATGTGGTTTCAATATTTTTTTCATCTTAATTATTATGAATCTTTTAGTTAGCATGGGACCTATTAACAATAATCGTTATTTATTATTGAGTGAGAAATCAATTAAGATTCCAGCTCAATTAATTTATTTTATAGTTTGTTAGTAATATGTTCAATCCTCAATATTTTAATTTAAAACGAAATAAAAATGTATGTAGAGATCAATTAAGTTTAATCACATTATAGATACTTTATACCATGACTGGTAAGCAAACTTTGTCAAACCCAAAGTTTTGACCCAAATGACTGATGGAATGTTTTTTCTTCTCATGATGACATTACTTTTTGTAAATCAGTGACATTTCCAAAAGGAGGTAAATAATTAGAAAATGAATCACACTTTATTAATACAATCTACAGAGAATACAATTTATACATACTTATATATACCTCTTTCCTATAGTTCTAGTTGCGAATCTGTTAAAATGTAAAATGTGTTGAATGCATTGGTTTGCAGTTCATCTTTCTATAAACCGAAAAGAAACTACTCAGTTCTTCTATTGTCGCAATAAGACATCCAAACGGGATGCAATGTTTATATCACATGAACTTCTCAAAGCAATTTTCTGATTCATATTTTGAGGTTAGAATCAGATTATGCTTTCGAAACGAAATAATATCATTTTTTTGTTTAAGTTATTTGAGCCAGTGCACTTGAACACTTTTCCTCTTTCTCAACTTGAGGTATTTTACAAAACGCTTTGACTAAATTATTATTTGCCACTTCATCAGACTAAGCAATAATTGGCCTAAAATCTGCATACCTCCACGAGGAGCCGGTTTAAAATGATATAAAAAGCTATAAATAATCCACATCTTATCAAATTTTGGTTAATATAAACAACAACTTAACTTTCTCTGAATATTCCTATATAGTTAAAACTATAAATAGTAAACAAGCATAGTAAGAACCATCAATGGATTATTTTAAAACGCAGGACTTTTCGTTGAAAAGTCCATATGAAAAATATATGTTGAATCCAAAAACTTAACATAAAAATAAAATCTCTTTACATATAAATATAAATAAATAGCGAATAACCAACCATCGTGTGTAAAATTTATAGTTGAATTAAAGTTGATTGCTCCGCATAGACAATCATTCTAAAAGTTTTAAATAATCAATTGGGTCTTCTATGATAATCAAATAGTATGGACTTTACTTTGCAAATATGCGAGGACGATCTCGTTAAGAATAATTAAAGTGAACGTTGAATAATGTCTTGAACTCATACTCGTACAAATAATTATCTCAACTTCAGCAGCAAATCATTCAAGACGTCTTTAAGAATTATAAGACCACTTTAAAAAAAAACTAACTCATCTTTGAACGCTTTTTTTGAAATACTGATTTACTTGATGTGTATAACGTTTCGTTTTGTTTTTCCATTGTCATTAAACATTTTTTATAAAGAATTTAATTACTTGCAGTAGTTAATTTTTTTTCATTTTTACAACATTTTGGCTATAACTTTATGAAATTTGAAATATTACAATGGCAAGTAAATATAAAATCTTCATGTACCTATGCAATATTTTACGGGTACCTTTAAAAATTGTTAAGTTGTTAAATTGTCATTTGGTGCTATAGTAGACTAAACATACGACTACACTGGCAAGACTTTGGTAAGTTTTTTTTGATACACTCTCAAATTTTCATTGTCAAACAAATCTTTTATTTGTAAATAAACTTCAAAAACAATAAATATTTGCATTCCAACATGCAAGTCCTGCCAAAGTTTATTCAGTGTATCTGCCGAGTTAGCTTTGGCTATTGCAATTGTAATGACTAGTTCAATAAAATTTCTAAGTGATATCTTCTCATCAATAGTTTACATGAAATTTATATTCGATAAAGTTTTTTAATAGTGACATTCCCATTAAAAAACAAGTTATTACATTGCTTCTAAAAGTGGTTGCATTGCGAGCAGCAATAATTAGAATAAAAATTAAAAAAAAAATTAATTGAGAAAAATATGTAGAATATAAAAAATAATATAATAAATAGCAGAGGTCATGTTTCTATTAAAAAAATTTTTAATTTAAAAAAATAAGATTTTTAAATTAGAATAGGATATATTTTTAGTAAAAATGATGTAATAAAAATTTAAGAAAAATTATATGCAATATCAAATTAAGTGAAATGCTCAGCAAATTAAACTGAAACTTAATTCGAACTCATTTGTATTCTGGGTAGGAATTCCCTCGCACTTAATATGACTTTTATCAAGTTCATCAATGAATAATAAGGCATTAAACAGAATATATAAAATAAAATATGCTCAAGAAGAACAGTAGGACAAAGTCATAAAACTGACCTTACACAAAAAGATTCTGGTTAGGAAATTCGTATGAACAATAATAAAAATAAAATCAAAATGAAAAAATTGCAATAAAAAAGAAATATACGAATAAGGAAAAATCACAAATCCTAGCGCTCGATTGAAGCATGGTACGGCAAGGGGGCAAGGAGCGGAAAGGAACTATAAAACTTTCAATGTCTGAATATAAAAATATTTATGCCACAATTTATCCAAAAAATATACAAAGCTACAAGTTCGAATATATTTGCATGTACGAGCATGTATCTGCTTGTATGTGCATGCATATTTGTATGTCCTTACAACAGGACACATACAGAGGTAGACGTACGTACGTACATATGTAGTTGTATTAATGGGGCTTATGTATCAAATTATCAGAAAAACATATTAAACTAAAAAGGAAAAAGTATCGAAATGGGAAAGTGTTTAAAAGCAACAGATATCGTATTTGTGTATATGAATGAAAATACTTTTATATATGCACATAAATACTTAAATGTATATATAGTATTGCATATAGAGAATTGATAAGAAAAAATAAAAATAAAAACAAAAAAAAAACACATGGCTAAACCGGCATTTGTGAATTGAATATAAAAACAAACATAAAAGCATTATATTGCTTATGGTAGGGACTACATTGCCACCTATTAGGAGTCGAACTCTACCATCATCATCACTAACACTAGAAATATCACCACCATTGCCACCATCGCCACCAACTTCACCATCATCCTCCTGCTCTATTGTGCAGTACGTTTACTAGTCTGCTACTTAGTTTTGCTGGCAAAGGAAGACAATTTTATGTGCTTTGCTCACCAAGTAAGTGTACTACCAACAGCTGAACAGCTGAACAGCACAGACATGCAGACTAAGTCTGCTCGTAAAAGTGCAAACGAAAAATTGGTTTTATGATTCAAGGACATAAATCTCATTATTTTTCCAGCAGGAAGATACCCACATACAATTGTTAGGTTAATGGGGTGGCTGGCTACATGAACTTGAATAGTCTGCTGTAAAAACTGTGAACGTGTTCTTTCTTCTACGAGTAGTACATTTTTAATATTCTTTTTCTATTTCTATTTCTATTTCTTTTACATTTTTATTATTTAAGTTTTATTTTATTCTTTTATTTTCTTTGACTTCTTTTGCTCTGTTGCAATATTTTAAATCCAACATTTTTATTGCTACATAAGTGGAGCAAGTTTCACTTTCGTTGGTGCTAAAGTTGAGGCTGGGTAGCATTTAGTGCATAGGACCCTACTGTCTGGACCAAGAGTCTATTAATTTTTTTCTTTTATTACTTTAGTCTACTCACTCGCTCCTTCGAACAGGAAGACGATTCTGTTTATGTTTCTTTCATTGTTTAAGTTATTGACATTGAAATTTTTATATAATTTTCTTTTATTTCTTTTACAATTTCATATCATTTTTTTTATATTTTATTTACTATTAGGAAATTCTTTTTAATTTTTATTGTTTAAAATCGAAACGTGTGTTGTTGTTATATGTATGGGATTGTGCTTCTCTGAAAGGGAGCAGTTACTGACCGGCAAATTCTGTTATGACGTCACTGTTGGTGGGTGGCTCATAACGGTTAGGATGCTTAAAAGATTGGAACTGTAGTTAGAAACACACATCGCAGACATTGTAAGCGTTTTGGTTTGTGGTCATTTCCATTTGATTCACTTCGATCTTAAAGTTTTGTTTGGAAACTATTTTTTATTCAAACATTATTTCATGGTAAATATTCAAGTATCTTTATTCGAAATAGTTAAAAGAAATATTTAGTTTGTTAAGTCTGAAAGAATGCTCAGCATTGTAAGAAAGTATTGAATATAAAAATATTTTTACAAATTCATTTATTTAACTTTTATCATGTCTCTTGTTGCTTTTTTACTTATTTCTATTAAAAGTTTTCCCATTAAATAAAAAAAGTACTTTCTACCAGAAAAGGAGAGATGAGGGATTGAAATACTTTACTTTACAATAATGTTTTGAAGAAACATGCATTAATAATATTAACTTTATTTCAATTTTAGTATAAAGTGTGTTGAAAATTGTCTCAGAAATCTTCTTTTAAAACATAAAAAGTAACTTTTACGACTGACTTTGGTGTCATCCTAAAAGATATTGAACTTGAAAGTAAAAAGTTTCATTAGGTCAAGGCAGTATCCTAACAGTACTATTCTCATTGATTATTAAACAACTTTTGCCTCTGTTCTGTTATTTATTTCAAAAATTTTTAACAACAACGAAAATAGTTTTAAATATTAAATATTTACTGTTTTTATTTTTTTGTTTTTATATTATATAAAACCATCACATTGAATTCTATTTTTTAAAAATAAAAATATTTTTAAATTAATTAGTTTAATTTTTTTTTTTTTTTGAAAAACTCAGCGATATAAATTTTATAAAAGTTTTAATGTAAATTTTTTACTTATTTTCAAAATGTTTTAGAATTGTTTTTTATTTTATTTTAAAAACCTATATATTTAAATTTATTTTTTATAAATTAAAATGTTTTCAAATTGTTTTATTTTTATTTTTTGTTTTAAAAACCTATCGATATAACTTTATTTTTTATAAAATTAAAATGTTTTATAATTGTTTTATATCCATTTTTTGGTTTTTTGAAACCTAATCGTATAAATATATACAATATAATTATAATATACAATTATAATATATTGAACTGCAGTCTTAGTGTTATGTAGTCTTAAATGGTGTATAGTAGTAACATCCGGTGTTCACCGAATTATTTTTTAACCTCTTTAGGGATACCTCAAATCTTTGACTAACTAAGATTCACACATTTATAATTAGTATTAAGTATTACAATATATTAATCTATAGATCAACTTTGATTTCGTTCATAAAATGAGTATTGAACCAACATTAATCTCCATCCGATATATAATGCCCACTTTAGTATATCATTCGTTCATGCATTCGTAGCAGACATGCTTTACAGTTTCATTCGTCTTATAAAACTTGTTACTTTCATTAGAATCAGTGTGATTTTAATCGTTCTTTAAGGTGCAGTAATTAAAGCACTAAGTAAATAATCATTTGTATCTGAATGAGAAAAAATAACTTCTTCCTAAGCTACAGCATGTTTCTGACTTACAAGCAGTTTATTTCCTAGAAAGTTTGTCTGTAATTTCTTTCCCCAAAACTCCAGCTTAAACTTAAACGATCAGTTTATTTATTTTGTCCGCAATTTTGATGTCACCAGATGGGAGTTCAAACCTTTATTGCTGCCTGACTATCAGCAACAATTGCCTCTAATAGTTACTCTAATAGTTACGCCAGCATTGAAGTATACGTTTCCGAGTTCGTCAGGCTCTATTCACTAAAGTTTATCTTTATGATAACCAATAATATAATTCCGTTTATCTCGTAAGCTTTCTAAATGTCATCCCAATAATTTTCATTATTAAATTTATTTTAAATAATTTTATGAAACTTAACTTCGTGAGCATGGTGTGTCGTAAAGCACAGAACACACCATCACAAGCCATAAACTTCTTATGATTGAAATAACTATGCGAACCGATATTAACTTTGAATATCCTTGTTTTGTTTGGATTTGAATAAAAGTATGAGTTCTAAAGCGATTTTAATGAATGCCATAAAAAATGTTCGCATACCTTCCATAATACTTATTCATGCTAGTCTTTCTGTCCGGCTATTTACTGCTTTGTATAATTCGCCGGACAATTACTTCATAAGAAATCATGGATCTGTAATAAGTAATCATGCTGTATTAATCTACGGTAATCATTTGGATATAATACTTCAATTTTTCTCTGCTATATATTTGACAAAATTTTTTACTATTTCTTTATTATTTTCTAAAGAAATTTTATATAAAATATTATTCTCAAAAACATTGGTTCTTTCTGTTGTACAGAAAATTCTGGGCTAGTCTATTTTACTTTCTTGTGTATCTGATAATGAACGTTAATAAAGCAGAGTTGCGATTTACACTTTGATTAAACTTTTAGTTTAGAATATTGTCTGGAGCTTGTCATTAACAGCTAAGGGCAATATCATTAAAACCTCTTCCACGTAACATTCTACAGTACTGGATCTTTTTGAAATAATATGCGATGATAAGTCGTCACTTAGCTGCCAGTATTTGGGCAATAACTTCGTTAATGTTACTTTTAGTTAATGTTAGACTCTGAGAATTGTCTATATAATATGATTTAGTGTGTAATACAACAAAAAAGAATCCAATGATGATAAATCAATTGCATGATAATGATGACTAATAAACATTATATATGTAATAACCAACAAAATTTTAAAACAATCCATTAGTTGTTTTACATATCAGCATTTTTTATTATTATTATTAATTTTCTTAAATAGTTAAATTGAAATTCCTGTGGTCCACTGCTCTTTGTAATTATGATTAGTCGTTTAACCTTGAAATCATATATATTAGTTCAGGTATGCTAAAAACTATTTCAAAAACTGAATGATTCGTTCATAAATGATGTGAAGGAAACTGTGTAAAATGGCTGAAGCCATTGGGGTCTACAAGTTTCTACATGAAACCAGAAACTAATGGCTACAAGGTACAACAGATTTGACTTAAATATTAACTTTATAAGTTATTCCAATATATAATCAACCTATATGTAGGCTATATACTTATCTGGAATCAACTGATAAAAGTGGAATTCATCCTATGATATTAATAATAATAAGGAGAAGGTGAAACGTTCGATTATCAACTGAATTTGCTGGAAGATCGCCGAAACGATTCCCTGTAAATTGGAAATTTTAAAGGAAGTGATGTTACCGGCGAACTTCGTTTCAAAGGAAGGCTTAGTTTATTGGAGTAGTACACAATCTCTGAATCATTTTTTATCTCATCAATTCTTTTCAGTTTGACTGAAAATTAAACCTATGTGAAAATTTTTAGTATTACCATATATGAGCATATAAAACGTGAAGCATGTATTCAACATTGAATTTTATTTATTCACATATTTGTTAAGAACTTGACCAATCTTTAATTATTTTTATTTTATGGAGCTACAAGGCGTATGAGTGACATCATTAGAACAAATTCACTATATTGTTATTGTGTAAAAATTATGATAGGATTTAAATTAACGAATATAGTCTAGTATTTCATATAGCTAAGTGTGTTAATGTTAAGTCACGTTATATACATTCAAAATAATAAAGATTAAAGTATTTTTAAATACAATAATTTTAAATATATGTGTAATTAAAATTCTTGTTGTTAATTCAGAAATTAATTACAACTTAAATAAATTTGCTATTATCGATCAATTATTTCAATGCCCAAATCATATTAAAAAAAAAAAAATAACAATTGAGTTTTGAATTTCAATTTTCTAACTTATATATAATGCAAATCTCATTCACATATCCGTGAATCCAAAAATACCATACTAGATACAATAGAGCATGCTGGTGCGGTTTACTTGTCTTAGCAGTGATATGAAATGATTTTAATAATTGCTGTTGAGATGTGCCTGCAAGTGTGTTGAATAATAGTGGGACTTTCTGCAGTTCCCGCATAGAGTTTAACAAAAGTTACGTATTTTCCGCACACAATCAGTAAATCGCAAACGAAATCGAATATATAACAAAATTGCAGTAGCTGCATAATGAACGTTAACGTTCTAAGTAAAATTTCCAGCTTTGAATTTGGTCAGAAAAGCATCATATCGCATCCTTTGTGTTGGATGAGATATGCCAAGTAAAGTATGCCTTCAACTTGGTTCCAGCTAAAAATATAATCTTACAGCAGTATGGCCAAGGATGTGTGGGTTTAAGAGCTCGTGCATTTATGTGATGATACAAGTCTGTCGCTGTGCATGTATACCGACTGTTGTTATTCATTTGAATGTTCGTAGTTGAACAAAGGCTACTTAGAAAGTCCTTACCGTCGTCATCACATTCTCGGCGTCGTATGCACGGACATCGCAGCCTTCGGACACGTCGCCACAATCATCGTTGTTCTTGTTTTTGTAGTAGAACTCACTATCGATGCCGCTGTTTTTGTTGTGAGGACTTTTGTGTATTGTTGTTGTGCCATAAAGCAATATCGCATCTATTTCGTATTTAATTTGTTCACTGCAGCAGTTGCGAATGGAGAACGTTAGAACGCTGTGTGGCTTTTGTTGGATTCGCTGGCAGTTATTTTCTACAACAGGCAGGATGCGGGTTACTGGTACTGGTATTCGTACTGTAGTGCATAGTGGGCCGCATCTCAAACTCGACTTGCTATTAACTTATTCGTATAACAAAATTCTGTCGGTTCTTGCATATTAAACGGACATTCGCATGTGAGAAACATGCAAAGGCGACCAATACTACCAGCAAATGCATTACAAGGACCATCAACGATATGAACTTAAGCGCACGAAACAGAAAGAGAAATATCACAACAACAAGCATTAGCATTTGTACGGTAATAATGAAGGGCCAAGAAGTTGGCATGGCCGAGATGATAGCCAGCAAAATGTTAAAAACGAATTGAAACGAATAACCAAATAACCAAACAACCATGCAACCATCTAACTACAACCAACCTCCCAGTAGCTCATTCGCCTATATACAAATGCATTGCAATAAGCAAGTGAATAAGCAAACGCAAGACAAAATAGCAAATCCCGGGCATTGAAGTGGTCGTACTGCAAGCATACAATACTATGCCAGCCTGCGATGATGCTTAAGAATGTTTTCGATGTGGCTAAGATCAACCAAACCTGCATATATTGTCATATTCGTATACGGGGAATGTATGCGATATATATGTATGCATGTCTGCGCTCTTGAACATACAAACATTTTCATCTTTTGTGTTCGGACCACTGTGCTGATGCACTTGCTCCTGCTGGTTCTGCAACCGTAATATGTATGACTTAACCCTGCACAGTGGTACAATAAACAACAACTTAGTATGCTCCTTCAATTCAAATAATTTATATCGCAGTGCAGGGTTTGAGTTATCAGTTCGAGTACGACGAGTACGGCTTTTGATGTTCGAATTTTTTTTTTATTCGACGAGTTTAAGTTGTAAGATTTGTAGTCCAAAGAATTTTTTGGAGCAGTTTTTCTTTAATTTGCATGATGAAATCTGCCGAAACACAGGAACTTTTATTTATCTTCTGTAAATTATATTTCAGGCGACCTAGACTCAACACGAAGCTCGATACAGACCATCAAACGTGCTTAGGTGTGTTTGTTTCTATGTAATGTATTTGGTTTTCCAGGTGTGCAGTCACTAAGAATGCAACTAAGGAGAAAATGAAATGCGTACCTGTTTGCCTTATTCCGAACTTTCAAAAATTCTTATGAGGTTTTATACTTTTAGAGAACTTCAGAATACAACATACAAGTCGAATAAACAATGTACATGCAAGAGAAAAGTATAAGAGAAAGGGTAGGGACTCTGTCAAGCATTTCATTCGAACTAGGAAAATTGAAGGGAGCAAGATAAAGGTGATGAAGTTCTTGGGACATTCCATATTTTGCAGGTAATTGCTGCATCTTCGGTCAGCGCTATGCTGGGCTGCAGTTACTATTGGCTATGACCAACTGTTAAGACAGCTAAGCATGTTACCAAAAACGATGGAAAGTATTCGACCATATTTTGAATTCAATTTAAAATAAATTTGTACGCCTTTCTGTGTGTAGCTAACTTTCGGCAAGAAATCCTACTTATGCAAGCTCAAAGATATGTAAATTGTTAAAAAAACTGAAAACACACAGGTATACGTACTTAGAAATATGCGTATATACGATTATATCTACTTACACACATTTAGATATGTACACAAAGTGCGTGTAGACACATTTGACTATCATATGCATGTAAGATAGATGCCTCTAACCTGTGTACATTAATCAATTTGAATACCTTTCAACTACTTGTATGTATATATAATAAAATAAAAATAGGAGTTTGATTTATTAACGTAGCTTTGTACAAACACAATGCCACATAAAATTTACAAGCAACTATGTAGATGAAATTTATGCTTATTTACTAAGCACCTAAAAAGATCTTTACGTACTTGTAAGCTTCAGTAAATAAAGTTCAATTAAACATTTATTAATTGAATACTATTTCATTAAACTCAGCTTTTCGAATTATGAATAATTAAATTAAAGTCGGAAAGTCTAAATTTATTTTTGACGCTTATAATTAGTAAAGGTTTGCTGAGAACAAACTAGATAATCTTACCAAGGACCAAACTGACTAAGGAAGAAAAGTACCACAGTTATGCTTGTCAATGTTATGATTTTTATATATATACACAATACACAATGAAAATACCCAATAACAAGTAATATTTTCTAGAAAATTAGTCCTGGATGCATTTTCAATATCAAAGTAGATCGGTATTTATAATGTTAAACATAGGGTTAAGTTAAGTTATGTTGAAAAGGTGCTTAGTGATACGAACAGCAAGACTTGAACTCGAAAATGAGTCTTGTACATTATGATGCCATTGTTTTCAACATATCTGCTTGTATTAATCTTCCAGATGAAGTTAGAATCCGATGATCCGATGAATCTAACTTTATTATCACTACCAGGCCAATAAAACTATCATTCCCTTGACATTATACCCACTCTGCCTGCAGTTTCCCACAGAAACATTGAAATGGTTCACAGACTCGAATTCTTTCTCATCATCGCAATTTCTATACATCATAATATGTTTGCACAATAGCACAGTTCCCTCGATGGTCCTCCAATAAGAATACTCATGGTGCTTAACATTCATTGGTCAGATGTGACTCTACATTAAAACAAAAGCATAATATTGGCAGCATTTTTAATGTCATATATCTCATCCTAATAAAGACTACAAGTACTAAAAAAATTGTGAGACTATATCTACTACTTTTTTTTTATCTTTGAATCATCTATGTAAATGGTACCTGCCACTTTTGCTGTTGACTCGTAACTTTTTCTAGTTGGATGAAGGTTATGAATATGTCAAGTAGTCTGTACCTGTTATCAAATCAGACTCGCCCAAATCACCGCCTTTTCTTTAGTTTCATCCAGACTTTTACTTTGACTATAGTTATTCGATTTTCATACACTGAGCCCATATAATCGGAGATCATTTTTGACAACGCAGACCTGAACAAACACCTACAGTGTTAAGAGATTAAATATTATATATTATATCCCGAGACATTTTCTAAATTTTGTACTTTTCTTTTGCGTTAATAAATCTAACCTTTTCCCGTTTTAATCTGTTTTGGCATCCATTTTAGAAAATAGAATTTCCCTAAACTTATACCAAAATCCTAAAGAATCTGAAATCCGCCGATCGAAAATTTTCATTCAACTTGTTTGCAGTTTGAATAATGTAAATTATTTTAGTTGATTATTGATATTTATAAGATATCCTGAATATTTTGAAATGTAGTACATTTGTTTCTTAAGAGTATATCAGTCGTATTTTGCGAATAATTTCACGAGTAAAATTAAAAGTGAAGCCCACCATCTTCAATAAAATATTATCATTGTACTTTTTATTATTTTTTTTATCAATTTGATTGAAACAGTGTAATCGGAAAGTAGGAGGTGCTAATGGCAAACTCAAACTTTTACTAGTTATAAATCCATATCAGTATCCTAAAATTTAAGGCCATCTTTCCGGCGTATGTTGAATTTATATTTTCGTTTCATAAAAATCGAATAATATTGAAATTATTGTGATTGACGAGATTGTTCCATTTCAATTAAAATCTTGTAAAATCTAAAGTAAGAATTATTAAGTTTATACAAATATAACATAACATAATATATAACATATAATATATAACATAAAGTATCTTGGAAAATCTTTTTTCGAGTTATAAAACTGCCAGATACGATTTGTAAAAAATTATTTTAGTTAATTTGATAACAGTTCTTCTACAATCGGAAATGCACATATTGCAGGTACCTTCTTTACATAGAATTATAAATAAAAGAGGAGTATTTCTTAAATCAGGTCTACATTTATTGCAGATTCCTCCTTTACATAGAACACTAAATCACTAGAAGGAAAGAAATCTGATTCGAATGGAACCATAACCAGACTCATAAACATAATCTAACCAATATTAATATAATTACTGAAAGGCACAATTTTACACCAAGGTATTTTTTAGAAGTTCTATTACACTATTCCCATCTAAACTTAGCTGAACTTACTGCTAAATAATATCAGACACATTGGTTGAGGTTTTCACAACTTTTTAGTCCAATAAAATTCAAATAAAATTATGGGATGTTTTTTCTTACTTAGCAAAAAAATATATAGATAAATCTTTCTTCAACGCTATATTCGAAGATAGCATTTTGAATCCTATTTTTATTGATAATAGAAATTAGAAATACGTCCTACAATTAATATGATCTATTTACACTAAACAAATCAACATCATTTTTATTTCTGACATAAATGAACTATCAAAATGCATAAAACTGGACTGTTCAGACCAGATATGATCGCGGGCCAATACAAATCGCTGAATAGGTTGGGGGCCACAGAAATAAATACATACGTTCATTATTTTTTCGGAGAAAACTAAAAATACAGAGATAATGATAAATTTACTTCTTTTCTATTCTATTAAATTAACATGAAGCGTAATAAATTATTAAAAACATTTTAGTTCATTTATTTGGGATATCATAAAAATAAAATAATGTGATGTTAATAAATTACAACAAAGAAAAATTTGCCAAATTTTAGTAGATTAGAAATATGTCGCGGACCGCATAAGGCCCATTTTGGATGTTAATCACATTGTTCGGAATAGTTCTTTTGGATATTACAATCATGTATTTCGACAAATGGGGATCCCATTGGAATGTTACAGTTCTATAAAAATAATATCAGTTAGCATTGAACTGTTTGTGCCTAACAATCCAGAGATATGTATAAGAATTATATATAGCTCTGGACTAACTCCCATTTCAAGACTAATAATTTAAACAATTTTTATGAAACAAACAGCTTGGAAAATATTGAATTTGAACTGATAAGATAATTAATTGCTTTTTATATTTTAATTAACTGATTGATGGACTATTAAATTAATATTTTTAGAAAATATTACTTTCTATACATAGTTTGGTATATTTAACTTGTTGCAAAGTAAAATAATTGCAGAAATTTCAATTTTATAAGAAGAGATTACTTTGCGGGAGCCTATCATCCTTCAGAAAAGCAATTTGCATTTTTAAAAGTAAATAGCCCAACCTCGGAAAGTATGAGTAAATGAATCTGGACAAAGGTTCAAAGGAATTGCTTTGATGTTCACAAGGACAAAGATTTTTTAACATAAAAATGCAGAACAAATAAAAATTAGAGAAGAAATTGCGATAAAAGCCAAAAACAACATAGGCCAGTCCGCCTGTTTTGTTTTAGAATTTTAGTAATTTTTTTACATGGCCCTTTTGTATCTGAACGTCTGCACAACTATTTCTATTTGTATCTAACAGATAGTGTATCCTAGATATGCGCACTTCAGAGTGGAAAAAAAAACATAACTTTGGCATTTTTTCATTTCTGCCCATTTCAATATTTTTTATTTATTATTATTCTTATTTTTTCTTGTAAAAATGAAAATTTCTTTTGTCTTAAACTCTTTCGTGTTGGTTCTGATGATTGTTTTTCATGTTCCCAATGAACACGAAAATTGAAGAATGAATGAATAAAAACTATGTTGAGACATACTTACAAATACTTTTATATATACTATATTTATGGACAGAGGTATGTGCAGTATCTCCTGCAGTATTCTATGAGTTTTTTCATGTATAGCTGCATTGCATGCGCCTGCCTGTACTTCAGAAATCATTCTTTGGATGATGATAAAATGGATACGTTGCCTACGGCAAAATGCCACTTTTCAAATGATTTATTGATTTTCTTTTTATGCTTAAAAATGCTGCACCATCGGACGTGAATAATACCGCGTTGTATCTACTACCACAACTGCCATTACAGCACATAGGAGACATTCTGTCAACTACACTGTGCAATGTGTTTCTTGATGTGGGGGCCAAACAGTGCGACATTTTTCTAAATTCTTTGTTTCGCTCATCAACCTCAATTTGCAATGTGTGGCGCGATGGGTTTCCTTAGTAAAAATGGGGCTCACATTGTTTGCAAGTAAAAAGAAACGTTTCTTCTTAAACAATTCTTTGCGCAGTGCTTTATTAATGAAACAAACTATTTCATTTCAGCCCACAACTTTAATATCGCCTGCGACTCTACTAAGACGACGCCGTGGCACTAGCTTCGAAATGGCCACTCTTCTTTGTAGCATGTTAATAGGAGCTCGATTTCCAGCTATGGTTGTTTCAGGAGTTGCTAAACATAGAACAATTATGAATGATACTACGGCCCTGCCATATCCATTTCCTATTGAGGACTTCGAAATAGAAGAAGAAGTCGAATCAAAAAATGTGAAATGCGTGAAGTACAAACTTCGTCCTATACCCGATATTCACAGCCATTTGGAAGAAATTATGTTAGAGAATGATAAGATAAAAGCTGAAGAAGATAAGGCACGTGAAGCGGAAGCAAGAAAAAGGGTTCAAGAGGTAAGTTTATTTACTTTACTTTTTATCGATATTTATAGAAAAGGTCTATCAAAATTTTGAACTATTCAATTAAGAATAATGTTACTTTGATCAAGTGACATTTAGATTTAAATAAAAAAAAACGATCTATAAAAATCGCTGTTACAAAATTAGCATTAGAAAATATTTCAATGAAAAGAACTCAAACTCTTGAATTTTTATTAAAAAACAATTTAAGTGTTTCATTATTATTTTTAAGTTTAATAATTTAACTAGTCAGTAGTAATAAAAATTTTTATTCATATTTCAGCTTCATGAACTTATACCTATAGATAGGTTTCACTATAGACGTTCACATGCTTGGGTCGTCATTGTACAAAATGCTCCATGGACTCGAAAACCAATAATCATGGTGGAGAACGAATTTGGTGACACTGTGGAGGCACAACCAAAACCAATTTTCATCGAACCAGCTAGTGGTTACATATTTGAGCAAAGTAGTGATTACATATTAATTGACAGTGTTTGGGACAACAAAAATTATTATGTCAATAAACAGGATTATAAACGTGTTCGTGAGATACGCTGGGACTTCAATAATATGGACGATTGGGAGCATTTACTACTAGGCGAGCCACGGGAGCTTGTCAAATTGAATGTAAAGTCTGATGAAAATGTAACTGATGTACCAATTTTGGTAGATAAGCACTTAGATATAGACCAATCCTGGGTTATGAGACTTCATATTGGTGAAGCAGATTTTGAACAGAGATATCCAGATTTACAGAAAACAGTACGCTATCACAAAGTGGTGCATGAAAATTTTTCACCGTATTCACAGCGTGATGGTAAAATTGAACAAATTTTGATTTATGGTACTAGTGATTATAGGAAACCAGTAATGCGGTACGAATATTATAAAAATCGTAGTGATAAATTGGAAAAAATAAAGTATGACCATGATACGTCGATTATACTTGAAGTATTTGGGAAGGGACGTAACGATAATCTACATTGTAATGCTTGATTGGAATCTTGAATACATACAAATTTTTAAAATGTTAACTAATTTTAGATATGGAACATAAACTTGACGTGGATGAAGATAAGCGTTTATACTTTTACTCTGAATCACGTTTGGATTCATTGAAATATTTAGAAGTGCGATCGAACTGCTTACTACTTACATATGGTAAGCGCATTGATCGTTGCATTGCACATGAGTTTGATTTTAAACCACATGTTCAAGTGTTAAAGGTAAAAACACTAATATTAAAATACTTGTCATTGTCAAATGATTTTAAATTAATATTACTTAAAAAATGTAAAAAAGTTATAATTCATTTTAACCAAATTTAAAATTTTCTCACATAGAAAATAACCGAGAAATTTAGTCGAAATCATGATATACCTCACTATCAGGATATAAGTCAGCGCACATATATATTTAACCAACGCAAAGTAGTCCTGAAATTTCACTATGCGCCTGGAGCATTAACAGCGTCTACGAGAGAGTTTATAAAACCAATGAAACCAAACTATGGCGAAGAACTAAAATTTGATCCGAGTCTAACCAAATTTTACAAGGTACTACAATGCCTATTAACATTTGATAACTTAGCTTCAATATTGATTTATCACAATGATTAGGCAAATCCCGAAGACCCGGATGCCCCACCATTAGATTTATACCTACTTCTACTTGAGCAATTGAAACAAGAAGAGAAGTTAATTAAATTGTTCGAAAAAGTTTGGGATGACATGAATGCTACACTTGACTTACGTTTGTCTGAAGTCATGAATCCAAAACTGAAATTCAGCATATTCGACCCACTGCGCAATGGAGCCGCACGAGCTATTCACATAAAGCAGGCAAGTATTAATGCAGTTAATTATTCTTCAATTAGAAATAATGTTAAATTAATCAATATTGTATCTTCCCACACATAAACTTGTGATTTTAAACTGTTTACTTTCCTTTTTAATACTAATTTATACAATAAAGCTTCCGTCAATGAAATTATATTGGCAAATATTATTGTCTAGCAATGAAAATAAATAAATTATCTCCTCACATAGAAGTATCCTTGAGCAGGAGTAAATAATGCGCAGTGCATAGGAAGCTGTGTGTCTCATTACTGCTCCTTGTAAATATGTTTTTTAATGCACATTTATGTGCATAAGCTCATTAGAGCACGCACTTTGGCAACTAATGAATCAGGGGACCTTGAACTTAAATATCCAAGTAAATGAACTTCACTTATTGTCCACATGACACAGATAGTAGACTCGTATTATGTATTTAACGAATTCGAAATAGTGTGTTCACATGCATCCTTCATAATTCGTGATTCACCAATTATACAAATGTCTATGAGTATATAAACTGCCTATGTATACGAGTATAAGTAAATGCAATTATAATAATTATTTACTAGGTTGGAGTGTGCAAACTACTAATCATAACTTAGCATTTGTGTCTGTCCACTTGTGTTGCCTTTATACGTCGAGAGCCAAGTTCCAAGTGCCAAATGCTCCTATTGTCACGAATGCTTAAAATACTTAAGAAAATAATTATTTGCTAAGCAAAGTCAATAATCCTTGCGTATACGTGTGCAGTCTACTCATAATCTACATTTAATTTTATTATTTGATGTGCAGTTTTACACTTACACTTATTTATATTTATTCATTTACAGTATGAAGATGAAGAAGCTTATAGACTAAAAGTTGAAAGCAATCCACCAGATTTCTTGGCGCCTTATTTGGTTGCATACGATAATGAAATAACTCCAAAAGAATCTTATGTGGCCTTTACGTCCTGCTTGCTTGATTTAAGGACTCGGTTCGTTACATTGCTTAATTGTCTGCAACGACAATATGAAGAAGTAAGGCTTTTGTATTGAATCCGATAAAGTATATTCGTAATAATTAAAAAAAATGTATTTATATTTTTATTAGTTGACGGCAGAAGCAAAAGCATTGCAACGCTTCCTCAGTAAATTTCAGGATCAATTCAGTAATTATGACTATGAGAGACTTGTAAATGAAGGCAATAGTCTTGAACTTAACAAGCGTATGATACAACAACGTTTAACCCTGACTCACGAAGAAGCGCAAAAGAAATATGAGGAAGTCAGAGCGTCCTTGTTCAAAGATCCTCGTTTGAAACTAACTCCTGAAGTACTTAGTCGCATACAATTGAAAGGATTCTAAAATAATTCCTTATTTATTTTGTAAATGGTTAATTATTATTATCAAAATATATTTCTAAACCAATTTAAGGAACTCTGATTATTTATTTCAGTAGGAACATGCTTACGAGTAGAAGATAACATTTATCTCCCTTATAATTGTTAATGATTCTAACAATTATCTAAGACTATTATGGGGTCTATTGCTAAAGAAATAATGAGACAATTGCTAAAAATCTAAATTAGGTCTTAATGAAATTGTTATAATAAAATGATTAAATATTTTTTCATACCTAAATAACTATAATTAATGTTTGTTATCAGAACACTTCATAATAGCTATATCAGCAAGTGTCCTTTCTATAGGACACTGCAAACTATGTATAAATCCTTAAATATTGGTTTGCTTTTCATGATTGAAAATTATTTACAATAACTTACTATTTTCATTCAAATTATTTTAAAAATAGTTCGAAATACAATTTATTAAAGTTCTTAGAAAATTCAGTGAACTTTAATGTATTATTTAAAAACTAATACATTTCCCATACCTTTAATAATTAATTACCCACCATTACTACTAATTTCCTGAACTCCTTCTGGAGATAGAACTTCCACCATTGATTTAAATCGTGTTCTATTAGAAGTTGTTCTTGTGACATCATTCTAAGTAAATACGATATCTTTTAATTCTTTTTCAATTGTTCTTCGCTATATTCTTGGTGGTGCACCGGATCGTCGACTACCTTAAGGGTTCCATCGCAGTACTTGCTTTACTATATTATTTGTGGGTCATCGAAGTGTATGTCCCTTCCAGAACCATTCACGTTTTTTTATCTCCGTTGTAACTTGAGATTGATTTATTCTCCCCCATGATTCGGTTTTCGATATTCTTTTTGACCAACGGATTTAAAGAACTTGATGGAGAGACTTGTTGAGAAACACTTGCAGCTTAGTTTGCTTTCTTTAAAATTTTCTCTGTCTTGCATGCATAGAAAAATACTGATTTGACATTTGAGTTAAACACGCGAAGCTTTTTTTTAAAGAAATTTGGCAGAGAGTCCATATCTTGGACAGTTGATTGAAAACTAACCACGCTTTGAAAATACGATTATGGACATCTTCGTCAGCTACGCTTTTGTTCGTAATAATTATCCACTATTACTTCATAACAAATATCAAATGTTAGGGCTTCTAACATTTGTTCCGATTTTAATAGATTTTCTTTTAAAGAAATTTTTCAAGTGAATTTGACAAGAAAATTTTATAATCGGAATATAGTCAATCTATCAAATATATTGAATCCACCAGTAATTTCTAACATAACTTTGCAATTTTTCTGTTTCATTACCAAAGCAAGTAATGCGGTATTATCGTGACGCAATATATTATACATCTTTTGAAGAATTATTTTATCTACAATATTTATGTCTTACATATTGTATTTGTATAACAAGTATAATATATAACATAGTTCATCATTAAATTATGACACAATTTTGGTGACTTTAACATCGTGTTATGGAACTCAAATGACCTGTAGTGACACTAACTATATAACACTATTGCCAAAAAAATTTATTAATAATATCTATATGCTAATTATAATAGTAAATCATTCAGATACGTATATATATATACACATGTTTATATAAATATTTCATATCAATATATTTACATTACATTATATAATATTATTATTAAATATTAAAAATAGTAACCACAGTATACTAAAGTATTGATATAAAGCCGTTAATCCAGCTTTCTTTAAGTCATAACATCTAAGTTAGATCGCAGTTATCAAAATAGTTCTAAAAACAAACATTTATTTATTGAAAACGTTTAGTTAAAACGTTTCTTTTACAATATATTTGTATGTACACCTTCTACTTCTTTCATATCAAGTCCCTTTACTGACGTATCCGGGATGCGTGAGTCTTCCAAAATTGCTTCCATTCATTTCTGTATCGTGTTCTTCTTCTTAATATGACGATAATGTATTCTATTTTTCCATTGGCTTTGAAGCTTTGTCTTCAAATGTTAGTTTTGACCACCCAATATTGAACAGTTGGAATATAGCGCGATGTATGGATATTTACTTTCTTAAAATGATAGAAAATATTGAAACAATCTATAAAAATTAAAAATTTTTGCGATCTGCTGAACTTTGTGTTTATCAGCGACACTTGAGAAAATTTTTATTTAAAAATTAATTTATTTTATGTTTATATTTATTAAGAAAAGTACATATATACTATATACGCATATAAAGTAGCCGCCGAAATACTTCTAAGATTGGGTCAAAAACAAAACTGGTAAGAACCGAATAATGAAACGAAAAATGTTCCTTTTTCTGAGTTTGTGCTTTTCATAGATGTAAACAATATTTGCCAAAAAATAACAGATTTTGTTTATATATGTACATGCATGTGTATTCATGTGTAAATGTATATGTGGAGGTCCATATGACACATACATATACGCATTTATAAAGATTATAAATAAAAAACTGGTGGAGTTTAGGGTCAAAACCCCAAAGGATGACCATGACAACGGCAAAAAATACAAGACAGAATTTCAGAAAAAAATGAGAAAAAAATGGCAAATGGAAAATGAAGCTACCGAAGCAGAGCCAGGAGTTGTGCCAGAGGAAAAGGAAAAAAGTATCAGCGTTTCAAGAAACGAAATTACGCGTACATGTCCAAATTGCTTTCGCAAAAATGTATAAACAAAAAACATGACTATCCATATATACTTATTCACATATATGTGCGTATCTATTTGTATAAGTATTTTGTGAAGATATTCACATAGATACAGTTCGTACCTCTGAACAATGAAAATATTGTATATAAAAGCGGGATACATGACGTGAACAAACTTGACACATGATGCGTCCCAACGCCAACTCCCGTACCTAGCCCATTGTCCGATGATGATTTTCGTTCGATATTTGTTTCTCTCTATTTGGCTTAGGGTGACATGAAAGAAAGTGAATTCTTTAAGATGCCTTCGCATTCAACGTGGGTTTACTTTAGAGCAGGCGGTAAACAGACGCGAAATTTATAAGCCGAAAATGTGTATTCCTTGCGCGATGTACAAAAAACAGAACATATTACTTAACTTATTTCAGAAACATAAAACTTAAACTTATGATGCAGAAGACGTCAAATTCAGTTAAGTTTGACAGAAGTCAGTTTCGTACTCGCAATTTATGATATGGCTGTATTACAACATCGGCAGTATAAACTGCGAATATATGAATAAGATTATATCAACCAACTCTAATAGCTTATATTTTTTATCCCCTCTGTATTAATATGAAGGTCAAAATATTATTTTTCATATATTAGGAGTAACTTCAATAAATTTAATGCAAGTATCAAAAGACGTGGTAAGTTTTTAGTAAGAATAGAGCAACAGCGCTCTTTAAACCTTTTGGTAAATATGTTTATGTCTATGAACATCCACTCTGGAAACAATAAAATCGTCAACGATGATGCGTGTTTGAGTTCCAAACGATTTAGGTTACAAGAATATAATTAACCTTAAATTTTGTGTTCGCATTAAATTTCCTCCTTAAGTACAAATGGTCTTATAGGTGAACTAAATATATATATATAAATATATATTATGTCATCTAGTCAAGTTCTAGATGTAGTACTCTACTCTTTCGGACAAAGATATTGAAACATTATTTAATAATTCGGCGAACAGGATCCTTAACTCTTTATTATAGCGTTTGTATTGCTCTTATTGGTACCTACTCCTCAACTCATTAGTTATTGTAAATGGCCACTTTTTTAACTACTTAGTTTCGTGAATAACTGGTTAAAAATTACCAGTAATCTTCAAACTTTTACTAATGAAATATTTCAATGGATCTTTTGTATCATTAAGCAAAAAATATAAAATGATTCTGAACTTCAGGACAAATAAGAAATTAAGAAATATCAAACGTCCTGAATGTCAAAATGATTATCCAGTATTTTTACCGGAAAAACAAGATAAACGAAGGAATATAATTCAATTTCTGGAATTTGCTACCCATATGTCGAATTTGTCGCCTAAAATAGATTGTAAACATAAATCGGATAAAACTATGTAAACTAATTCTGCTCTTTACTTAATATATTGTACGTAAGAGGAGCGGATATCCACAGAGATCTGAGAGTCGATTCAGTCGAAAAATACATTAAAGATCGTGCTCTGAAACTGTTCAATATAATTGACAGTCACAATAATCCAACACTTAGCATCCTAAAAATACAGCGAAATTTCATAAACACAGGCAAAGACATCAGATCCATCATATTATAAAACCCCGTATTCAGTTATTCTTAGTGTGACTTGAAACTGTCCACAGATAAAATAGAATAAAGGTGCTGATTCACCAACTCAGACATCTGAATATCAAAAAAAAAAAGTATAAGAAAGTATAAAGAGTTATCCATTTCCAGCTCCTGCTCTACAAGCACTGTTTTAGAAACATTGGTCAAAAAAAACTACCTTCCAATGTATCATGGATTTTGTAATGCATAGAATATTACATTCTAATATTTTCGAATGTATAATAATTTCACATTTTGGTAATGTGCTCATGTTTATCTATCAAGATTATGCTGTTTGTCACCACTGGATTCTTCTTTTTTTTTTGTGAAGCAGATTCGTGTTTATACGAATAATCTTCAAACTCTTCAAATCATTAGAAGCGAACATCATCAGATTATTGCCGAGCTATTATTAGCTCAATGCCAAGTGACCAGTACTAGAACCCAATGGCAAGATCCAAACAATATATTGAAACAAACAATTTTTTATCGTTATTGTCAATTATCATGAGTGGTCTAAATATTAGATCATTTGAAAACTTCTCCGTTATATTACGATGGAAAGAATCGCAAACAGTTTTTTTTATCAATTGAAGTGCTAATAAGTTTGAATTCCAATCTAAATAAAATTCTTTTTAAAAAACTGTGGTGTATGTACTTTCGTATATAGACTTTCAAACAATGAAATCTGTTTTGATGAGACGATATGTGAACACAGTGTTGCCACAAGTTTAACTCGATTCAGCCTAAAATTTTTCTCAGAAACCGTGGTCAGCTACTGTTATATGTACTTCTATATAATGAAATTGGCTTTCATCAGGCGAAATGTGGACACAGCGTTGCCACAAGATTGAAAATTTCAACAGTTTAAAGTTTGTTATAATTTAATTAGGCTATCCTGTACACGTTATAAAATTATAATTTAGAAGTAATATTGCTGAATATTGTCAATTTAAATTATTAAAGATATTTTGGTCAATTCTTTATAAAATTGAAATACTATATTGCACTGTGTTGTATATATATATATATATATATATAGGACTCTTGAAGGAACGAATATTTTGCTGCTATTTTCTAATGCGACATTATGAACAGAGCTCTGCGATTTTAAAGAAGAAATTTGGTCGAAATCTCCATCAGACGATGCTGAATTGGTAATTTCTTGTCCCAGTCGAAATGGATTTCGGCAACGACGTTAAATTTTTCGATAAGTTCAGACACTCAAATATGAACACACAGGCATTGTGTTCCTTTAAAACTAATGTGGCCATCACATGGACAGCAGCCCAAGGAACAACAAAAAATGGATAAGTACGACAATGGCATTACTTGAAGCCGACCACACACAGACACAGAAATACATTTGCACAAAGCAATTTATGTTCTTACACACACATATATGAGCTCTCCAGCAATACACATGTGGAATCTTAAATGCGAATATTCTCGCGAAAATGGCTTATTTCTCCCCCACCCCCGTGCAACTGTATTTTGTATTTTGTGCTTAGTTGTAAGGTTCGAATTTAGGCAATAACATGCAATGTTGCTTGATTAGGAAAGGGAGTTAAGAAGGGAAGGGAAGGCATGAGCAGAGATAAATGCTTGAGTGAAATCTAAAATGTAAGCACAGAAGGTAACGTTGCTCGGAAAACAAATTTCTTTAGCCAAGTGACCGTTCAGAAAATGAACGCTTATGTCGCAGTAGCCACAATCGCCATCACCGCTGCTATTGCCGCTGCCGCTGTTGTTGTCGTGTCAGCCTCATTCGACTTAGCCCAGAGGCTGACATAACGCAAGTTGACGTCGGTATGTATAGACGAATGCACATATGTATATATAAGTATGCTCCTAAATGGCCGTGTGTTGTGGGCCATGTATATATGCGCCCTTCTTCGGCGCTTGGCTATGTGTGCAGACGTACGTGCAAAGGATGCCCGTAAGATGAAAGCATTGGCCGATTTACATTGTTAGAAATTTGCTCATGGCATGAACAGATGTGGCGTAATGTTCGTCATGAAATCCCATTTTTTCCTTTAGTATAGAGCGAAAATAAAATATTTAAAAAAATTATTCGCGATACACTTCAAGTAATATTATACTTAAAACGATAAAAGCCAATTATTTTGAAAACAATGCTCGAGTCCAATGATTACTTCATTATTTTTTCTTCCTAAAAAAAGTGCCAGAGAACAAAAGACGAATTGATTATTATTTTGGGATGCCGATTGCAACAAATTTGAATTTTTTTTTGTAGCCTTATAGTTTAACGACTGTACAGTTATGCTTGTGCAATTTAATCCCCTGCAAATATCGTCCAAGCTAAGAATTTTTGCCGCCATTCGCAATCGTCGCGTAATCAGGGACTTAAATATTTGCGCGAAGAAAATGCTGCCATCCACCGTACAACGTGCGTTCTGCTTCGTACTGGACGTTTGTTTTAGCTAATGTGTGTTTTGTTCGTATCTTATGGAGGTAGAAAAATATTCGTTTTTACATATACACATATGTATGTGGATATATCGCAGTGATCCCTTTCACTCAATCCAAAATGTCCTTCTTTGAATATTTTAACTAAGTAAGCGCTCCCGATTATTCCGGCGCACTTTGTTTTGTTGCTTAGCCACTGTTTCAGTTGCGATGTGTGAGGTATTGTGTTGTGTCCTTACAATGCTCGTTCGTACCTTACACGGAGATGCGGAGCGAAGAAAGTTTAACTTTTAGCACGGCGCATTTATTTTCTTTTCTACTTATAATATATGTCAGAAACAGGATACGTGCATTATACACACTCATATGGGCAAACCTATTCGCTAGATATTTATTTTGTATTCGAACACGGGCGGCTGGCTGAGTGATGCTATTGAAATTGTAAGCCTCAAGTGTATGATGTGGGTGACGTGGGTGATGTGGGTGATTAGGCGATGGTGAGGCGATGGTAAAGCAATGGTGAGGAGAGTAGTGTTGGGGTGCTTGTGTTTTGCGCGGACAGCGACGGACATTGAAAAATGGCGTGAATACACATGGGTGATTCACGCGTCGTTGTATATTCGTTATAATATAAGTGACGATAGCAAAAAGGAATATTTTCTTTTTTTCAATTTTCTTTTTTCAATATTTTCCTTTTTCTACAAAACAACGGTTCGGGCCCATCTCACGTTATAAATTTTTGCCAGGGGATGATAGCAAATTGTATTCGTCAGGCAATCAAACGATCGATAATTTCCAATAGAGCATTATAAACAATTAGAGTAAAGGAACGGATACGCAGTCACAAAAACTCAACTTTGTTTAGCATTTAAAATTTTATATGCGAGTATTTGATGTAGTTTTTAAAATTTTTTAACACATATCCATCCAACATACGATGGACGAAATCTGAAATTGTTTATGACAGGCAATTATAATTTAGCTGGCATATATATCTAGAAAGTGAAATTTTGTTCCATTAATAATTTCCTGTTGTTAAATTTTATCTATGCTTCAGCTAATTTTATTCTCAAACAGTAAAAAATTCTGTTTAGCTAATGCGACTATTAGTAGATACTATTGGAATAATGAAAGAAACTCTCAATATGCAACACGAAAAAAGTCAATACTTAATTGACATGTCAAACTTGATAATTACTATGAAATATGCTTATAATACTCACCTTATTTTTCTTGGATTATTTGGAAAGCATCGAAAAACATATATGACTTGAACCTACTAAAACCACAAATAAGGAATGAACTTATGAAAAATTAGAACTGCATTTAGCGATTGAACCACCATTCGCGTAATGAGGGGCTAAAAGCAAAGCAGATAAGCTCAGTATTCAGCAATCCAAATTTATCAAAGCCCGAAAAACATGGTTGAAAGTAGTGTGGAGAGTGTTTACAGATGAGGGAAATGGATATGTGGAGAGTCTAAGCACAGAACTTGGCGGGTAGATAAGCTTCTCTTTAAAATAAATTGCAAGTAATTGAGTGAGCTTGTGCCTCATGATCTCAAACAATACGGTAGGAAGCGGGTCTACTTGGAGGAAGTCGGAAAGATTCCGACTCCATATAAAATATTTTCTAGCAATTGAAAAGAGATACTCGTCAATTCGAGTAACCTTGGCAGAGTTGAGAACTAAGGAATTGCGGTAGTGTTTGACACATATTCTGCGTCTGTAGTTCATACAAACAAAGAACTCTGCTTTCAAATATCCAGATAAATTCCATCTGGTGAGTGCTAAGTCCGTACAGTAAGTAGATTCTTTTGACGAGAAATTTTTTGTGAAAAAAAAATCAAAACTGAACAAGTAGTGTAACTTACGTACTATCCTGTTGAGACTACATATCTTACACATCTAATCTTCACCTACATTCCAATAAACAGCAAAAACAAAAAAAATATAATTCATGTACCTCACCGATCAGTATTTATGATCTATGGCCTACCTTCATCATTTTAAAAAAGGATAGGTCTGTCACACCTTCAGACCAAATATTAGCCCACGCAATGACTTTAATGGGATGCAATGGTATTAGTTCACTAACCAAATGCCAATAATAATCATTTTAGTTATTAACACATCTACTAAGCAAAATATTAGCCTCATCACTAAACAAAATTCGGTGGTCATCGTTTTTGTATTAAGTTCTAATACTTTTAAGATGCTCTGCGGTTATTAAGTGACATGTATTGCATAAAAGCAAACATATTCGAAATATCATACTGACACAATGCTACCACATCGGGATCAAGAAATCAATACCTCTTTATATATAATTATTATAAGGTAAATTTATTTTTTGAATTTATTTTTGCCTCTTTTTTTAGTAGAAGTTCCGAATGTAGCGACTTAAAAGTACTTAAGTGTAAATATAATATATAAATATAAATATACACTAACCACTTACATATCCTCATATCGTTTCTAAAAGCCAGAATATAAGATCTGTTGATTTGATGTAAATGAATAGTTCATTAAAAAGAATAGTTTGTCACGCTATGACTTACTGAAATGTAGTATGAAATTTTTTTCAAATTGGAAAGTTGTTCTACTACTACTAAATTATGATTTTGTTAACAATTATCATTATATTTTTAAATTATATACATTTTAACAATCATTATACATTTAGTTGTAACACGGTATAAATATTTCTATTTAATTCAAATCGAAAACAACAAATACTTCTTGTTTATATAAAGTCCTTGAATTATTCACTTCTTCAATTTGTAAGAATATATACTCAGTTCTATCTGTACTTATATGTATACCTAAATATAATCTTTTGAGCTTAGCAGACTGTTTGTTAATACAGCATCATAGGAAAGAATGCTTGCTTGCCTAGCAGCGAAACATTTAACTTACAGAGACCATCATCCGGTGGCTTGGTTACCTCGACAAATGGATGCAGTTGGACAAGACTGACCAAAAACGAACCAAATCAAAGGATACACAGCTCAGCGCTTTCAAGTGCGGTTTACTTTCAAAGCTTATTTCTCGAAATATTCTTCAATTATATACCTTAATATAAGGAGCACAATGGAATACATGCAAGCACAGAAAGATAAAACATAAGAATATTCCAAAATGACTACGAAGGAGCGTCATACTTGCACTGAGACTGATATAGATACAAGCACAAATACATAAACACCCACAAACCAAATTCTAATAATGACGAATCCTGGCAACAATCTGCAGGACATAAACTAAAGCAAGTCATTTAAATAGTTTTGTACAACAGTACTAGATAAGTACATATACTCACACACACATGCGAACAACTGACATAGAAGTAGTCTAATAGTCTTCAGAGGTTGAACAAACTGCAGCAGCTGCATCCAAGGCACAGAAAAGCACTGTTCAGTGGATTTCGGTTGCGCTGAGTCGGGCTGAGTCGAGCTGAATGGAACAGCAAAATAGCTCAAATGGTTATTATTCACATTAGTTTTGGACCGTCAAAGGTATGGTGACTCGTGGTGTTTGTTGCAAGGATATTTCCTAAATGCTGGTCAAGAAAGTCAAAATACAAGTGCACTAATATACAAATGGGTAAAGGCGGAGAGTGCGGTGGTTAGTTATGCTGATGCTGAAATTAAATATGCTTATGCAAGTAGTATAAAACTGTGGCCATTATGCAGTCAAGAAAATTCATTATTTTATCCAAAGTGTAAAGCACATAGAGGAAGTATTTAAATATTGATTCGTTTCTCACTGCAACCCACTACACACACATACACATACTACCAACACATCTATGAGATATAATAGCATTACTGAATCTATTTCGAACCTCAACCATTTTGTTAATAAAAGCCTTTTCTATACAAAGCCATACACACATCATTATTAATGAAATATATTAATGCAAATATGCACCTTTATTTATTATATATTTATTTTATATAAAATTTCACTCCACAATAAAATTCTTGTGAACGTACTTCCTTAAACTAAAATATTTTCTTTAATTTTTCTTAACTTTTCGAGAAAATGTTATGTTTACATTTTTCATGTGGTCAGCAAAAACTAAATTCATTACGCCTAACAAGCAAACTAATATGGTTCGGTGCACTTGCAAATATATACTCATATGCATTTATGTACTTCAAATATATTATGTAATGAACATTACAATTATGTTAGCATATAGAAACACACTTTCAGCTACATGCGTATCGAACATATTTCTCCATATATAGATATGGCTAAGTATTGATATAGAAGCCATGGAACACATGAAGTGAATTTGTTTCCTACCAAAAAGCATTGATTGCAGCAAATGTTAACTGCACATCGCAACTATAACCTTATGTCTTAAGAGTATGACCAACGGGAAGACATGCTTCTAACAACAATGCAAGAAGATGCGTATTCATCTAAGCACACAGCGATGGATGTATCTGACTGAGAGCAAGTAAATGAATGAATGCACTGCAGCTCAATATTGACTTGCCTACAATAGTTTGCATGTATTCACCTCACCGAACTCTTCCATGGAAACTCGTTAACTAAAATTGTCTTAAAATTTTGGTCATGTAAAATATACAACTGCGTCTTCGAGGAGTTTTAAACAACAACAAATACGCATTACATCCAAACAAATGAATACTGCCAAATTGTACTTACAAAATGCATCAGCTTTATAACTGGAAATAAGAATTTCTAGAAAATATGCGACTGTCTGCTCCTCTGTAAAAAATTTTATAAATTAAATAAAAATTTTGAAAAATATTTTATAATATAATATCAAACATTCGGATCCTGAATTTTATAAGTATATTCACTTTTTATTCAATTCGATATGCTCAACTCTAAAAGAATATTTAAAATTTTTATTGTTTTGAAAATGACTTCATATTAGAATATCATATAAAATTTAAATTACTATAAAATATTGAATATCGTATTTATTAATAAACTGCTTACGAAATTCTTCTTAGAAAATAAAATCAATATAATGGTGTTATTTCTACCATTTCAATCTTTTTGTCAAATATTTAAGGTCCCAGAAAGTAAATATACAAATCTTTATTTATTTGTCTCGAAAATTGAAACAATATTTTATAAAATATTATGTATTCACTTCTCAAAAGATCGATATACAAATCGTTATTTATTTATATGCCTCAAAAAGTGGGAAGATATTTGGCATTGAAAGAGATAAAGTAAAAGGAAAACTTGCTCAATATTATTGCATTAATCAAGAATGGAAAATTCTATCTCATGAGAAGTGACGCGAAGTTGCAAACTTTCACCCTGCTATCAACAGTAATCAAGATGTCATGGAGTATTCCTTATTGAATAACAACAAAATATATATACAAATGACACCATTCTTATAGCTGAGAGTCTAATAGTCCTATAAGAGTTAATAAACAAGAATAATTATTCAATTTATATAACGAAAAATTTGGTGTTTGATTTAATATTCATAAAACCACTGCATATATAAATATTATATACAATAATAAAATTTACTTGAAACGCCATATCTTTGAAAAATGGGATCGTGCTAAAGAAAGAAAATGTCGAATACAAATGCCTTTATCAACCATAAAACCAAGATCAAATTCTATAAAAAGTCTATACTGTTCTATACTGTCTGTATGGTTTCTTTGCTATGAAAACCTGGTCTTTCATAACAACGGAAATCAATTAGCTCGACTTATTTAAGTTTTATATATATCGACTATGTCACAAACAATAAAATTTTATTGAGTATCAACTAAGATCGAGCGCTATTGATAGCCGTAAAAAAAGATATGTACTGTTTACGATATATCATTGAAAATCGATTTACGAACTTTTACATATTTTTATCTGAAACAATTTTAATGGTCGAAAACATTTTTACTGGCTGCGAGACATCCAACAATGGACTGAAATACAAATATTGGCAATCTTAAAGATGAGATTAGAAACAAAGCAAGAATCCTGCAGTGTTGAGAACTTATAAATGTACCATAATAAATATAACGATAAAGATAATGTTATGCATTCGTCAATACTGGTAATCAAGTTGACAAATGATCAAAAAGAAGTATTAATATATGTATATGTATGTAATTATTATCGTTCATACTTTTATTATAATAGTTTTTTATAGTTATGTCTATTATAATTGATTAACTCATTTAACATTAGGTGCCCCAAATAAGATTTTTCCACTAATAAATAATATGGTATAAGATTCTGATAAGTATCTCTCTGAGGTTTTCGGTACACCTTCGCATTCCTAATATACTATATACAATCATACAATGAAACACTTTAATAACTTATTTGGATTCGAAATCAAATAATTTCTTAATAATGATTATCAGTGAATCACTTATACTTTCATTTTTTATTATTTACATATATCAATATGTATTTGCAATAATCTACTGACCAATACAAAAGACATACCCAAACAAAAAGTATGACTCGCCGACTCGTTAACACAAATCGCCAAACAAATACGTAACAAAAAACCGTTTAAGGACTTAGAAGCAGTGGTAAAAAATCAAAAATTGTCATAGAATTTTGGATTTGAATTTTTTTCGAAAATGTGGCAGCGTCCATAAACCCTCAGAGGCAGTTAACTCTTCATTCGACGGCCTGTTGCATTGCCACTGTATTTTTTTATCATTCATGCTAAATTCTGCATTTGCCTATGCAAGGGTATCATATGCTGAAATGCAATCGAGTATCCTCCGTAAGGCGAAAAACAAAAAAAATGCATTGGCTTGCATATTTTTAGATTATTGCATTGAAAAAGCCTTCACTGGTTAGTTCGTGCGTCTGAATGACCATTCTTCTGAAGTTGATATTCCACTTTTTTCACGAAGGTGTTGAATGCAGTATGTTACATATTTTGTTGATGTTATCCTTGTTACTGTTGTTTATGAATTAAGTCGTAGATTCACTAGGACTTGTAAAAACAATTTTCAGTTTATTCACGAAAATTTTACAGGGGCTGAAGAATGAGTTTTATTATTCGGTAATAGCTCTTATTTTGTTTAAAGTGAATATGAATCTTTTACTTCAGAACTTATATTATGGATTTTATATTTTTCCACTACTGTATAATTTTTAAAATCATTTATTAAATTAACAATTAATCACAATGTAATTAAATATTATTAAACATTCCTTTGGTTTTACTTACTTATCCCCTTCCATCAGAAGTAGCTGCACATATTCAAGAACAAGTGATACAACTTCATTTGATAATACTCGTAGTTTCCTCTTCTTTCAAATATTTTGACTGCAGCCCTGAACAATTTTCAAAATTGAAATCATTTTTTTTTTTTTGTGCCTGTTAACTGAGTTGCACTGTCATCAGTGGTCAATTCAGTGGCACCTCAAATCACTTTGCATCTATTCCTTGATTTCAGTTGTTTTTCTTTTCGGAATAACGCAGTTTTGCATTTCAATATTTGTTTGTCTACAGCATGCAATCCTACTCAAGAGCCGCCACTAGCCATTCAACACTTGGATGCTAATGCAGTGACGGCCTGCAGTCCATGAGGGATTTTTTTTCCTGCCATGTGAAGTGAATGGAGTTTTCAAAAAATGCATATGCGAAAAAAGCTGAACAATTAAACGGTGCTGGTACCATTTATTCATATGCAACAGTGTAAAGACCGAAAAAGGAAACGTCATTTTTTCAGCGCTTCCTAGTGCAATTCATAACTGAAAAGAAGAGAAGAATGAATTGGGAAAGCTGATATTTTAGTGAAGCTGTGGTCTATAAACGGCTAAATGGCCTTTAATGCAACTGTTTGCTTAAACGTTGTTAACACTTTGATTTATTGTTCAAAAAATACAGGAACGTGGTTTTTTAATTTTGCAAGAATTTATTTCAATGGTCTCTTTTCTGCTGGCTTTAAGGTTGCGTTTTAATAATAATAATAATCAACTAAATTCATACAAATAATTTTGAAAAAAATTATAAAAAATATTTAAAATTAATTAATAAATTAATAAATAATAAAAAATAAAAAATGTTTGTTGTTGCAATTCACTACTACGTCTCTATTAAAATAATAGTTTTTATAAAGAAACATGGTTGCTTTCATCATAAATCATTTTTAAAATCAAATTTAATTTAAAATTAAATTTTTTTTCCATTTTTATCCCACAGCAAGGAATTTAATTGTAAAATCAAACTGAACTCACGATTCTTGCAATATTTTTCTATGTTTTGGAAAGGCAAATTGTTGCAATAGGTGCCAGTACTACTTTGTCACAGATATAATGATCAGAAAATCAAGATATTGTTTCCAATATTTTGGTGGACCTTTCACACTTCTATTATATATACTACCATGACATCGTGCAAAGTACTGTATACCAATTGACTAAAGAAGAAGAAAAAATAAACTAAGATTTATAACTGAAACCTATTTCATTAAAGGTACTTAAAAAACTTCTGAGCAAGTATAATACCTGACTCGATCATAACGTTTTTTTTATTACATACGAGTTAATTTAAAACTGTCAGAGTTTAAATAAAAGTTAACTTTATTATTCGAGTTATTTTAAATACTCAAAATTTTTCTTAAATACACACTAGATTGTGCTTCAAAAATATTGTAGTACTCCAAATGAATAATTTTTTACTGTATATCTTCAGGGCAAATTATAAATTTTTCTCATATATGAATCTTACCGTATTAGTTATATTAGGTTTAGATGTCATATGAGTTTTTATATATATCTTTATATTGGGATATCTATATTGCAATAGTACTTCCTTTTATTTTACTTCATCTGTCCATTGTGCAAGCGAGTTTTAAGTTAAATAAATATAATTATCTATTATTTTATTTGAGAAGGGTTTTGAATATTTTGAATTCCGCAATGACCGTAACATCCGCATGAACAACGAAGGACTTCGTCGGTGCACGAACACAGAGCTACTACGACTTTTTAACGGTGAAAATGTCTTAAAATTCGCAAAATTGCGGAGCTTGAGATGGATCAGTCACGGATGATAGACTACAAAAGCGATTACACCATTTCACGTCGTATAACGACCGCAGCAGAGCTAGCCCACGTATACGATGGTTCACAAACGTGACCGACATGAGAAAAATAGGTATCCAAAATTTAAGGTCTAAAACAACATGCAATGCAGAATGGAGAGAATTGATTGATGTAGCTAACATAAAGCTCACCCCGAACTGTAACGCTGATGATGGTGATGAATAATCGTAATGTATGTATTTGAGTTCTTGGTTAACAACTTTTCAGAAAGTTAAAAAAATTTTAGTTGTAAGTGACATCAAATAGAATGACATTTTATTGAGATATATTCGAGATTTGTAAAATTGCTATTTAAATCAAGTGTTTATATATATAGCGGGTTTCTGTGATTGAACGGAATTGAACGGAACTAAAAACACAGAGGTTATATTTAAATTAAAAAATTATTTATTGTGTTCTGCTTATTTTCTTAATCAGAAAACTGAAAACTTCTTCTTGGAAAATAATTTTCTTTTTAAATTTTTACAAGTTTTGTGTTTTAAATTATAATCCAGTTTACTTTGATTATCGAGAATATCGACAGATACATATATAAGCGCATATTTCTGTTAAATGTTAATATAATATATATATTTGATATAATATTTTAAAAATGTAATTATATTATATTATTATATTATATTTGAAAAAATGTTATAGGAAAAAACTTTTTCAATTTACCTAATGATGTAATAATATTATTTAATATCTCTATAAATGTTTTGTAGTGATTATATAAATTTTTTCAGACTATTATATATTAGTAATTTTCTCACGAATTACTTCTTAAATAATCACTAAACTTCTTTTTGATTTATGGGATTAAGTTCAGCGTCAACTTTCATAGCCCACAGTTTGGTGTCCTTATCAGTGCACAATTATTCATAAACATTTCGTAATTGTTTCTTTCAGTGCTTTCTTTCAGAAGGACCAGGGCAAATTCTGAAAAAATTAAACAAATTATAGAAAAGAATAAAAGAAAAGTGAAGAAAGGAAAATAAGATTGTAGATGTGTGCCATGTTATATGTTACTTGAGTTGGTGAATGAATTTAATCTTACCATAAAGTTTAGTTACTTCAATTTTATATCACTTAATAAATTATTATCACATAAGTGGCTGAATATTATCTTACATTTTATTTGCCATTTACAATCATTACATTGTTAACATATGCAGTGGTACTAGCAAAACCCTGACAGCCGACCATACATTTATCCGCACAATCTACCCTCACCCACGCCCCCGTCGCAGCGAGCTATTCACAGCAGTTGTGGCATAAAAAGGATTCCCAGCAACAAATACTTAATGGCTCTGTTTCGTTTCTTAGTCATATGGAAAAGCATAAAAATGCTGCTGAATGTTATTTTATTATTTTTGTTTTTATGCTGTGATGTTGTGGCTGCGATTTTTATGATTGTTTACCTTTGCGAAGGACATTTCCACATTTCCACATTTCCAGTGGTATGTGCTACCCAATCCGACTCAATCCTGTGTGCAAATCTTCACACTCGTAAGACTTTTATGCGTTGTCTTTACTGCAGTCAGGAATGAAAGTAAAATTTTTATTTATGTTTTATGACCAAGTAAAAATGCTCGACACTCAAGCTTATATTAAAATAGAAGGAGGAACGTTACTCGTATCCTCCAACGCTCCCATGTTGGAACGTCGAAACGTCGGAACGGCGATAGTGTAAGGCTAGCAGTTTAAGAAGAAGCAGTTACAAAGCGTATACATGAAGTTCAATGTAGGATGCGATGAGTTCAAGTTGGACAAGAAAAGTAACTTCCTTCTCCTCTAATGGTACGAGTAGTATCAGTTAATATATGACGACTGGAACTTGGCAGTTAGGATGACGGCGCCCATGGCGGTATAGTGGTTACCGGGGAAGATTCGGTGGCATTGGCACTGGTCACAATTGCTGCTTTAGATGTTGATGATGTGTTTATCGTTACACTAAATTCTTTTACGATGTACTTTATTCGCATTCGGTTTGCTTCTGTAGATGAATTTTTATTTTATGTTGTTTTATTGATGTTGTTTGTTGTAATTTTACGATATTCGTTAAACATCTTATGTAGTCCGCTTTACTGGTTTAACTGATTGATGGTTTATTAGCTTGTTAGGAGATAAAAATGAGATTATTTTCTAACATTTTATAGCTTCAAGGATTTGTTTTCAATTTGCTCGTAATTTGTTCCTCATAAATAAGCAAAGAAAGTTTACAGATAATTGATAAAAAATGCATATGCTTCA